>NW_024096538.1:0-600000 GCF_016545835.1 Crotalus tigris | reverse complement strand
CCTTCTCCTCTTTCTCTAGTGACAATTTTGTTTTAAATGTATTTTAGCTATCAGGGCTATTTTAGATTCCTATATTTGTGCGAGTATTGTCTCACCCTATTTTCTAATGAATCCCTATATTCTGACACTTAGGTAAAACATAGAAAAATAAATCATGTCACATCAACAGTTTTATTTTTTATTACAGTTGCTATCTACCCCAGAGCCTAATTCCTTTATTACAATTCTTTTGAGGAAATCAATTTCTACTCTGATCTATTTATTTTGAAATGGTATTTTTAAACTCATATCTGTGAATCATTTTATAGCAAAAGCTATTTTTTAAAGAAAGTATTGAACTATGAGCTTTCCCAAGATAATAAATGTTGCCTTATTTTGTATTTTATTGACCATGTTTTGATGAATTTTAAAAAATCACCAGGTTCTGAAAAGCTGGTCTCTATACATCATATTGTAAAAGTCTGGGTTGGCATAGTCATAAAAAGAAAATCTATATTGATATCCTGGTTTGACACTGTGATAAAACTAGAGAAAGCAACTGAATGGAAAAAAATTCATTTTTAAAGCTAGTTGACTTTCTTTTTTATTTATCACTTCTATTAATGATGCTGAGATTGTCTCTGCTAGAGTCCTAGTAGGGTTGAGCTCCTGTCATTTGCCTCACTTCTCCCCACCTAGCAGTTCAAAAGCATATTATATGCAAGTAGATAAATAGGTACCACTTCAGTGGGAAGACAAGCTGTACTTCACGCAGATGGTCAGAACCCTGCTGGCATCTCACAAATGTCTTTGACTTTGATGGAGGGATGACTTTGGTGGAGGGAGAAAATCCTAGATAATGCTGCAGGATGCCCTTTGTCTTTCTTTCTGGTGAGGAGCTATTCTCCCCCTGGGCTGCTTACGAGCTTGAACTGAATGGGCTAGCAGTCCTATGCAGCCATATTACTGCTCTGTGTTAGTAGTCTCCTGACTAATGTAACATCACCATATGCTAAATAAATAATTTCTATTAGAAATTTTTAAAAATGAAAATTAGAAACTAATACAAACTACTATAAAATAAAAAGAAATAAAAGGAAAAGAAAAAAAGGAAAAGGAAAATAGAAAAGGACAAAGACACAGAAAAGTAGCTTACAAGCAGATGAGAGTCAAGGGATTTCAATCAAACTCACAGCCAGAATGCAACTATATGGACATAAGATTCACATAAGCCTCATTTCTTAAACACTTTTGGATATAATTAATTTACAACAAAGAGAGATTTTTCTGAGTGGCAAAATCCCACTTATTATTTATGAGAATAAGTTATTATTCTTTCTCAGTTACAAAGGAATAAAGAAAAAAGTTTTAAATATTTAAACACTTTTAACAAAAACCTTAAGAAGGACTTGATGTAAGAGAGTTTAAATAAATAAAGGAAATAGTTATTTTCAAAGATGATGTTTTTGGTGAAAGTGCTTTTGAATAAATTGGAATTAAATTAGACAATGAACTGGACATTTGGGGGATTTTTTTCATTTATTTTTAAAGAATGCAAGACAATTGGTAAAGTTCACAATACAATAAGGCTAATATGAGTCAGACTATGAATGCAGACTGTAACTACAGAGCACTACTTGAGATGAAAGTATTAAGGGCACTTTCATTTTTGGATTATGATATCATAATGACAATCACCACAAAAGTAACAGAATAGCAGAGGCAAGATGTGGATAGCCAGAGCAGCCTTTAAAGAGAAGTTCAATCACACTTGTTTCAGAAAGTGTTTGAATAACTTCGGGCATTGTTAGCTGAATCACTTAATATTAAATTGACTAAATAAATTGATACTAACTTGACAGCTTTTGAAAAAAGAATGGTTAAAAGATTTGTAAAGATGAAAGAAGAGATGAAAGAAGAAATTAAGGAACTGGAAAATTCCATAAAAGAAGTGTCTGGAGATGATTTGGATTTCAAAGAACTTGGCTACTAAGATTTCTAAAATAATGATATTACCAAATACTTTTTTGGATCAATATTATGATTTTGGTTTGTAAAAGAAAATCTAATTCCTTTAGATGGAGATTAAATCAAATATTTCTGTGGAAAAAAGTAATAGTGGAGAATTGTAAAAAGAAATTAGAGATTTTTTAATAATGTAATAAAGGCCACAATTTAAGAATGGCTTGGCATGCAAATAAAGCTTTTATTAGAGATTATTTTATACAACATAGTAGTGAATTTAACAAGCATCAAGAGAAAACAAACTACCTTGGATGAAATAAAGAGAAACAAAGAATTAAAGAAATTTCCATAAGAGATAAGTATTTCTCCATCAATTAACTTTTTACAATAGCAATTATCTGTGTTAATAGTAAGAGAAGTGGATGAGTGCCTGGGCCCAATGGATTATCAAATTTACATTATAATTGTGTTGAACTTTTCAAACCTTTACAAAAAAATATGAGCTCTATCATACAGAGATGAAAATTGCTAGAGACTTAGAAAGAAGCCAATATAGTATTAATACTTGAAGAGAAACAAGGTTTGACTTTAACTAGAAATTATCACGCAATATTATTACTGAATAATGATTATAAATTGTTGACTATGATTTTAGTTGAAAATATTTTTTCCAGAATTTATTCATGAGGATCAAATATTTTTTGCCTAAAACAGTTAAAACAATGTTAAAAATATGTTGCAGATTTTAGAATATTTGGAGTAACATAAATGGAAAACAAGCCACATTGATTTCTTACAGTAGATGCAAATAAGGCCTTTGACAATATGGTAGGTCTTGTCAAGTTTTGGAAGATATAAACTTTATAAAATGGGTAAGATCAACTTATATTTCACAAAAAGCACAAATTGTTAATGGATGTTTAATAAAAGTCTGTGAGATACAAAAAGAAACAAGGCAAAGATGTGTCTTCTTTTGTTTATTTTGGTTCTTGAAATGCTGAACAGAAATATAAATCAAGATGAGACGATTTGTAGAAGCAAATATTTTAAAAGAAACTTGTAATTTAAAGGCTTTTGCAGATGAGTTGGTGTTTGCTTTGGAAGATTTTTTAAAGGCAATGAATATTAATGAGCAAATTAAAAGAATTTGATAGTAGTAAATTTCAACATAAACAAAAGACAACAATGTTAACAAAAATATTGAAATAGAAAATCAAACAGAATTAATGAATAAAATGGATTTTAAAATTGAGAAGAAGGCAAAATATATGAGTATCGCTAAGACAAATATGAACTGTATGTTATTTCATAATAACTATGAAAGACATGGAATGAAATTTAAAAAGATATATTAAGATGAGAGAAACTGCAACTGGCATAGTTGAAGAGAATTTCTGTGATAAAAATGAATGCCTTATATGGAATATTGTTTTTGTTTCAGACAATACCAGTTTTAATAACTAATGTACCATTTACACATAGGAAAAGGATGAATTTAAATTTCTGGGATAGGGAAAAAATACTAGTTAAATATAAGGTGTTACAAGATACAAGGAAAAAAGAGAACTGGATTAAATGAATTTATGTTCCTGTATCCCTTCCAACAGCAGGAAAAGTCTCACAGGAATTGTCTACGATGCAAAAACAACCACAGAAAATAAATCTGCACATAGAACTGTACCTACAAGATGGTGTTTTTTTGTTGTTGTTGTTAACTAATGATTTAAACTTGGTAACTCTACTTGATAAGGAAACACTGCATTTTGTGACATCTCTCCTTCCCCCTGTATAATGTAAATCTAGGTATATAACTGTCCTGTGTCCAAAACTGTCCAGTATTCCTCTATCTTGCCAAAAGTAGCTTAAGAAATAGCTGGTAACCTTTTGATATTCAAGTAGACAGGTAGAGTTTCTTTGCTTTTTGGAAAATGAGTGGCAAGTTCAAGGAAAAACAAAGCAAAAGATATTATCATATATAAACCTTGTGTGGAATTAATCAATATTTAGAGATAGGAAAAATATACTTATAACTTAGATAATTGGATCCTGTCGTCTTCTCTTCAAGAGTCCAATTTCACAAACCTCAGGAAAAAGAAATATGTGTTTTTTCGTTTACACTGATATATGCTTCTGCCTTTCCTCATACATGGGAACCATACTAAGCAGCAGTGCAGGGGAAGCCACTATTCCACCTTGTTCAACATACCTCAAACCAGACATAAAATATGAAGTCAAGTAGTGGGCAGCACTTTTTAAGAAGGGCATTGGAAAACTATGTATTTAGAGGATAGCAACCACAATGATAAGGGGATTTACGAGGAGTAGTTGAAGCATTAGATGATGTATCTAATAGCTTGTAGCCTGAAAAAAAAAGATTTTAGAGAGGTATGATAGTAACCAAAAGACAGGACAAGGAATAATGGGTTTAAATTATCAGTAGCTTTTAGTTAATGATCAGCCCAAAAATCCTAATGATGACTACTTGTGAAGTGTTAAACTCTTTTCTTTGGAAGTTGTTTAAGAGAGTTGAATTCCTGCCATTTGTCAGGGATGTTTAATAATGGCTTGTGCACCCTATCGTGCAAGGAGTGGAATTAGATGATCTTGTAAGTTTCTTCCAGATCTTGCACCCTGGGTCATTCTGTGTCAAATGATAACAATTATGCTATTCATTGTTTTTTTTTCAAAAAAACATTTTGGAAATAACTGTTGTAGGAAATGGCTTATAAGTAACACCCGTTAAAAAACATGGAACTGATAGTTGGAATGTGATAACTATATTACGTAGTTTTGTGTTTGTTCTCCATTGTGGCATTTCATTTAAGATTTATTACTTTGGAAACACCAAGCATAAGGCCTGGCTCTCAATGTTTGGATAGCAGAATGTTTGAATTCATTTACTTATCTTTTTAAAACAGTAGGCAAGTCACGCCAATACTGAATTGATTGAGTATGGAATCCATAAGCTGCTTTTATCTTCCTCACAGTTTTCTAATATGGCATTTACATAAAAAGAGCCAATTGACTCAATTTGGAAAATATCAGAAACATCCAAAAAAGATTTTCAGCATCTCAATATATTCAACCACATAAATACCTTCCCCTCCCCCAGGAGCCTTCTATACAATGTTATTACTATGAGAAAATTGGTGATTGTGAAATACATCATTATGTGCAGAAATCAGTCAGAAATTTAATGGATTTGAACTCTGATATCTTTAGCCAGTTGATAAGATTTTATTTTCTGAAACTGGAAAGTAGGATGGTGAGTGGGCTGTTTTCCTTGCTAAATAGGCTTGGATTTAACAGTTAGCCTTAAAGCTGCTCATCAAACTGCAAAGTTGAATTGAATATAGATTTCTTATCTTCAGGACCAGTACTTTGGTTATTGGCTGTCAGAATTAAATACAAATTGTCCTTAACTACTATCATTAAGTGATGTGTATTAGTTGAATTGTGCCTGATTTTACAACCATTTTATAATGTTAAATGAATTATGCTTCCCTCATTAAATTTGCTGATTGAAAGCCACTTGATTAGGTCACAAATAGCAATAATGTGACCCCAGGATTCTGCAACCATCATAAATGCAAGACGGTTTCCAAGCACTCAAATCTTGATCACATGAGGCTCCAATGGTTATAAGTGCAAGGGCCTTTCATAAATCACTTTCTTCAGCATTGTCATAACTTTGAATAGTTGTTAAATGAATGGTTGTAAATTGAGGACCACCGGTAAGGTGGACGAGTGGAGGAGGGATATGCTGTACCTCAATTAAAAAATATCTTATAACAATAATTCAGTCAAATTTACTGAAGTATTTCAAGTTCAAATTACCCCATTTTCATATATAACGTTTGCTTTTAATTAGTAAAAATGCCTTTTGGTACTTCACCTTGTCACGTTTTAAAGTTGTCTGAGTTGTTCTGTTCTGTGTTCTATTAAAACTCTTATTGTCATGATCTTTAACAGGATGAAACAATGCATCATAGGGCAATTTTTGAAAAAAAATTGCTTCGAATGGGCTAACTTATAGAATATGTCCAAAATCTGACCTTCTCTGCTACCAGCTGCTGATATGCTGCTGGACTGCTGCAGTGGTTATGTGATCTTTATTTTCAATATTCCTTTACAATTTCCCAACCAGTTTTACAAACTCTTATGCACTCCTTTAATCAATAGCAGTCACTTACTGCCTGCTGAAAAGGGAAGGGAAGGAAAGGGAAAGGGAGGAATAGGGAAAAAGCAACCTCCATTCACCCTTTCTGGCCCATACCATACACTCCCACGGACTCTTCTAACTATTGTTGTGCCTCTGCTGTCTTTCCTGATCCACACAACACTTCTTGCTCACCCCCCATATCCTCCCTGATCTATGCCACTCCATGCACCTTCATTGAATCCTTGAAAACAGGTTATGGGAAGAAGAGAAATCTGTAACATTATAGGGCTGAAAATTTGTTTATCTTTGTTGTCACGAAGACTGCTAGTGACTTCTTTATATATATATGTATATATATAGGTCTTTGGTTGTTCGGGTTTTCTCCCACGTAAAATTGGATGTGTCTTGGCGACGTTTCGACGAAGTCCCATTCGTCATCTTCAGGCTGGTGTTTTCAGCTTCGTGCTTTGAGCAGCAATGTGTGGTCTTAGCTGTTTCTTCCTTTTAACTGCCAGTGGGGGTATGAACTGATTGGGTGGGAGCTTGGCTGTGTTCTGATTGGGTGGAGGTGTGTTCTGAATGGTTAGGGGCTTGGCTGTGCTCTGATTGGCTGGGGGAGTGTTCTGTTTGGTTGTGCTCAGGTTAGTCTGAGTTGCAGAGGGGTTTAAGATTTTGGGCTGCCTTGCTATTTTTTGGCTTCGCGTTCGTGGTCGTGCCTCCTCTTCATGGAGGGTGTCAGTTTGCTTCATGTATGGATTGGAGGGGTTTAAAGTGGCTAATGATGCAGCTGTGGTCTGGCTTCTGGTTTGTGGTCGTGCCTCGTCATCGGTGTGGCTTTGGGTTTGTTTTTTGCGTGGATGTGTGGTGGTGACATCCTGTGTGGTTTTTGTGAGTGTGGGTCTGGTATCATTTTTTGTGTTAGGGAGTCGTTTGTCAATAAGGGCGGGTTTCCAAATGGCTGGTAGGCGGGAGGTATCATCTCGCTTGTTCATGCTGTGTGGGCGTTTTTCTATCTCGATGGCTTCTCTGATTATTCTGTTATTAAAATGTTCACTTTTGGCAATGGTTCTGGTATTTTTAAAGTCAATTTCATGTCCTGTGGCTTTAAGGTGTTGGACCAGGGAAGATGTTGGTTCCTCTTTTTTGACTGAGTTCTTATGTTCTTCAATGCGTGCACTTATTCTTCTGTTGGTTTGTCCGATGTATGTGGTGGGACAAGTGGTGCATGGGATTTCGTATACTCCTTGATTTTCTAATTCAATTTTATCTTTGGGGTTTCTAAGGATGGTGGATATTTTTCTGTTTGTGCAGAATGCTGTTTTGATGTTGTGTTTATGGAGGATCTTACTGATTCTGTCTGTGGTGCCTTTTATGTATGGGAGGAGGGCTTTGCCGTTTTCTTGTTCTTTGTCTTGGATTTTAGTGGGGGTTTCTTTTTGGATTAGGTTTGTAATCTTATTTCTATGGAATCCATTGGATGTTAGTACATTGGTGAGAGTGTGTAGTTCGGGTTTTAGGTGTTGTTCGTCAGCTAAGCGTTTTGTTCTGGAGATGAGTGTCTTGGCTACAGAGTTGATCTGTGCTGGGTGGTGGTGTGAGAGAGCGTGCAGATAGCGGTTTGTGTGTGTTTTCTTCTGGTAGATGGTGTGTCCTAGGGAGCCATTGGATTTCTTGTAGACTAAGACATCCAGGAAGGGAAGTTGGTTGTTAGCTTCTGTTTCCATGGTGAACTGTATTTTGGGGTGTAGGCTGTTGAGGTGTGTGAGGAAGTTGTCCAGTTTTTCTTTCCCATGTGGCCAGATTATGAAGGTGTCGTCTACGTATCTGAGCCAGAGTTTGGGTTTGTGATCCGATTTTTCTAGAGCTTGGGTTTCAAAGTGTTCCATGTAGAGGTTGGCAATGACAGGTGAGAGGGATGATCCCATGGGTGCTCCTTCTGTTTGTTTGTATTTTTGTCCATTATAGATGAAGTATGTGTTGGATAGGCAGTGGTTGGTCAGATCTAAGATGTGTTTGGGGGGGTTATATTTGTTTTGATAGCTGTCAAGGCTTCTTTGATAGGCACTTGGGTGAAGAGGGATATGACATCGAAGCTCACTAGTAGGTCGCTGGGCTGTAAGTTTTGTTTCTTTATGATCTCTATAAACTGGAATGAGTTTTTTACATGTGAGGTGATGGATTCTGCATAGGGCTGTAGTTGTTTGGCGAGAAATTTGGCTAGGTTTTGTAGAGGTGAGCCTATGGAGCTGACTATAGGTCTGAGTGGGGTTCCTTCTTTGTGTATCTTGGGGAGACCATAGAGTTTGGGGCATCTGGATGATTTCTCTCTGGGAATGATTCTTTGCTGGATCTCTTCGCTAATGGGGGAGGCTTTTATTTGGATCTGGTGGTTTTTTCCAGGTAGGTGGTGGGATCTGTATTTAGGGGTTTGTATGTGGAGTCTTGGAGTAGGTTGGTTAATTTGGTTTGGTAGTCAGATGTGTTCATAACCACCGTGGCGTTGCCCTTGTCTGCTGGTAGGATTATTATGCTGGTGTCTTCTTTAAGGTTACGTAGTGCTGTCTGATCCTCTTTGGGTAAGTTGCTTTTGGGTGGCTTGCTGGTGCAGAGGATGTTGGTGATTTCGCGTCTGATTCTGTTGGCGTCGTCGGGGTTGATTTTGGTCAGGCTGGTTTCAACTCCACATATAATGGTTTCAGTGGGGATGTGTTTGGGAGCGACTGCAAAGTTGAATCCTTTGGAAAGGACATTGGTTTTGGCTTTGGTGAATACCCTATCTGTGATGTTATGCACTGTTTGTTTCATGTGTGGCTGTGAGGGAGGAGGGTTTGTTTCTGGCATTCTTGTAGTCTTCGGAGTTTGTTGGTGTGTGTATCTGTCTTGAGGGTGGTCTGTGTTTCAGCTCTCCAGATGGCGAGTTGTTTGGATTTGTCCCAAAGTGCGGGGTGGATCTTGTTGCTGAGTTTGAGGTGGAGTGTGAGGAGATCTTTGTTAATTCGGTCTAGGAGGAATCTTTTTGTGTGAAATTCATTTCTGATTAGGGCCAATTCTGTTCTTTTCAGGATCCATTTGGTGGCTGCAGAGTTGGAGTGGAATTTCAGTTGGAAACATGTGGGGATTAGATTTTGATCTCGGCAGTTGCGTAGGAATGCGAGGTCGCATAAAATGGAAGCTATAATGGAAGATTATATATATATAATCTTTATCTCACTCTTCCCTCTTTTCTATTTTTTTCTTTTTTCCTCTTTACTCTTTTTATTCTCACTTTTACTTTCTTTTCCTTGTTTAGTTTGTACCAGTTTTTGTTACTATAATTGCAACCTTCAATAAAAAATATTACAGAGAGAGAGAGAGAGAGAGAGAGAGAGAGATGCAATCAATGTTGTTTCAATTGTTTCAGATATGTATTATAACTTATCAAACAGGTGCAATCTAACTTGGTCGTGGAATCTCAGTAGGTACAAATTATGTACTAAACAATTCATACCAGGTCATGAAAAATAAGTATCTATGTGCATGCATTGGGATTAAAAAATGTTCAGTGTTATGAATAAGCATAAATGAAGCTTCCAAACCAGTCAAGTATCTCTTTTTCTACGAAATTAAGGGTTATTCTGGTCATACTTGTCTTTTTGAAATGATTACATGTAGATAAGAAGTTAAAGTATAAATTAACCTAATCTTTCTTGGAACTTCAGAAATTAATCATCAACTACTGAATCTATTCTATTGTTTACCAGTTCAATACATGAAATTGCTCATATAACAAATAAAAATAATTACAGTGTAACATTTTCACTCCTTGTTTTTTCATCACATTTATCATCATTTATTTGGCGAATTATAAATACTTAGGTTAATGCTCAAAATGTATTTATAAAGCATAGATATAAAACAAGTAATTAAAATAGAAAAAATATAATAATCCTAAATGTACACAAATAAAAATATTAGTAATATTTTCAGAAACATTATTAAAACTAATTCTAAAAACTGACTTTGATGTTAATATCTTCATGCTCTTCCCATAAGCAAAGAGAATGAAAGTCATTTGGATCTCCCCTTTTTTTGAATGACCCTTTCCCCAAGCTGAAGATGACCCCTTTGCAAAGTCTCTTCTACAGATAATATTTTGACCAATTCATAATGAGATTTAATGCCCTCTAATCAATAGTACTTCAGCTATTTAAGGTTTTTAAACTTAAACCAACATTTGGAAACCAGTATTTTGAATTAAGTCCATACAACAATTGGTTCCATTTAAGATCTTTCACTCTGAATATTCTATGTGTGACGACATATACCAGTGAACACCCCAACTGCTTCTTTTTGCATTAATTAAAAGATCTAGTTAAGAATACTTCCATATATTATAGTGGGGATATAATGGAGCCATATATAAACTAGCCATAAATCATAGTTTTAGGAATGGTTAGTTCTGGTGCACAAAATATAAAATATGAAAATACATTATATGCCACTACTGTCATTATTTGAAAGTTGACAAACATCAGTATCAGTCTATAAAGCTCAATATCCAAGGTAATTTCTTCTAAAACAGGATGTAGCCTAATCACCAGTCTTGTCTATAATGTCTAGTTTTTATTTTAACTTTTCATCTTATCCAACCCATAATTAAGCCCTTTAAGATGCTATATAAATAGCAGACATTGTAATTATTACAATTTAAAAACTTTGCCTTGAATTTGGAATTCATGAATATGACTGTTCTCTAGACTCTCTGAAGAGCACATCATACCTAACCATCTGAGAATTGATTTTGGTAGCTATTTCATAGAATGGATAAAACTTTATAAGAAGATTTGTAAAAATGAAAAAGCTTTGTAGATTAACTGAACACTCTGAACCTGGCCAGAAATAGCTACTGAAAGTTAGTGTTACATACAGCATATGCATAATCATCATGCTATTCCTTTCAGAGTAATCAGTATTATATAGGGTAAGAAAAAGAACATGAAAACCAAATGTGTGATTCGATGGTGAGATGGGCAGCAAAATAAATAAATATATAAATAAATGTATTTGATTTTTTTTTCTAAATTAAGAACTTGAAACTAGTCTTGGTTAAATTTTATTACTGCATAGTACTTTAGACTAATCTATTGCTTCAGTCACAATGATTTTGAATGTTATTTCTATTTTATGATGTCTTAATCACCTTACTCAACTAATACAAAATTGTAAATTTCACATTTCACACATCATTGGCAATATTGGATCCTATGCACTGTAGCAGAGGATGAGTTGACAGCCCAGGTTCAAGATCTGAGTTCCACATGACAGGGGGAACTCCTGTTACTTGTCCCAACTTCTGCCAACCTAGCAATTTGAAAGCATGAAAATGCAACTGGATAAATAGGTACCATTTAGTGGGAAGGTAACTCTGTTCCATGTACCTTGGCATATCGACATCTGGCCACATGACCACAGAAGCATTTTCAAACAATGCTAACTCCCTCGGTTAAGAAATAAAGATGAGCACTGCCCTAACATCAGACATGACTGGACAGGGGAAACCTTTACTTTTACCTTTATCTTTATGGACTCTAGTAAGAATAGTCCTTCCTATGCAGTCACCATGGCAAAAGGGTTGAAATCTATAAGAAATGCTATAAGCTAGCATCATTTCTAGAAAGTTTACATGTAGGGGGAAACTATGTCAGCTGCAAGATAGAACAGCATTTGAATATGACTTTTAAGCCAGCTACATATGTATCAACCTAATTATCAGACAGTTCAACTATGCTGTTTGTTAAGCCTACTAAAGAAGTTACCCAACCAATGAAAAAGATAATGTCTGTCTGGAAAGGTTTTTTCTTAAAAATATAAGCTGATTTCTTTTGACCATTGTTTCAGTCATGCTAACAGTTATTTTATTTTAATACAATTGTTCTTTACCATATGGCCAGGTTTTTCGTGTCTCCCTTTCTATTGCTTCTGTTATGCTGGAACTAATTTTCTCCATCATTTTTTATATTCTAGTCATGAGAACCATTCTTTTAGACCTCACAATTATCTACTAAATCTTATTTACTTCAATATGCTATTTCTAATTTTTATTTCATAGTTCCATAGGATTCAATTTATTCTCTCTTATTCTTATAATTTCCAAGTGCCCATCTTAAATTCTTATTACTGGATTTCCATTTCAACAGATAAGGTTTAAATTCTCCCAATCAAATTCAATAAAAGGGATTCTTTTCCTTGGATTTATGATGTCGATTCATTTCTGGGACAGCTAATGCAAGCATATGGTTCTAGAAAACAAATATCTCTTATCTATGTAATTTGTCATTCATTCATTCAGTTGTGTGATTAGCCAATAATTTATCTGTTTGTTCCATGGACCAAAAGAATGAAAGCATTACCTGATTTTCCAAATTCTTCATTCTCTTCCTGGATTTCTGAACTATAAGCAATATGGTCTCAATTATGATCATTAAGGATTCCATCAGGCGCTACAGCCATGCACAGATTGAGATCTTTCTATTACCTAACAAAAGACAGCATTGCCATGATATTTATAAATCTTTTGTATATGGCATAGATTTGATGAAGTATTATATCATTGATTGTTTCTGCGTTATTGAATCTCAGTGAACCAGTTGGATAACTTTTATTCTAGGGAAATTATCACATCTATTAAAAATACAGGACTTGTTCATATAAAAACAACTGCTGGTAAGAGACACATTTTTTTCCCTCCATAATAACCTAAATTACGTCACATTATGACATTAATTCAAAGTAACAAGTTGAGTTGTGTACTTTTGTGTGTGGATATACAATTATGGTTTTCAAGATCATAAGGATGTCATGATAGCACATTTACAATTACTCAGCTTATCCATTTCAAATGCTTTTCATTAATTCATCTGTATTCTCTCTGTCAGTTCCTGATTTGTATGGTCTCTTTACTTCATAAAAATTTATGGATATAAATAATTTAAAGTATGAGAAGTAATCAACATGCAGAACTAATATACTTGAAAAATAAATGAATAAAAGACAAAGCTATCTAACAATTTTAACAGTTTAATATATAATCTGTTTTAAATATCTACTTATTTCATAATACATAAGTAAAAAAGCAGGTGTGAATCTACGAAATATTTATTTATAGCAAATATTTATTTGTTTACTTATTTATTTGATTTCAGCACTGCATGATTCCTGATCATCTCTGAGCATCTCACAACATCAAAAAAAAAACAAATAAAAAATGCAATAGACCAGTGTTGGTGAAACTTTTAGAGACCGAGTGCCCAAACTGCAACCCAAAACCCTCTTATTTATTGCAAAGTGCCAGTGCCGCATCAGCATTGTGGTGCTCTCAGGGGGAGCAGGGGGGCATGGGCCACTGGATGGGCATGGCTGCAGTGGTCACAGCTGCGGTGGTCATGGCAGACTAGGTGGCATGGCTGGGGTAGTGGGCCAGGCCCAGGGTGGTGAGGACCAGTCCCTCGCCATCTCTGGGGCATCCTCAGGGGGCCAACACTGCTTTTTTGCTCACTTCCTGCCCTGTCGTTTCTTTTTATTATTATTATTAAACGTTTTTGCAATTTTACAATAAAATCCCTCTCCCACTACCTCCCTACCCTCCCCAAAACCCTCCCCCCCTCTTCCCAGAGCTGAATACAGGGTTAACTAGAACTAAGAATACAAAACATTTAAACTTAAGTAAACCTCAAACAAAAGTTACATTAAATAAAAATCCAATATATATATCTAATAAAAAGTCCAATATATATATATAATAAAAAATACTTATTATCTTAAACTTTAAACTTTAAACATAAATTATTCAAAAGCTAAATAATATCCTTTAATATCATACGTATACTGTATAAAGTTTATCCATCTTTTCCACACCAAGAGATATTTCTCTTGTGATTGATCTTTCAAATAAGCCGAAATTTTTGCCATTTCAGATAAATAAGAAACTTTAAAAAACCATTCCTCCAAAGTAGGCAAAAATTCCTTCTTCCAATATTGTCCTATCAACAACCTTGCCGCTGTAATTAAATTTAACATTAAAATAATTTATTTATCATCACAATCAACAATAATACCTAACAAAAACAATTGTGGAGTGAATTTTATCCTTCTCTTAAAAAATTTTTGAATATTCCACCATATCTTTATCCAAAAAGCTTTTATACTGTTACATGACCACCAAATATGATAATACGTTGCATCCAAACAACCACATCTCCAACATTTAGGTTACAAATTTGAATACATACGAGACATCTTTTGTGGATCAAGGTGCCATCTATAAAACATTTTATAAAAAAATTTCCGTAAATTTTGAGCTTGCGTGAATTTAACATTCCTCATCCAAATTATCTCCCATGTTTCTGTTAAAACCGGCTCATCAAAATTTTGAGCCCATTTGACCATGCAATCTTTTACTAATTCTGTTTCTGAATCCAATTCCACTAATACATCGTAAATTCTTTTTATATGAGATCGACTTTGATCTTTAATTTGTTTCAACAAATTTTCATCCTCTCTAATCAAACCCACTTTATAATCTATCTTCAACCTTTCCAATAATTGTCTATACTGAAACCACGAATAAATAATATTTTCTTGTACTAATTCATCTATATGTTTTAATTGCCAATTCTTCCCATCCCAATTAAGTAATTGTTTATAAGAAATACTGTCCATCTTCACTCCTTTCCTTATTCCTTCTATTGCATGCCCCGGGATAGCCCATAATGGAATTCTTGAGTCTATTCTATAATATTTCTTCCAAACTCGAAGTAGAGAAATTCTTAAAATATGAGACTTAAAAGCCCTATCCACCTTCTTATTATAAATTAAATAGGCATGCCATCCATATAATGAATCCCACCCCCTGCCCTGTCGTTTCTAAACACCTCATGCTTGCTACTCTGGCAAACTCTGCTGGGGCGACGGCATGCATGCCCACAGAGAGGGTTCTGAGTACCGCCTCTGGCACATGTGCCATAGGTTCACCATCACTGCAATAGACAATAACCAGCCCATAAATTCAACAAGCACAGTAATAATAATGTAACAATAACAATGATAACAATATAATAACAATGAAAGCACAGCCTTTTGGCAGCTATCTGGCAGCAATCTAACATGTTTATAGTCAATGTTCATACAATTGGCTGCATAAATCTTGTCTAAAACAGCAAATAATTTCTTTTTCACTAAGCCAACTGCTTTTAATTGGGCCATATGAACACAGAAAGAGAAAGATAGCCTCCGGGGCAAATCTGAAAGATGAGTTCTCAATGAAAGTACTCCAACCTGGCATTTACCATAGTTTCTCCACTTAATTTAAAGTAATGAGTAGCCCTTGTTGAATGACCTTCTACATCTGTTGCAGCACTGTCTATCAAATCTGTAATTCATTTTTCATCAATCGCATTTTAATACAATTAACCATGCCATCAAAAGACCCTGAACAAAGACATTTTCTACATATGTTCATCTCTGTTTAGGACTGAGAAAATGACACAGGGCCACTCAAAACCTTTAACCAATGTACAAATTATTAATTGAAGAAAGGATTTTATATAATAGGAAGAAAGCAATGCTATTGTTTGCTTGCTATGCCTCAGTCTTTCAAAGAATGTAAGAGGTTAAAGTTATCTAGTTAATACAGCAAACAATTAAAAATCTCTTTCATCAAATGACATTGTCGGATATTGAAAATGCTGTTTATAAAAAGAGATTATTATTTTGTTGTTCCTAGCATTTATTATTATTTTGTTGGTTGTGTTTCTAGAATGAAGCAAGCTATTGACTTTGCTAAAGTCCTCAATAGGATTTGTTGGTTTGTTTTCATTAGATTTAGTTTTCCTTTAATATTAGTTATAAAAAAATTATTTTTCATCTTGAAAATTATATGTTCACTAACTACAGCACAACCCTGCAAAAGAAATTACAGTAATATGCATGGGGTTTTAGCAAATTTTAATTATAAATGTTTGTGTACATTGTTATGATTTTAGGGAAAAGTAATGTTTGCTTAGTATCTGAAAACAGTTAAGAACAACTTTCCATTAATAACAATGAAGCAGGATTGCAGACACTAGATTGCTGTGTATATGTGAGTAACAACAATGATTGGACACAAAGTTTTATACATATCTGAAAACATTGCCATAATTCTTTTTAACATGTTTTACTGGAAGCTTGGCATGAAAAACAAGTATAGAGTTCTAAGCTTCATTCCAAAAATATGTTGATTATTTGCCAGTCCTGCTCTTCTAACAATCTTCCCCAAAGGAAAATGAATGTAGGAATATTCATGGGAAGGGAAAGTATGCCTTTGAGAAGAGGAAATAATTTTGCTAGTTTAAAACAAGCAAACAAACACACCTAAATGTTATTCTTTTAATAGAGTTATATTGCTTGTTTAGGTGGCAGCCACTAGCTGACCTTGGTTGAACATTATGCAATGACACAGCTCTCTGGAAAAGTTCCTAATACTGGGAAAAGTGAAAGGGAAAAGAAGATGACCACCACCATTGAGAGACCTGAAAAAACAAATTAAGGATAGATTATCATAATAAAATATATCTATATAGTTCTTGAGAGTGAAAACAGCTTGATGGCACATAATCATTTAATTAATTAAAAGCTTTTAAAAAATAGAATTGACTTTTCACATAATAATAATTTGAGTCGGTTCAAAGTATTCTATGATCATTAATTTTCTTGGCTATCCTTAGTATTCTCAGATATCATCTCCAACACTAAGTTCAAAAGCTTCAATACTTTTCTACCCCGCTTATTCAATGTCCAATTTTGCTTCCACAAAGAGTCACAGGAACTGAATAACTGATCACTGTAGATTTTCCTTTCCTGCAGCAATATCAACCACTAGATATCCTGACTGCTTTAACTACAGCATATATACCATTAGTATTCCAAAAAGAAAGCCATGCTGAATTATTCTAAAGTCTATCTAGTACAGCAGGAATTGGCACTTTACTTTTTTTTAAAGGTTAGTTTTAACGTAAAAAAGAAAAACTAGGTCATTGGCATGCTACAAAGCAAAGCACTGTCATCTAGCATCATATCTGTTTGCAGCAATGCCTTTGGTCCTCACAAAAATTCCATTAGGATAGTGAACAGTAAAGCTATTGTATCTGGGTGGAAAACATATGGATGAGAACTAGATGCAGCAAAGATATGAAGAAAATGTCCCCATCTCATGATAGTGTGATGTTTTAGACTTACGTACACTACCAAATGTGTGTGACCTTATTCCAAATAAGAAACTAATTATACTGATGCCAAAATAGGTACAATGGGCAGGTCACTTTTAGAACATGGAAATTCAGCAACTGATAAATATAGCTAGTCAGAAGGTGGTAATAACCCCTTTGAATGATGTCCTCTTTATAACTAAGCTGAAAACACTGTTGCAGAGCAGGTTAATAATTATGACAACAATGACAACAGTGCTTTTAAGTTGCAGTAAGCTTTTTTTTAAATCATAATTTGGGAAATAAGGGAGGCAGCATATAATACTATCCTATTTTAATTACATCTTAAGGACCTTCAAAGAGACTCTTTTTTGTTGTGATACCTGTTTTCTGGAACATCATTATTGCAAAGAAATAAACTAGACTTGCTCCAACCCTGTTGGATTTCCATAGGTCATTGAAAACTTGGCTTTGTTACTGACTCTAAAGTTCTGGGTATGTATTTGAGCCCATGTCATGATTATTTTAATTGTGTTTGTTGTTTTTATTTCAGCTGCTGTATGTGTTAGTTGTGATAATCATGTATCAGTAATCATGTACCCCCACCAATTACTTCCCTCCATTTAGATGTAATTCCATTAAGAACTACACGTTGAGCGCCATTTGTCAGCCAGTTATGAATCCATCTGATAGTGATGCTCTTTAGTCCACATTTCTTTTAACTTACTAAGAATTAGGTTGTGATCTACTTTGTCAAATGTCTTACTGAAATCCAAATATACTATGATTTTTTATTGTAATATGTTTTTCTTTTATTTTTATTTATTGTTAGCTTCCAAGAGTCATGAGTTTAAGATGGGAAGCTATACAAACAAATAAATAAATCTTAGAATTATATACAGAATACATGGGATGTAGTTAAGTAGATAAAATAATAACTATCTGATATACAGAAGTGGTTCTTAGAAAGCTATTTTTTATTGCAGATTTTCAATACAGAGCATCTAAGCTTAATTTTGAACCTTTATTAAGTATTAAATATTTGCAAGATCTAATTTAATATGTGCTACTCAATTAATGTAAACTGCAGAAGATTAATAAAGAATGTCCCAAAATATTTTTTAAAAAGCTATTTCTCTTCTGATTTAGTAGTATAAAATTTTGTGTTTGTTCTGGGTTTTCACATGTTGAGAACTCTGAGTAATAAAAGAACTTAAAGTAATCTTAATATCATGAACAGACCAAGAGTTAATGATATTTCATTATTTGCTAAAACCTGTTTTAATTATATTTAGTTATTTTTAATATATGTTTTATCCTTAGAATATTGTTTTATATACTTGCTGAATGTGAGCTGCATCAAGATTTCATGATCTACTTGTTCCCCCAGTGTATATTGCAGATTTATTAAGTAATAAGTTTTTTCTGTAGAACAGTCTGACTTACAGATCATTTTTAATTCCTTGAAATTGTAGCTGTTTTGCTGGTGAAACTTCAGGTGCCAAATAATGAGACAAATAATGTTTTAGGCATTTAACAACTTAGTAATACATTTATCTCTGCAGATTATTTTCTTGTTTATGCTTTGGGAATAGTGAAGTGATAATGAAACATTTTGAAATCGTGTAGTTGTTTTCATCTAGGTTTGATTTCTTCAAGGGACAATCAAAAATATATTTAGAGGATTAATTTAAAAGTGAAAGGTCTAAAATAACTACCAAAAGGGGATTTAAAATGTACACTATTGCAAATACAAAATGTAAAGGAATCCAGCTGCCTGAGATTAGTTTAAGCATTTTAAGAGATTGTGAATAAAAGCAATTAGTAGTGGGACAGAAATGAACATCAGAACTTAGTCTTCTCTCTGTCTCTTAATGTCTGTAGTCTGATTGAAGTAAAGTAGCCAAGTGGGAAATATAACCTTGATATCTGAGCTTCAGAGCAGAAATATCTGTTATCTGTTGAACACATAAACTATTTAAAAAGTACATGAATATATGTCTTTTTTCAGGTATTAAAGAAACAATATTATATAGTGAGGGTAGAGATAGGTGTCATTCATGCCTGTTTTGATTGTTTTTGGTGGAATGACAAATCCACAGGAATCGTACAACTTGACTACTAAACACAAACTTCAGTGAAATATGCACCAAGTCACACATTTTTTTCTTAGATCTGCATATTATGACAGATTTCATCTGAGAAATATAGGTAGTATTTATTCATCTGAATTTCATTAGCATTCATTAGCCTCCAGAAAACAAATTTTGACTAAATTTCTTAAAAACTAATCAATTTCTAATCATCAACACTGGGCAAAAAAAAATTAATTAGCAAATCTGTTGCAGTAATAAAAGTGTCCGAACACCAGGATGAAAATCTTAAACCAAAGCTGTTTAATCTACAAAAATTACTAAGCTTTCGTCGGCCAAACTATCAACATCGTCAAAGTGTAAAAAATGCCTGATCTGGGAGTTAGTTTATATAACTGGCCACCTCTGCACTCTAACCCTTAAATGGGTCATTGGTCCAATCATTAGTACCAGCCATGCTGTTCTTAAAGATCCCGTGCTTGTCAATGCATCTGTAGCTTCCAAGGTTGCTCCCCTGCCCCCAGTCATTGTTATTCCCCTGGTGTGTGTGCGAGCACCCAGGAGGCAGCTGTCAGGTTGCTCCTGCTCTTCTCCCTCCACCCCACTTATCCTGGATTGTCCCTGTGTCTTCATTGCCAAACTATCTATCCTACGCATTTCAGATGTCCTTCTCACATTTGCTAGTCCTATTACTCCCCCTGTGCATGTACCAGCACCTGGGGAGTAAATCCCCTGTTGTTGGGTTTCCTCAGTCCCCCTCTGTGCTGCTTTCAGTGGGGCATGCGGGTCTATCAGTAGGGTGGCTGTCTGACGTGCCCTTGGTGTTGCTCCTCCACTCGTCAGGCTCCTTTTCTCCTTGGCGCATGTGCAGTAGCACAGGCAGTAGTCATCCCATCGTTTGTCTTCAATGTTCTTTGCTCCTTTCGTGGCTGGTCGTGCAGGACTCTAAATCATTTTTCTTAAAGATTAATATCGCCCAACTTCCAGAAAATCAGCTTACAAGAATCAGCAACCTGCACCTAATGATCCTCCTTCTTGGTACCTCTTCTTATTTATCTGAATCATGCCTATGTATTGCATGTGCATCAAACATTTTCCTACAACTTTGGAAACTTTCAATATGAAAATCTTGTTTTCAGAATAGTCAAGGTCCATAAAGAAATAGCAATGTATAGTATATTTTAATTCATTATACCCAATATATCATATTTAATCTATCAATATTCATGTTTGATCCCAATTATCAAATAACAGAAAACAATTATACAAAATGCAAAACAAGTGCAGAATTTGGGTTACAGATTCTAAATATTCTGCAGTAGTTCAGGACAGAGGCACTGTAGATACAGAAATATTTGAAAAGACTCTTTTCCTGACATTTCTATGACAGGCATTCTTCTCTTCCAAAAGAGAATTAAATGAAGAAAGATTGATGTTTCTAAAATAGAAAAAAGTCTTGGAAAGTTCAGGCAGATGTGAAGAACAGAACCAATGGAAAGAGAGAAAGAAAATATTAATTGGCCCAATGGCATGAGCTAATCTATATCCATTTATTAGGCCCAAATGTATTAGTTTCTGACAGCATCTTCTTAAACCCATTGGTCTGATGTAGTTTTTAAATCACCTAAATTTGTTTTGAGTTCCATCACTAGGATCTCTCTCACTATTACCCATGATGAGAGGTATGATTTTTCCATGGTTTCTGTGTGTTTCTCAGTCTCCCTGGAGATGACAATGATTGAAGACAGAATCTTTTGCATGAATAATGCATTGACTACCACTGAGCCACTCTAACTGGGAAAAGATTACTGTCAATGATAACGAATAAATCAAAGTCTTCTAATCTCACAGTGGTTGGATATATCCTCTAAGTACATCTCATTCATCAAAAAACTTAACCCCTACTCAAGTTCAGATCATATATTTCTCAATTTTTTATTTGCACACAGCAGTTATTTGCATGTTTACTCAGAATTATATCTCACACTGTTCACTGGGATTTACTCCCTTAAACAGCAATCTTATCAAGTCTTTTCTGATAATACACCCTCTTAAGGAAAATACTTCTGAAGTATATAGAAAAATCATGACTGCAGAGATAAAATTATAAGACCTGCATAATTACATCATCACACAAATGTCATGACTTATACATTTGAATCAAATGCCAGGATGCAAGTATGAAATAGCATTTGCACAATGATGTCATTCTACACATCATCATTTTGTAACCAGCAGAAATTTCTATAAGCACAGCTTGTATGGTGAACTATATCCTGCAGTAGTGATAGTACTTCAGAGCTATTATAGTCATATTGCAAAGCTCAAGAGAGAACAGTAAAATCTGAAGAAAGAAGTAAACAAAAAAGTTAAATCTTTAAAGAAAGAAAATATGATAGAACAGAAAATACATTGCTATTTTAATTTATTTGGTAACAAATTCCAAGGCTATCTCTATGAAATAATGGGGATGATAAAAGCATCTAGACAGAAGTTTTAATAGAATCTAGCAAAATTTTCCTATGTTATTCACATTGTATAGACCAAAAGGCAGTAAATAATTTTCATTATTCACCATCATGATTGCTTCGAGGATATTAAATGGAATCAAGAATCATTTGTACCAAATGATTAGAAAGCTTAGAAAAACAGTTCCAAGAATGTTGGTGTTTTATTTCGGTATGCTCAGGAAGGCACTAGACTAGCAGTCTTTCCTCACAAATTCAGCCATGACAAATCTACTCTTTCCAAATAAAACTTTTTAAATGTTTTCATTTGCAGTTAGTGTTGAGTTGGTTTACATCCCTTACTCTCTACATTTTTTTTCTTTTTGTGACCCTTTAATCCCTTTTATCAAGGTGAACTCAGGGTGGGAATGGAGCTGAGCATTTACTGGCTGGATGCCCTTCCTGAGTCCTACTCAGAGTTTACAGTAGATATTTTATTTATCTGCCCTGATAAAGAAACATCTGTCACTGCCTAGTATTGAACTCTCAACCTTACGAGTGGGATGAAAGCATCTTCACTTCTAGGCCACCACGCCACTCACTCTCTATATACCAACGGCTTTTATAATAGGAAGATCAGCATACCATTCCATTCTTGTAGTTCACTTAGAAGAGACATGTCAAACTCGCGACGTCATGTGACGTCACGCAATGTATCAAGACAGCTTTGCCATTGCCAGCAACGGGGTGGGTGTAGCTTCCATGTGACGCATCCAGCCCACAAGCCGGCAGTTTGATACCTGACTTAGAATGACTCCACTTCACAACCATGGTAAAAACAATCCTTAAATCAATTCTATCCCTAATTAGTCCTAAGGAGGGAGCTGTTCCTTATTTATTTGGAAATAAATTCAGTGTACACCTAAAGAGGCTTCTTATGCTATCCCTCATCTCAGGCAGCCAAAACATCAAAACAGCAAGTTTGGCTATTGTAAAACAAAAAGACTGTCTTGAGTAATAGAAGTGCATGCAATTGCTAATTGAGTTTCAATAATATCTGCCAAACCTATTTATTTTATTTTTATTCTGCTTTTCTTTCATTTCATGTAACTCAAGGTGGCAAACCCAATACTGCTTCCTCCTCCTATTTTTAACAGTTTAGGAATATTATTATTTCACTGCTTCTTCACCTTTAAAGGCTGCTCTAAATTCCCCATCCCTTCAGAAAGTGGAACAGGAAATATCACTAACCATATCTCATTCCCTTCCTTGACAGGGTAATTGGTTTGATGGATAAGGGGAATGCAATATATATAATGTGACTTTGGCAAGGCCTTTGACAATTCCAGATGGCATTATCAAAAAATAATTGGAGAACTGTGAGCTGGCAGATGGCTACAGCAAGGTAACAAATTCCATGGGGGTAGTTGTGCTACAAAACCAACAAAAAGTGTTATGGAAACTTAGATATTAACTATTTATTAGGAAATAACTAAGGGCTCTTAAAGTCCTCTACATCAGATAGTCAAAGCAATTTATTTCTAATTAAAGCACCCAAATATCTGTATAATAACATAGAAATACATCTTCACAATATACAAGGAAATGTCTAAATTGAATAGAATGAAAAGTTTTGATAAATTCAAGTTTCCCAAAAATCTTCCTTGAAAGATTATTTATTTATAGTAGTTTGAGGTCATTGCAAGATATAGTAAACTGAAATAGTTTGTGATGGTCGACTGTCAGTGTTTCATTTGTGTCCATTTATTTTCTTGCTTACAGACAGCCTATTTATTTTGTACAAATAAAAATCAGAATTGTTGACAAGTGAAGGAAGCAATTAAATTCTGGATGGAAATAGGTATTACATTTGCAAAAATTGCCTTAACCTATATAAAATTTAATGTTTTCTTGCAGAACCTCTGTCATCTTCTTTACTACTAGCAAACAGTTGTTTTGAAGGTAGCATTAGCCAAGTGAGGTAGAATAAAACAGAGGAAGCTGCACTGCTTTGCTTCATGTTAACCTGCAACTGTATCTATTTTGTTTAAATGAGTTACATCCTTGGAGAAAAATTGGTTGCTTTAGGTTTCAAAGAATCCTTTATCAGCCACATACCTTTCCTAGAAATATTTTCTTCTGTGACTGGAGCATTTAAGAGAAAAGAAGCACTTGCCTTTAGCATCTCATGCTAGAGAACAAAAGTAATTGTGTGAGATATGTGTACATGAGGCATTGGAAGTTGTTGGGTTTTTTTAATATTGATTCCTATGTTTTATTATTTAAATATATCTATTTTCTAAAAAAAATATCTCCCATTAAAAACAAAATTAGACAATTATTAGTCTAATTAATTTGCATAAAATATTTAAAGTATCTTTCAAAGTGTATCTTTCAAAGTATTTTTCCTAAGCTTGTTGTGAAATCTGTTTATCTATTTGTTTAAATATTTACATGCAAACTTCTGAAGTAAATCCAAGGGAGTTTTCAATATTTTAAGAAATAGAATTTGTACAAATTACAAATAAATAAGAGTCTATGTATCTATGCATCTATGCATACATGTGTGTAGTGTTATAAAATTATTTCAGTCACATACAGTATACACGTGACAACATGGATACTTCACAAAACACGATAATGTTACAAATGTTGTATTTAAAATATTTGTATTTCATAATTTGTGCTAAAATGCAACAGCTTATGTAATATTCAATAGTAGCATGTGCAAAATACACTTGAATGCAACTTGTATGTATTATCAATTTCTTTTTTACAATGCATATTCTAGACTAAAATAAATAATACTAAATAAATTTCAGGAAAAGCAAACATGAAAGAACAATGTTACAAGCTTTCTCTTTGTTATAGCCTAAGGCAGGCGTGTTAAACTGCCAGCCCACACGCCAGATGCATCACACCGAAACTGCACCCACCCCATTGCTAGCAATGGGGGAAAAGTCACAATATGTCACGTAACATCACGTGACATCATGAATTTGACATGCCTGTCCTAAGGGATCATTATGGAAACATGTAATGGAACTAGTAATCCTGAATATGTTGCTAACCAGTTCTCATTGGCCATGCTAGTTGAGGCAGGTGGGCAATAGCATCTGGAAAGCTATAGGCTCCTTACCCTTATTCCAACATTTTCTCCATTTTTCATAAACGTTTATAGAGTTTTTCTTCATTTTCATTCCCTATGGATATTTTTCCTTGTAGCTGAATCTATTAAGCAATTATACTGTTTAACTAAATTTAACTGATCCCTTTTTGACAGTTGCAGCCTTGAAGTTAGAAAGTGTTGACTATAAACAGGTTATCTTCATTTGGCAAACATTCTATATTAACTTGGTTATTTCTTATTTTGCTCTGTGTATATCCTGTGTCATGGTTACTTACATAGTAATTATAAAAAATAAATGTAATTGTCTTATGTATAGAAGATATCAATATAAAATCCACATTTCTAGATCAGGCTCTGTAGGAATTTTGAGTCCTATATAGCATCTGCTACATCAGTTGTTTTCATATGCTGTTGCTGATATATAAGATTAGCATTATGAACAATTATAATTCGCTCCATTATTTGAAAAAATGTCCAGAAGAGGCAGTAGCTCTTAAGTTTCATTATAAAATCTTCCTACAGAATAACATTTAATATGTTTATGGTCACTGAAATAAGAAATACTATAATTATAACCATTCCACACTAGAGACAACTATTGGTTTCCATTTCAACATATTTCTAAGTGAATTTAATTTTAATAATACATTTATTAGAGTGGTGCATCTGCTTCCAAAAAAACTTTGGTGCATACCAGCTATGAATATAGCACATATCTCCAACTTTTTAAAGTGGACTCATTTTTTTCCCCATAATCATGTGACAGCCACCCAATCCTAGGAAAAGACATAGTGATTTTAATGAGGAACAGATAGATTTGATAGAAGTGCTAATCTAAAGTACTAAGATTTACTAATGCAGAGCGGTGGGGACAAAATAATCCAGAGAATATTATGAATCCTGCAGTGAAAGAACCCACCTTATGAACATATTTTGATGATACACATGTGTACAAAGAGTTGGGGCTTTTATCACATGCAATCATTATCTTGATTTTCATGTGCCATGCTCCTAACACCACTGATTTAGTTTTGAAAAGAGGGATCCATTGATCAAGTCATGAAACATTATTCCAAATTATCTCCTTATGATGGTTTAAGTACACTGCATTGTCTTTAACCTGGAGTTATCCTTTTCCTTTTCAGCACCCTCCTTGATAGGTATGGTCAGGAAGGACTGGGCTTCTCAAAACAGCATTGCCCTCTCATGGCAAGAGCCTGCTTTTCCTAATGGAGCCATTCTGGACTACGAGATCAAGTACTATGAGAAAGTAGGTCTTGACTACAATAAAATAAAACCCTTGAATCAGCCTCCTATTCTAACATTTCCCCCTTTTTGTACATCATCGTACAGTATAGCCTATAGCTATTTACTTTTATGCCAAAAAAATTGGCATTTTAATTGACAGATTCACTTTCCAGACAGCTGATATTTTTAGGGTTTTTTTTTTCATTTTAGATCTTGTTCATTAAGAAATTAATTCTTACTTTGGTTTGGCTGTACAACTGACAACCTGGTTCTAGTGGGTCTGCTCAGTGGTGAACTCAGTTTATAGTAAAAAGTTCCAATCATGACTTCATGACATGCAAAATATCACACACTTTGAAAAAAGAAATAGCATCTTAACCACTTGAAACTGGCAATGAAAATTAATTATTAGTTTTATGTACAACTTGTTATCAGTTAACATAACATTTGTGATATTAATATGTCACACTATAGAAATAATTTAAAATTATTTTTTTTATTCTGACTGCTAAAACTATAGGTGTGCTTTTGAAATATGACATGTCTTTTAATTCTAACAAAACAGATAGTGCTGATCATTATTGTTGCTTTTCAACTCCAATGTTGAAAAAAAAGTCCATGATATATACACATCAGTCTTCCTAAACTAAGTTGGCATTATAACACCCAGAATATCAGCAAACAGCCATGCTGATTGTGTATACTGGCTATTGTATTAGACCACCAGTTTGTAGGAAGTCTCTGTAAAACAGATTTGAGTATTACTGTTTTTTATTGTTTTGAATAAATACAAATATTTAATTTGAATCTAAAAGTAGATCACATATTATATAGAGGTTAATTATGTGTCTATGATGCAAACAGTATTTTTTAAAAAAATACAAGAAGTAAACACCAACATATATCAAAATACAGCATGGGATGGTTTGATTTTGAGGTGTCTGATTCCAAAAAGATTCTGAGCTGGTTACAGTTTTAAAAGAGTACATAATATAAAATAAAATATAAAATTACAAACATTTTTAAATGAACTTAAATACCCAATGGAAATATATTTTCCTATTTCCTCTTCCCAACTTCAATCCTCTGTGATCCCCTATTCAACCCAGAGCTGTTTTACAGAGTCAGGCAGAGTTTCCAAACTTTGTGTGATTAAGAATGACTACAAAAAAATACGATATTCAGTATTTTCTTGTCCTTCTTTCTCAACTATCCCTCATTATAATCTCATATTGTTTAGGAGTCTTTCCCATCCCCACAATGGGGCTGCTGGAATTTTCATTTCTTGAGCTCATTTTGACTCAAAACCATCTTGAAACAAAATCACAGTATGTAGCTAATGATTTTGAAGTGTCCTTTCTGTCCGCTTTTCTTAGAGCAGTTCAGTTAACAGACTATCCTTTTGTATTTCTTCTGAGCAGTTATTAGTGTTATAATCTTCTGGAGGAATACATCTGCTGCTGATAAACATATGTAAGTTATAGTAAATATTTGGCTCAGTTGACAACATCTCTCTGAGGGAGATGGGCAATCTAGAAATATGAAATATAAACAAACAAATAAATAAATCTTATATTTGCAGGGACCTTATATAAACTAAATGTATCTTAATCAGTGACTTAAAATGAAAAGATTTCTGAATAAAAATACCTTGCTTTTTGTCAATGGTAGATATCATGTCCTTTAAGGCATATTCAAGCAAATTAGAAATGAAATAATGTCAGACATATTGTTGTGTAAATATAGATTTCCATTACTTAACACTCACGAATTCACAATGCAGTTTATTACACCAGCAAAATCTGTACTAGTTAATATAAGCTACATGCACATAAATAAACCTTTATATGTATTCAGACCCTTGGCTATGTATAGCAATGTACAAAAAGCAAATGTGTTAATTATTTGTGAAATACTATTCAGTCTAGAACTTAATTCAACACACTGTCATGGACCCAATTATGCAAATAGAAAGTTAGGGAAGAAGACCGAAAAATGATGTAGCATATAATATTAAAAAGTTATAAAAGAAAAGTTGCTTCTGCTAAGAATATAGAGATGGAAAATATTTATACAAATTTAGGTTTGTTTGTCTCATATGAATAATATTGGGTGTTAAAAATAATAAATGAAGGACAAAGAGAAATAAGTTATCGCCTTGCTTTTTCAAGTCAAACCTTTTTGTTTTATTAAGAAAACTTAATCATTTGCCTACTGTGCAAATTCACAACCCAACTAAGCCCAGTTAACAAAATATAATGCCATAATCATTGTAGACTTTACCAATTAGTATAAATCAGGAGTGTCAAACTTGCAACATCATGTGACGTGTCACAACGTATCGTGACTTTTTGTCCATTGCAATGGACAAAATGCAATGGGATGGGCGCAGTTTCGCCATGACGCATCCGGCAGTTTGACACCCCTGATATAAATGTGGAAGAGGCTAAATGCATCCATTTTTATCACATTCTGTATAGTTTACTTATGATTATTGAATTTAATATTGTGTTCTGCTGATATGTCAGACCAGAAAAACCAGACCCTTCAGGAGCAAAATTATCTAATTAAAGAGTAATAACCATAGTGGTATTTAAAAAAAGATTTGATGGAGAAAATCACAAATGACTTAATATTACACTGCATATTGTTGGCCCCCTAGATGTCACCCAATGTAGAGGACAGATTAGAATTACAATTCTAAGTGACCTAATGGTGTACACCCAGATTCCAGAGAGTTTTTGGTGATTTTGCCTACAGTTTGGTGGGCAGTTGTGTATTGCATCTGGGAGTTTTTACATACAATGGCATTCTAGAAAAGAGAAAATACAAGATCTAGAGAAAATCTTCTCTAAATCACAAAAAACATTAAATGTAGGAATTTTGTTAAATTCTGCCAAGTAAATATCATTATTGTGGGACAGACAAATATCTTGCAAAGATATTTGTAGATGGTATGAAGAGTCATTATTATGAAGAACAAAATAGTGGTAATGAAATAAATATGCCCTAGTGTAGCCTGAATTAAATATTCTCTGTTTACTTCAATCATGGCATTTTTAAACCTGGTATAAATAAAGTGAAGATTGGGAGTCTATTGTGAGCTACACAAGAAACTATTTGTTGCTTCTAAGATGAGCCAAGGTGGACAAAGGACACACCATGGTGTGACATGTTTACAATGTGTGGAAACATTAACTGTTTGGATTTCTCATGTACAGCATTGATAAGTGTTCCAATTGGATGGCCCAACAGGATGGATAGATGGATAAGCAGCTAGACAATATCACTCAAGCACATGAAACTAAAATGTAATTCTTATTTTTTCAAGATTTTCAGTTATTTCTGATATGTAATTTCATGTATCAGCTTATGCATGAAACTATAGACATCTGAAATTTGGGCATACTATATGCAGAGATGACTGAAATAAACAGATTATTTACATCACTTTCAGTCACCTACTTCTGCATTACCTCCAAATTTGTTAAGAAAAGTATATTTTCACTCTTAACTGCATAGATTGATAGTGTTGTCTTTCAGTGAATCATGTTTCCCACTGGCATTGCATTGAGGAAGGTCCAATGGACCTTTCATTTTGTTTAAATATAGAAGTGAGTCACATTCTATTTATTCTATTCTCCTGCACAGCAGCTAACTTAGCCCTTATCATTATCTAGAATGAACTACGGTACTAAAGTTATGGCATGTTGAAATAAGTCAATATCCAACTATCATTCATTGAGATCAGTGGTGGGATTCAGTCAGTTCGCACCAGTTCAGTAGAACCGGTAGATAATTTTTTGTTGCTCAGGCCCAGAATGGACTTCTGGAAGCAACACTCACACAGAGAACTGGCTGTTCACCACTGACTGAGATGCCTTTTTCAAAAATAATTAAATTTAAAATAAACCATGGATTTGGATTTGGATTTGATTTTGAAGATGATATTTGCACATTTTAGCAATTACATGTTCATTATTGATACACAATTGTACTTCAGATTCTGTCTTACTTTGCTCCATACCATAATTATTTTTAATTGTTTTGAATCTTTCTGATAACTATAATTGAGAAAACCATTGACAACTATATCCCTCTGCCATTAGTTGCTCTCTTGATTTAATTTTATAGTGGTTTGTAGAGTATCTTGTAACATTAACTGTAGTGTAAATTAAGTCCAATTCATGCTCTTGGAAAGTAATAAAATATGGCAGATAAAAAGACTCAGTTTCACCATCTGAGCAGAAAATGATAAATATGCCTTAATTCTTGTTTTGGGAGTTCTCATTGCTTTTCCATAGTATGAAGGATTGGCTTCCTAATTTATTTTCAAATAAAATAATACCCTTTAATGTGTCTTTTATCCTAGAAGAGGTGAAACTTCCTGTAGCTGTTTTACTCCAAGGTAATACAATTTATAGAAATACTGAGGAAGCTTTCTAATTTCAGAAGCTATTATCTCCAGTCACTGAACTATGGAGATATTCAATAAATCTATAGATAAAGATAATTTACTGTGGAAAAACATAATAGTAGTAGTTTACACAAAGGATTTCAAGTCCTATTGCCATATAATAAATGTTTGTTTATAACCAGTTTAATTCAGACAGGTAGGTTTAAATCCAGTGGAAAAAAATTAACTTCAGATTTATAAGATCCAAAGATTACCTAGATAATTAATGTGAAAGATCTTAAAACAGTACTTGCAGTGTTTTGAGCATTTTATAGGAACTGTTTGTCATTATCTTCAGGATTGCTTTTTCTCCTTTTGTTCATTTCACTGCTCTGCCACGTTGGGAATTGGAATTAATGACATAACTTCTATTATTTGGGAGCAATTTCATAAACATGCACGACTTAGTATTTGACATATTGATTCCAAAGCTTTCATGTAGGAAAATTGGCATTAATGGAGTGATATATACAGCTGAAAAGGAGTAATCAATATTTGAGCCCTTTTAGTATTTTACAGGGTATATTTTCACCTCAGCTATTTCCATTTCAGCTATAATTTCTTCTAAATCTGTACCTTTCCATTCTATTGAACCTTGTAAGACCTTATAATACTTTCCAAACTTCCTTCAAATTAAAATCTAAATTTTAATATACCTTTTTTTAAATTTTTGTTATGACAATCGCTTGTTCTATTAATTATGGTAAGCTAGAAGCACCACCTGCAGTCTATTTTGTTTCCATTCTCATTTATGTTCATTTTGCCTTTTGTCTTCTTTCTTCTTCCTGCTATATAATTCAGTTATAATATTATTAAACTGCAGTTGACCCTACTCAGTTATATGTATTACTAATCCATCATCCTCTGGCAGTTAGTTATGCTAAAGCTCTGGATGGAAAACAGATAAAGAATTTTCAAAGGAAAAATACATATTCAGTAATTTCAAGGAACAAAAGTTATTTTCTATATTATTTACTTATAGCTATAAAGAAAAGATGTTAAATCTATTTGGATCTCTGTACCCTGCAACCAATTTTACTATTTACAGTAAAATAAATCATCATCTAAGGAACTCTTTAGTTATCACCATTTTAAAATAGGATAATCTTATTTGTAAAAAAAAATATTACTGGAAAAAATATGGAGAGAAAGAAAGAGACAGACAGAGAGACAGAGAGACAGAGACAGACAGACAGACAGACAGACAGACAGACAGACAGACAGACAGACAGGAAGAGAAAAAACACTCATTTTCTAAGCAACAGTGACACTCGATCATATTCAGAATTTGGAAAAGTACAAGCAAAGGTAAATAAAGAGGAAAGCTATCTCAAAATTGTAATTTATTATCTATGTTTATTTTCTTTATGTCCTTTTTGTCCCTTCAAGTAGCCAATGAATAGTCTTTTCAGCAGGTGTCCGAGTAATTCTTTGTTTTTGTTTTTTTTGTAATTTTCCCAAAACTTAATCCGACTCAGATTGATGGCTCATACTGGGTATTATTAAAATCAACAGACCAATTTTAACAGCCACTTGTTAAGTTCATTTCAATCATTTTAGCCATCAAGCACCATTTGTATTTTCAACCTCCTCCCTTCCAACCTTCTCCACCTGTTAATGTCAGCATATTATCTAATATGGTTATTGTCCGTCTGTGGCCCCATCTTCTCCTAAAATAAGGTTCCTATGAAAATCTAAAGTAAGCTCTACTCTCAATCCCTTATCAGTTAAGTGAATACAAACTGTTTTGTTTAGAGATCTGCAAGAATACATGCTTATTTAAGTATGTGAAGAGCCAGTTAGCTTCTATGGAAAAGAATTGGATCATCAAAGAGGAAAAATACATAGTTTAAATCCTGAAATACAGGCTAGATGAATCAGAAAAATTACACAAGGGAGTATTTTGTTGGAATTCAACTATTTTACTTTCTTTCATATTCCTGCAAGGAAAAATGCTTATCTGTGTGCTGCATCATATCACTTAGCTTTCTAACTATATACTCCTCAACATATGGCTGTTAAAATTACAATGACCTTGGAAAGTACATGTTCACACTTAACTGCATGCATTGATAGTGTTTTCTTTCAATGAGTCATGTTTCCCACTGTCATTGCATTGAGGAAGGTCTAATGGACTTGCTTACATTTTGTTTAACTGTAGAAGTGAGCTGATGGGATTCTACAGGATACATTGAGCATATTATGATATATTATGGTAATCAGAGTGTTGAAGTGAAATGTTATGCGTTTTTCTTTTTGTTTATTTCCCTTATGTTGTTTTTTTATTTAATCTTAACTCTTTCAGGGTATTTAAGACAAAATGGATTTTCAAGCCCAGCAGAGCTTAATAGACCTATTTTAATAAGTAAAATGAAAGCAATAAAATGAAAGAATTTCAGTTATGCAATCAGTCTGGATACTTGCTAGAGCAGAGGTTCCCAACCTTTTGGGCACCAGGGACCGCTTCTGTGGAAAGGGTTTTTTCTGCAGATCAGAGGGTGCATGGTTTTGTGTGCTGCCTGCATCCCATGGATGGGGCTTTGCTTGTTTGTGTGAACTGATTGCTAGCATGCCGTGGCCCGGTACCAGTCCATGAACTGGGGTTGGGGGACCCTGTGGTAGAAAGATCCAGTATCTGCCAACAAAATGAGACTTTCTTAGGGTGTCAGCTAATATTTTTTTTCCTTTTCAAGGTAGGAAATAGATATTATGTTGGGTTCTGAAGGTTATAAGCTTTAAGAGTTTGGTCGCTTTTCAGTGAAACTATAAGCTTAACACTTGTTGAGCAAGCAAAATTTAATTGCTTTTTGGGAATAGCATACTATTATGTTCTGGTTTGTATACTCTCTTTATATGTGCATAAATATTTCATATTTTCCTTGTTCAGTTTACCAATGGATTGCTATTGCAAAATGTAATAATATGCTGGAGACTTCATTAAAAATAAATAACAAAATAAAGACACCCTATAGGACAGGGATTTTTTTAACTGTCTATCCTCTTTTGAATTATGAACATGACTGATCATTTAATATCTTCCCCAGTGCTTCATTTTCCCTGAACACACCAACTTAATCATATAGCAGTTGTTACATACTGCTAAGATAGCGATGATGCACTGTTTCTCTGGAGCAGCGTGAAAAACTTTGCCATGCTATAAATATCTTCACTTTAGTTGCATAAGATTAGAGACAGTTGGCCAATTTTATTTACAGACCTTCATATTTCAAACCTGCAGCGCTATACAACAGAATCCCTTGGTGGGAGGAGAGTTCCTTTTTTTCTAGAGTTTTTTTTTTTTAGAATTCATTATTAAATCTAATATAAAACATCAGTCATAAAATGCCTTTTCCTAATTAATACACTATATTTATGCTTTATCACAGCCCTTCCCAAGTGGGTACTTCTTGATATTTTATTATTCATCTTCCAGAATTCCCTAGGTTGCCCTGAGAATTTTAAAAACTGAAATGTAAATGATAGCACTTAGGTATCATTTATATGACAATTCTTTTCTAAGCAAAATTATGATTTAGTTATCATATTGAAGTTAAGGTAAGGCTGAAAAATATAAAAAACAAAGAAATTAAAAATGCAATTATTTGATGAACTGGAAAAATATAGCTATTGTTATTAAGCATGTAAATTGTTTTGCCATATCTCTCATCCCTCAGAGCCTCACAAACTCAAAAAATGATCTAGTTTGACGTTGCCAAATGAAATGTATAGAAACGGTTTTTTTCAAACTCACATTCTTCGAGCAGAACAAAAGAGGAATCAAAGAAATTCTCAAAGAATCACAAAACACTGCTTTTCCTATCAATCTTGCAACAGTGGTAATGGTTGGAATACCTCTAAAAATAATTTCACTCAAGAATTGTTGTTACACTTATTTTGAAGGGAATCCATTATAACCTATGAAAAATACACATGCTTTTAGTTTACCCTAGAGAGTTGATTTCCAGTGCTGCTTCAAAAATAAAATATAAATCTGCAAGATAATTGTATGCATTTCCAATCTAAGAAGATAATAACCCCATTTCAGAGTTACAAGCAAGAATACAGAGTTAATTTTCCTTTCTTTTACCCATAGGCCTACCCACGGATAGTGCCAGCATTTTGGCACTACCTGCAGGTAGAAGTGAGTAGCAGACATTGGAATATTCCCATATTTATGCATTATGTTTTTAGTAGTTATTTGCAATCTAAATATATCCATGATTTAAAGTGTATAATCACCATTTTCTATAAACGTAGTTTTGTAATAATTTCATATTATGTTGTTTAATTACTAACTCTTGAATTCACAATTACTCAACACTTGCTGTATAAGAAACACAGACATTTATTAATATATAGCTAAACTTAGCCTGTGCCACACCCATAGTGATGGCTTTTAGCCTTTGAATGAATGAAATTTGACATTAATTACAAAATTTAATTTTGAAAGGTCATGTGCCATTTTTTTCTTCTTTTGTCCCTCAGGAGAATGAACAGCTCAGCTATTCTTCCACAAGGTCAAAGGCTCCAAGTGTCATTGTCACAGGTCTCAAACCAGCCACCAAGTACATATTTCATATCAGACTCAGGACTACAACAGGATACAGTGGCTATAGTCAGAAGTTTGAATTTGAAACTGGAGATGAAAGTAAGTCTCAATCAAAGATGCCGGATCCTTGTATATCTGACAGAATTAGTGTCTGATGTTACAAAACTAGCCATTGCGAATATTACGTCTAAACTGAATTACTGATTGAAACTGTTTATGTTTGCATGTATTCACATGAGTTTATTTATCACTCAGATCCCAATATGTTAGTGGTTGAGTTTGATTTGAAACGTGTCCTTTAAATGTGCAGAATTTAAAAGAAAATCCTGAAATTAATCTTATTTATCTATCTATTTATCCAATTTACTGGCTACTCATTGTCAAGGTTCTGACTGATGAAACCAAATAAAGCAAAACTCCGAGGCTTGAAGTTTTCTCAAACTTTTATTTGTTTATTAGATACATAATATTGGCATGGTCAAAAGTGAAACCAACTCTAAACCCTCCTCCCTTCCCCTCTACTATGCTATTGATCATGCTACCCAATGAAAGCAATTGGTGGTTCTGTGACACTTCTTGTTCCTCCTTCCAACACTTGTGGGAATAACCTTGGCTCCCACGAGACCGCTTCATGTTTTGTCTAGCAATACTTTCATTTTCCTTTTTTTTCCCCTTCCCCCCAACCTATGTGGCAACTTAGAATAACAAAGATGGCTTCAGCTAGGTTCATTTCAGAAGTTGACATCCATCTTATTACAGGGTAACTCTCATAACTTATAATATTAAAAATATAAACTATATAAATAAACTACAAAAGTATAAAAATAAAATAGCTAAAATTGGGGAGGGAGGGAGAAGGTTGAGAGGGGGGCAGGAAAGATCTGATATTAGTCTATCAACCACCCTCAACATGAAATCCCTCCTTTGGAGCTCCAAGCCAGCTAGCAGAGCCAGATTTTTAGGCTCTTGCAGAAGGTGGATTGGAGCAGATCTTCTTCTTGGGACAAGATGTTCCAAAGGGGAAGCACATGGCAGAAAAGGATTTTCTCCTGGACCCTGAACCTGGAATACTTTAGTCAATGGGGCCCACAGCATGGCTTCCCTGCCAGCACAGGTGGGGCAAGCCAATCCCAGTGGGATGAAATAATTCTTTAAGTAACCTTTAGTTACTTTATTTCTTCCCATGGAATTTGTCAAGTTATTTTTGTTGGTTTGTTATTGAAGTTCATCATAATTAGAAATCCATCATCTTGGACAAACTATCACTGATTGGCACACTGTTTAGAATGCAGGCTAACTCTGTCCACAACCTAGAATTCATTCCTGGTGAGACTCGAAGTTGACTCAGCCTTTCATTCTTCTGAGGTTGTTAAAATGAGGACCCAGATTGTTGGGGGCAATATGCCGGCTCTGTAAACCATTCAAAGAGTGCTATAAAGCACTATGGAGTGGTATACAAGTCTAAGTGCTATTGCTATTGCTGTTGTTGTTGCTATTGTGGATTGTGTAAATCTACTGGAAATTTTATATGTTATACTCTTGAATAGGAATATACAATAATCATTGACCAAAGCTGAGCTTTACCAAATAATTTAAATCAAAGTCACAATTTTCTGAATGTTAAGAAAACTTTCCTGACTTCCAATTTGATGTCGTGGTGTAACAAGTGCAGGAAGATGGGGCTCCATCTTCTGGGTTTGATTTTGCCCTGCTGGGGACCCTAAAAAGGGTCAAAAGTCACCCTAGAGAGGCGAGGAAGGAGGAGGAGACCCTTGTTGATCACAGAGAGGCGGCAGCCCTTCTGTTTGATCTGAGGAAGCCCTCCAAATTGGTGGGGGAAAGACTGGCTACAATTGTGTAGCCAGTCAAAAGTGCTGACAACCAAAAGAAATAACAGCAACTTTTGAACAATGTGGATAAAACTGGGTGAGATTCTATCCTCTCTTTATAACTTTTAAGACTTTTTCCTGGAAAAAAAGCCTAAAGCAAAGAATCCTCCCCAATGAGAGAGGGAAAGGGAGTTTTCACCCCATTCCCTCAGGAGAAAAAAAAGTAGCAAACTGCTTGGGGGAAAAATGGAGAAATTATAAGATTAATTTGGAATCAATATAGAGATATACCTTTGAAATTTGGGGACTATAAGTGTTTTTGAGACTTTTTTAGAACAGAGACTTGAAAAGCTTGCAATATAAGTTTGAAGCTAGACGAAGGTGTTAATGACATCTAGTGGCACTACAATTTATTATGCTTAAAGGAAATTTGACGTGAAGCCCAGACTCAGATAAGACCTTGGCTGTCCCTGGAAACTTTCACTTTTAAAAACTGCAGCTGGAGAAAGAAAAAAAACTCTTGGGCTGCATATCTCCGTAGCAGAGACAATAAACTACTTTGAAATTGGCTTCTTGGATTATGAATATAAATACTAACTGGCTTTTAGAACTGTGTCATGGAACTATTCCCCTGTAGAAGAAACAGGCAGGACTGATCAAGATGATGGAACACTTTGGATTATAAACATTTGATTGATGAATAACTTTTAATTGTGTCTTTTCTCACTCGACAGAAAAGATATGTTTTTCATTGGACAGAAAAACCTGGACTTTGCTTATATTTATTTAGGGGAGACTTAAAGATGGACTGATAGTCTTAAATAGTAAAAAAACCATCTCTAACATTTGTCTCCAAAGCCCTCAGCTTCACATACCAACAAAAAAATGTTGATGAATCTTAGAAAAAAATTCTTTCTATGTTGAAATCAATACAAAAGACAATTTTCTTAGCTCATGATGAGACTAAAAATAATGCAAAGGAGATAAAAGAACAACTTTTTAATCTAAACTTACAAATTCAGAAAATGACCACAAAGAAGAAACCAGTAACCCAGAAAATAGAAGGAAAATTAGAGGAAGCAGATCCAAAGATGGAGGACCTAAAGGAAGGAATTAACAGACAGACACAGACAAATGAAGAATTAGAAGATGCAGTGATAATATCGGAAATGGAAAAGATATCTTACTTGTCAAGATCTAAGAACACATTTGAGGATAAGGAAGAAGAGCTGATTGAACAGAAGATAAAGCTATCAGGAGAACTGTGGAAAATTGGAGAAGGAGCGAGGATGTTTAATGAATATAAATGGGCCGAGGGTTCTTCCCAAAATACTTTAATCAAATTGCCTTTGTTACTTCAAACAATATGCACAAAAATAGAGGAAGAACTACTTGAGGATTCAAATGCATTGACTTGGAAAGTTAGTTGGCAAAGGAAGAAAGCCAGAGTAAGAATGAAAAAATAGAGGTTTTGACCCATTAGATGGGACATTGCATTATTAAATAGATGTTTGAACATTGCTAAGAGAATAGATAATTGTTAGAAATAAAAGTATTACTATAACTAGAAAGATAGGATATGCAACTAGAATACTATATTTTGGTATGAGAAGGGAAATATGAAAATGCCAAGAGGTTCTGAATAAGGGAAACTTTTGGTTACCCAAATATAATTTATTATGAGAAAATGATCAGTGACCGAGATAGAATATTATATTATTAAACAGATGTTTGAATATGGTTAAGAAAATAAATAACTGTTAGAAATAAAAGTATTATTATAACTAGAAAAACAGGATATTGATTGAACAAATGGATTTTAAGTGCAAATGCAATTGAGATATCTTTTGGCTAGAAAAGATATTATAAACTGACATTATCGATATTATGCATAATACCAGAAAAATAATTCCAGAAGATGTCTATATTTAATTGTATAGTATTAACAGTAACAAGAATTGTATTTCCCAATGTGGAAAAATGCATACCACTGGAAGAAGAGCAGATCAAGGAAGCACTGGATGGTGTAGTATTGGAACTAGACTGAGAAAGTTATGTACCACTGAATTACCAATGAACCCAGACAACACATTGTTTATTAAGTATTTATGATTGTAAAATTAGAAAATTAATAAAATGTTTACAAAAACTAATTATTTTTCTCCATTTGAATGCATTTAAATATTTTTTTAAAAAAAGAAAACTTTCCCAAAGTGCCCATTGCCAGTAATTTTTCTCTTCTCTTATGCCTTAAACCCAAATAACTGATTAAGAGACACACAGAAGGATGGAATTGGAGCTACAGTCTCCAAATCTTTTGTGTGGAAATGATGCTATACATTTTATTTAATTCAGCCAAAGCCAAAACAAAGAATCTTTATGCAATATTTATGCTACTATATATGAAACTAAAAGTATACCACAGGAATGGATAGTGGAGAAATTGGTATATAAAGATTTATCATGAAGGAGCAAGAACAATTTGTAATACGTTCATAATTTGTAGTTGACTAGCTTATATCTAGAACATTCTTAAAATTTCCAAATATTTTAATTTTAAAAAACTGATAAAACCTATATTTGTTATATAAATTATAAGTGATATAATTAACTAGTTATTTAGATTAGTAATCCCATATATTAGATTAAAATTTTCTCAAATCTCAAAAAAGTCTCCCCCTATAAGGGTGTATAGCCCTGGAAATTTTGTTTCAATACAAGTAATATAGTTCTCCAGTTCATCATGTTGGCTTGCCTCACCATCAGAGGGAGGTAGATGTTAAACACTAGCAATTTGCTGCGTCCTCTCTTAGCTAAAGAGCCACAGGGGGACAGCTCCACTGTCTCCACCTTTAAAGAGGTAGAGACCAAACAAGCCAAACCATCCTTGGGTTTTCCCGTCGCCGATTGTTTGATGGCGGCCAAGGAGGTGGCCATAAACCCTGTAAGGGATATCTTATCACATGCCCAAGTCTCCTGAAGCAGAACCATATCAAAAGCCTGAATATAGTTGGTAAATTCTATAGTACCACACCTTCTCCCCAACCTGCTATATTCCACGAAAGACATTTAAGAGTACAGAGGGAGGTTGCCAAATTTGATAGTCATTCTACATAATTAATTTTTTCAAGGGAGCCCTTCTGGTCCAAAAAGATACACCCGTTATTAAGAGGCAGTGTCATCCTCATGGGCAGGGAAGGGGGGAAGGGAGGTGAACCTTGTTCATGGGGCTGTAGAACTCTAAACACACTCCAGTTCATACTTGTAGTATTAATTGGATGCTTGGGTGGCAAGCATTCAGTGGCAACATCAGACAGGGTCTGAGGGAGTCCATAATCTTCATATTGACAAGTTAGACATCCTGGAAAAAGAGTCAGGGGAACTTCCAGTGATGAATCGGTATGGGCTCCCTGTAATCCAATGAAATCCTTATCAGATAATGAGAGACTCCAAAGCTTGGCTTTAACTGCAGCCAGACACTTAATAATTTGGGCCCTTTCTGAATGTGGGAGCACACAAAAGGAGTCGAAAAGCTGTATGTCCTCAATGTAAAAATTAAGCTACAGATTATGACTTCAGGAGATAAGGCTTTTGAAATAGTTACATACAATGTACAGAGGTTTCCACCCCAAAACCAACACTCAGAAGCTGTACCTGGCAAGAAAATAAACAGACATGGTTTGATGAGTGGCAAAAATCCTGTCCAGATAAAGCCTATAGAATCCAAGGATGTATAAATAAGTTGGCACTCAAAGGTGAATTGCCAAGAGAATTTCTGAGATAGTAACAGACATGGGAGAAAAATCAAGCAGAGGTAGTACTATAGCAAATCAAGACCCTGCATAGAGATAGCTGAAGATGGTAGACATTGGGGATGTGGCTAGAATGTCTGAACTAAAAGACAGCACTGTTACATTGATCATAGCAGCACAAGAATAGGCACTAGCCATCAGATCCATAGAAGTAGGGGTATACCAGACAGGACCCAAGGTGCAAACTGTGCAAAGAAGCCATATTGATAGTTCCACAGATAGGGGCAGGATGTACGATACAGGCAGGAACAGCATTCACTGAATTGCACAACCAAAAGCTGGCACTGTGTACAGGAATATCTGCAGTATATGGGCTAGACCCTGCCAAGTCCAGATGGAAGATTCCACAGACATTCGTAGGCTTAAACAAGGCTAAAATTCCATGAGTCTTCCAGATCTAGATGGACTGGCAGGTACCAGTCAATCAACTAGATATAACAATAATAAACAAGAAATAAAAAATAGAGGTAGTGATAGGTGTAGGAGTTCCAAGTGACAGGAAGAAATATGAGAAGGCAGAGAAGTATCAGGGCCTGAAGGAGGAACTAGAGAGAATGTGGACAGTAAAGGCCAAAGTGTCTTAGTCATGGTAGGAGCACACAGGGGACTCCTAAACTGGGAAACAACAGCTTAGGTTGCAACACATCCTGGGAATAACATCAAAGATCTCTCAAACCAATTAACAAACAGCTAAGATCCTGCATAGAAGCCTCAATTTCCCAGGTCTCTGTTAGAGGACCTGAGATTGAGGAAGACATATACAGTGGTAGGATTCAGCCGGTTCACACCAGTTCGGCAGAACCGGTAGCTACTTTTTTGTAGGCCCAGATTGGACTTCTGGAAGTGGCATCCACACAGAGAACCAGTTGTTCACATATTTGAGTCCCACCACTGGACATATACCACTCATAGGGCTGAAAATGTATGTATCTATTTATGTATGTAGAATGTAGCAGTATACATGAGAGGTTGGTCTTAGCAACCATTTTCAGTATTGTAAAGAAATTTAGAAATACTTTTATGGTTTGTATCATTTTTAGTTATAATTATAAATTTTCCAATATGTCTGCAGTAAAATCAACTTCTAGCAATTTCTCACGAATCTAACAATCTCTCATGAACATATGGCTTTAAAACACAAGGAAAAGATATTATATATTAGATTAGATTAGATTAAATTAGATTATAAAGTCATGATTGCAGATCAGTACAGGAACAAAGGCCGAAACAAACATGAATGAAACTGGATTATTAAACCCTTTGTAGGTCTGGCAAATGATTTTTATGTGAAATAAAAGTTATAATTCATAATATATTCTATATTGTTTCAGCAAATCTTTTACTCCTTGCAATTTTGAGTGGGACTTTGATTTTGTGTATTTAATTCTTTATGGATTACTGCCTTGTCGTGGCGAAGGGGCTTGCGTAACTCAATGAAGCTATAAGCTATGCCGTGCAGGGCCACCCAAGACGGACAGGTTATAGCAGAGAGTTCTGACAAAATGTGATCCACTGGAGAAGGAAATGGCAAACCACTCCAGTATCTTTGCCATGAAAACCCCATGGACAGTACTAAAAGGAAAAAAGATATGACGCTGGAAGATGAGCCCCTCAGGTCGGAAGGTGTCCAATATGCTACTGGGGAAGAGCAGAGGGCTAGTACTAGTAGCGCCAGAAAGAATGAAGCGACTGGGCCAAAGCCGAAAGGACGCTCAGCTGTGGATATATCTGGTGGTGAAAGGAAAGTCCGATGCTGTAAAGATTTTTTCTCCATAGGAACCTGGAATGTAAGATCCATGAATCAAGGCAAGCTAGACGTAGTCAAAAAAGAGATGACAAGACTGAACATCGACATCTTAGGAATCAGCGAACTAAAATGGACAGGAATGGGTGAATTTAACTCAGATGACCATCAGGTATACTACTGTGGGCAAGAATCCCTCAGAAGAAATGGAGTAGCCTTCATAGTCAATAAAAGAATAGGAAAAGCAATACTGGGATACAATCCCCAAAATGACAGAATGATCTCAATTCGAATCCAAGGCAAACCATTCAATATCACAGTAGTCCAAATCTATGCCCCAACCACTGGTGCTGAAGAGGATGAAATTGACCGGTTCTATGAAGCCCTACAGCACCTTATAGAATTAACACCAAAAAATGATGTCCTTATCATCATGGGGGATTGGAATGCTAAGGTAGGAAGCCAAAAGATAACCGGAATAACAGGCAAGTTTGGCCTTGGAGAACAAAATGAAGCAGGGCACAGGCTAATAGAATTTTGTCAAGAGAATACGATGGTCATAACAAACACTCTTTTCCAACAACCCAAGAGACGGCTCTACACATGGACATCACCAGACGGTCAACATAGAAATCAGATTGACTATGTACTCTGCAGCCAAAGATGGAGAAGCTCTATACAGTCAGTAAAAACAAGACCAGGAGCTGACTGTGGCTCAGATCATGAGCTTCTCGTTGCAAAATTTAGGCTTAAATTGAAAAAAGTAGGGAAAAGCACTAGGCCACTCAGGTATGAACTAAATCATATTCCTGATGAATATACAGTAGAGGTGACAAATAGATTTAAGGAACTGGATCTGATAGACAGAATGCCTGAAGAACTATGGATGGAAGTTCGCAACATTGTACAAGAGGTAGCAACTAAAACCATCCCAAAGAAAAAGAAATGCAAGAAAGCAAAATGGCTGTCTCAGGAAGCTTTGCAAATAGCTGAGGAAAGAAGGGAAGCGAAAGGCAAAGGAGAAAGAGAAAGATACACCCAATTGAATGCAGAATTCCAGAGAGTAGCTAGAAGAGATAAGAATGCCTTCTTAAATGAACAGTGCAAAGAAATAGAAGAAAACAACAGAATAGGGAGGACCAGAGATCTCTTCAAGAAAATTGGAGATATGAAGGGAACGTTTCATGCAAAGATGGGCATGATAAAGGACCAAAATGGCAGAGACCTAACAGAGGCAGAAGAGATTAAGAAGAGATGGCAAAACTACACAGAAGAACTATACAAGAATGAGCTTAACATCCCAGATAACCACAATGAGATGGTCATTGACCTCGAACCAGACATCCTAGAATGTGAAGTGAAATGGGCCTTAGAAAATCTGAGCAACAACAAAGCTAGTGGAGGTGACAGTATTCCAGCTGAGCTATTCAAAATCTTAAAAGACGATGCAGTAAAAGTGCTACACTCAATTTGCCAGCAAATTTGGAAAACTCAACAGTGGCCACAGGATTGGAAAAGGTCAGTTTACATTCCAATTCCAAAGAAAGGCAATGCCAAAGAATGTTCAAACTATCGCACCATTGCACTCATTTCACATGCTAGTAAAGTTATGCTTAAAATCCTACAAGCTAGACTCCAGCAGTATGTGGATCGAGAACTACCAGAAGTACAGGCAGGATTTCGAAGAGGCAGAGGAACTAGAGATCAAATTGCCAACATACGCTGGATCATGGAGAAAGCTAGGGAGTTCCAGAAAAACATCTACTTCTGCTTCATTGACTATGCAAAAGCCTTTGATTGTGTGGATCACAACAAATTGTGGCAAGTTCTTAAAGAGATGGGAGTACCAGACCATCTCATTTGTCTCTTGAGAAACCTATATGCGGGTCAAGAAGCAACAGTGAGAACCGAACACGGAACCACTGATTGGTTCAAAATTGGAAAAGGAGTCCGGCAAGGCTGTATACTGTCGCCCTGCCTATTTAACTTATATGCAGAGCACATCATGAGAAAGGCAGGGCTAGATGAATCAAAAGTTGGAATTAAGATTGCCGGGAGAAATATCAACAACCTAAGATATGCAGATGATACCACTCTAATGGCAGAAAGTGAAGAGGAACTAAAGAGCCTCTTGATGCGGGTGAAGAAGGAGAGTGCAAAAGTTGGCTTGAAACTCAACATTAAGAAAACCAAAATCATGGCATCCGGCCCTCTCAATTCCTGGCAAATAGATGGGGAAGAAATGGAGGTAGTGACAGATTTTATTTTTCTGGGCTCCAAGATCACCTCAGATGGGGACTGCAGCCAAGAAATTAAAAGACGCTTGCTCCTGGGGAGGAAAGCTATGGCAAATCTAGACAGCATTCTAAAAAGCAGAGACATCACCCTGCCAACAAAAGTGCGCATAGTCCAGGCCATGGTTTTCCCAGTTGCAATGTATGGCTGTGAAAGTTGGACCATAAGAAAGGCTGAGCGCAAAAGAATTGAGGCCTTTGAACTATGGTGCTGGAGAAGACTCCTGCGAGTCCCTTGGACTGCAAGGCGTTCAAACCGGTCAGTCCTAGAAGAGATCAACCCCGACTGCTCTTTAGAAGGCCAGATCCTGAAGTTGAAACTCAAGTACTTTGGCCACCTAATGAGAAGGAAGGATTCACTGGAGAAGAGCCTAATGCTGGGAAAGATTGAGGGCAATAGAAGAAGGGGACGACAGAGAATGAGATGGCTGGATGGAGTCACTGAAGCAGTAGGTGTGAATTTAAATGGACTCCAGAAGATGGTAGAGGACAGGAAGACCTGGAGGAATGTTGTCCATGGGGTCGCGATGGGTCGGACACGACTTCGCAATTAACAACAACAACAACAACAATTTAATTCTTAGATTTTATGAAGATGACTGATGATATAGATATAGATGATATAGACATCGATATATAGATTATATATTGCTATATCCTCTGGCTCTGGAGTGTGTTAGAAGTAGTGTAAATAAATAAATAAAAATAATTTTTGAAAAGTATGGGAAATGACTATTATGAAAAATGGTAAAATATTTTTTTTAAATCTCTACTTTATGTACATTACATATGGTAGAAAATAAAATATACAAAAGGTTTAAAGTCATTCTTTTGTAAAAGTTGATTACTGCTTCTTTCAGTGGACAGTCTGCATTTCCTATTTTTCTGGGTGGAATGCAATCTATGCTATTTATCAATTATTTAGGATGGAATTAGATACATTATTATGTAGAGCAGCCAGAAATTCAGGAATGATTATTAATGGTGGTGCATGAAGCAGAAAGAATTGTCTTGCACTGCAGGAGTAATTTTAAAAGCTAATTAATGAAAGAGTATGTAGTTTTTACACTATATGAGTAGTCAAATATGTATTCATGCACAAAAAGTATTAATAACCAATAGCACACTTAAAAGCTTTAGATGTCAATTAAAAGAAAATCTGATTTATTCAAATTGGTGTATATATCAGTAAACTACTGCATAGATATAAGTTAGTAGTATATACACAGAAATAAATATCAAACAATCAAAGAGATAAGTCAGGTAGAAAAAGTGATTTGTAAGCAGCAGCTGGAATTATGGGAGCATAGAAGGAACAACAAGAAACTTCACTCAATAACACTGTATTTCATTGATTGTGTGTGTGGTCATAGATATACACATAAAAGTTATGCACAATCTTCCTTCTTTATCAGTGCATATATATGCCTTAAGAGGTCAACTGGAGGAGCTACAAGCCATAAGAATGTGCACTTACTCCAATGTTTGTATTTAAAGTGGAATTTATCCAGGCTACTATAATAAAATCTTTCATGTACATTCATCCCTCCTTTCATAACTGTGTTTTCTCCTCTTTAAATCTCACTGTCTTCTAACAATCCTTTCTCTTCTTTAATAATAATGTGATTCTTGATATTAACTTGATTGACTCTCAGAAGATTACAACAAAAGTTACAAAGAATCATTGTCAAAAATCCCAAATTACTACTATCACAAAAAATATGAATGCCAAACATATGATATGGTGATGTAGCTAAATAAAGGAATGTTATTACTTCCACTAATATTGCTTTCCCCAATAAGATCCTCTTCAGATACACTGAAAGTGCAGATCCAGAGTTCACAAAACATCCAGGGAATTAGACTGTGGTAATCTTCCGTTCAAATATATCATATTTGGAAGTCACACAATGAATAAAAGAGAAAAGGCAAGAAGAAATGTGTAGTTTTATACAATATTTGGAAGAAGAAATTAGGGAGTTTAAGAAATGACCAGAATGTTTCCTAAATTTTGAAGAAACTAAGAATAGCTTAATACTGTGGATCAAATTATACATGTCTACAATCACAAGGAAAATATTGATTGATTTGATTTGATCAATAGAGCAAAAGAGCCTCTTAAAAGTTGCTCTATTGATCAAATCAAATCAATCAATATTTTCCTTGTGGTTAAACTGTAAAACATGCAACATCTACAAGATGAGAGACTGATACAATTTCACTTTCTATATCTCTTAATCTGTCACTAAACAGGAAGAAAGTAGCTTCTATGTTGATATTTGATCAGCATGGACTCTTTCTTATTAATCTAGCTAATAGATGAACTTTATTTCTATACTTCTTCAGAAGAGGGAACTCTATACACAGGATGCAGTTCTGCTGTCTGATCTCATATGGTCCCAAATTTTGGAGAAGCCTTATCTTATTGTGGAAATGGAGACTTTTTCAAGTCAGACTCCATTCTCAGAGAATCAGTTTAATGATTATCTTAACTGTTTTGTATCATTTTAAAGTTTTCTTCAATAGGATTAAATAGGTAGAATATGAAGAAAGGAAAAGGTGACCTAATCATATCTTGACCCATGCCTTTAAAAATAGCATTTGTTTTTGTTCTTTATAATGCCATTTGCATTTCTCTATACTATTGACATTAATTCATTTCCATTAGAGCTCCAATCACAACAGTTTGTATCTATGTGTCTTAGAGCTGCTCTCTTTTATCTGTCCAGCTGTCTTTCTGTCAACTTTCCTATTTTTCACTCTGCTGGAGGGTCTGCTGGCTGACAGATGTCAATTTGCAATAACTAAAGCATGTAGCTAACAGATAAAATTGAGCTGATAATAGGTTGCAAGCTTACCCAATGGCTGAATGGTCAAAATATTGAAAATGTGCACTTTTTAAATTTAATTTCAATGTATTTTTTATGCTGTAGTATAAACAAAAGATATCCATACTTTCTGAAAGAGAAAAGAATCCCAGTCTCCTGGTTTAATGGAGTCAGTTAATCACCATTTTTATAACATATTTTTTTATACAGCTGGGTTGTCTTCATATTGGAAAAAAATATACGCTCCTAAAGATATTAGACTGAGAACTTTAACTTGGAAAATATGCAATAAACACCATATACTTAGAATAGATATTTTATCAAATCAAATTAATTCATAACTTAACCATATGTAAATATTTAAAATATAATTGTAAAGGGGGAAAGAGTTGACTAAAGAACTGAAATCAGAAATACACAAAATGTTACATCTTTATAAAGAAAAACAAAGGGGAAATTAGAAACTAATCATAATCATCTATTATGATTTTACCTTTTGGGGGGCAGATTCTATAACAACAAATTGTAGAATCTGACACAGCTCAGAGATTCAAATCCTTTCTCATGTTAAAATAATCTAAATATTCAAATTAATATGAATATTCCTTTTTATGGTTAATTGTTCATCAACAATATATTCAGTATTAACTGTACAATATTGGTAATTCCTTCGTATGCCTATTGATATTATATTTCCATATCATTTTTTCTTTTCTCTTTCCTTTCTTTTTATTGCTCTTTTCTTCTTTTTTAAAATGATTAATAAATATTTTTAAAAAATATATACAATTAAATATCTTTATACTGATTGTCCCTGATCCTATATTGATGGATTGTTTATCCCAGAACCATCACATAAGAATAAGAAACAAAGTAGTCAGCTGAAAAATGTAGCAGCCCATAGTACTATGGTGTTTAGTAGTTTTATGAATAGTGGTATGAAAATCTACTGAGAAGTCCAACAAGATCAAGACTGGAATTATATTACATCACAGGTGATCCATATTAAAGACCAATGTGATTTTGTTAACATATCTGGATATGCAAGTTGACTGGATAGATATTTCATTTCCTTCAGGGCTTCTTACATTTGTAGACCCACCACCTTTTCACCTTAAAAAATAAGAGAAAAAATGAGACCAGGTAGTAGTTATCTAGTATTGGTACCCTGATAAAATAAAATAAAATTTTGAAGTCTGCTTACTGGAACAATAGGAGCAGCAACTCAGCTATGGCTGTATTTCAGTCACATTAAGTTTCTCAATTTGAAAAACTTAACTACTTATTCCATTATTGCATATACTGATTCCCTTTAATTATTTGTATTTATAGTAATTAAGGCCTCGGGTGGATAAGTATTGTGTAGAAATAGTCATCATTGCATTGCGTAGGTGATAATTAACAAATCCAAGTAGATTTATATTTTATTTTACTACATATGTAAATAGTACATAAGTCTCAAAAAAGTGACTCTTTGCATCATGTTACTACAACAATATGAATACTTGAAATATTATAAAATAATAAATATTTTGGTAATCTTTAAACTATTACAATGCAAATTTCTCAGTTCCTTTATAAATAAAATGTTATATTTTAAAAATATAGATGTGTAGAGATAGTAGAGAGGGAGGGAAATCTTGGGCACCATCAGTCATTGACTACAAATTAATTCTTGCCATGATATTCATAAACAAACATCTCTGCCATAATATTCTTGAACAAATATCCAAAATTAAATTTTCTAATTTTCTAGTTTGGAGGCACACAAAACTTTCTTTACACATGTTAAAGAGATACAAAAGAGATATACACAGAATATAAAATAAATGAGACTTTTATATTATAATGGATAAAAAGAAACAGATTGAAGGGGTGAGGTTGTGGGTGTAATATTCAGGAACTTTTTCTCAGAAATAAAATGAGACACACACTCATAGTTAATGGTTGACAACCAGTTCCAAAGTCACTTGCAAAATGTTGGGTAAAAAAATAATCTTTCTCTCAGTCCTATCCCAGGCAGAACTGAACACTAGATAAGGACTAATTGGTACCACAAGATGGATTAGTGGAAAAGTTCGTTGAGTAAGAACCTAGAGTCTAGGAGGTGTTCAAATGTAATCCTGTCCAAAATTGCCAATACTTCCATTCAGGAATCTTAACTGCTCACCCAAGACTCATGAAATCTTCAAGTATTCTCAGGAAACTAAGTGGATCCAGCATGTCCTTAGTTTTTCTGAAGATCCTTGAGAATGAAGCATCAGAACAAATACTTAGTGTGCTGATGGAGAAAGACAAAGTCCAACTAAACCCATGTACAACTCATACTAGGGCCTAATCTTTGGTCATATAGGTGGCAAAATGTGATTATTTTTATGCTTCTATTGCACTGCAAAATGCCATCCAATAGGTCTTTTTAAGATAACCTGGTTTCTTATGGGATCTGAGGAACAGAAAGAACATTCAAAACAGTGCTGTGAAGTCTTGGCTGATGTAAAGCTCCCTTTATCCCCCTTTTAATTAGACTAATAAAAACTATGATTAGACTAATGAAAGATTAAATTAATAAAGTCCTGAGACCTTTATGATACAATTCAAAATAATGCATGTAGTACTATTTTATTATGCTTATTTTCCCCCTCCCCAGGTAACTGGAGCATTAAAGAGCAGAAATTATAAGATGGTAAAATTGATAGTTTCAGCATAATTAATGAACTGAAATTTGAAAACTAAGTATTTAATATTCAGTCAAAGACTTCAATATAATACTTACTATGTGGTCACTAAACAGCCTGACTTGATTCTGAACAATTTATAAAATGAGCTGTTATTACCACATGTAAGATAAGAAATTCTCATCATCCAGTAATAGTTTGCTTTGCAAATTGAATTTAAATACATTTCTTTTTATCTGAATTTGCAGTTCTCTCTAATACAGCTGTAGTCTTTGCGGTTAAGCTCATAATATTAGCCTACAGTTTTCATTCTTACAGATTTTCTCTTGAGTCTTTTTTCATAAGAGAAACCCTAACTGCCTGTTCTTACATCAAAGCAATTAAAACAGCACTGTGTGTTAGATATTTTTCTTCACTTGCTTCCTATAATATCTTAATATATAAGCAATATAAACAATATATATTCCCATTCATTATACCTTTGAAGCCATGAATCACAGGCAAATTATCTTTATGCCTTCTTCCAAGTGAAGCCAGTTTTTAGCCCTTTCTGCCCCTCCCCCACAAACCATTGGGTACCTTTTTCAATATCAGTACTGCTGACAGGATCGGTGTAATTTTCAATTTTGGAGAAAATGGTATTATGTGAATATTTGTGTGCTGTTTCTAAGTTCAATATATACTGTAATTTTTTTCATACTATTCTTTTAAGCATATTTCAACATGCCTTTCAACAATACAGACTTTAAAAATTGGAGTATTATATCACAATATTGGGAACAGTGTGAAAACCAAAAGAGAATCACATTCTCATGCATATATTAGTTTAAGAATTGAGAATTAGGTGGGTTCCTATTAAAATACAAACCAAACATATTTCACTTTCTTTTCAATTGGTAGGGTTACTCCAAACCCTTCTCAGTATAGCCTATTCAATGTCTGTAAGCATGTTAAAACCACCTTATCTTTTATATTCAGTGTGAAATATATCCAGAGTAACCAGGCTATTATAAGATGCTATATAAATAGACTGCTGGGTTTGGAAACAAGACCCAGTATTTGTTTAATGTTCTGACTTAGATCACAAGTTTTTAAAAAGGCTATCTCACAAGATTGCCTTGAGGATATAATGTAACTTGAACTGTTATGGAAATTATAAATGGTGTACATAATGCATAGTAGAGTAAATGCTTATATATTCCTGTATTGCTGTCTGGTGTCATGCAAAATGAACAGATAAAAATATTTCTTCTTCTCAAAGTGCCACCATTGTAGAACAGAAATTTTATTTCAAGCTTACTAAACTATTCTACTAATCTCAGCAAGATCTTTTTAATAAATCTGTTTTTTGTTTGAGCCTGTAGCTGGCCTCTTGGAGGACTGTAACTTCTCCTTATATGTATTGCTCAAAAATTGACTTCTATTTGGTGTTGGTTTTTTTGTTTTTTTTTTCAGCTTCAGATATAGCAGCAGAACAAGGGCAGATTCTGGTCATTGCCACAGCTGCTGTGGGTGGATTCACTCTTCTAGTCATTCTCACTCTTTTCTTCCTCATTACTGGAAGGTAATATTGACATTGCAACTCTTCATGGAACCAAGTATCCATGTGCCATTCTAAAGTTTAATCTCTGGTCATAATAAACTAAAGTAACAAAGATGTCATTTTTATATAGATGACAATATTAAAACTATATTGCATTACTTACATAAGATTAAAATTATATTGCATTACTTACATAAAATGATGATAAACAAATCGCACAGCGCCTGACCATGTTGCTGAAGCTTCAAAATGCAACCGAATATCTTCTCTTGACTGCATCATAAACTATTATTACCATTTGGTGGTAACAGATCAAAGATCTGTGTAAATGCTGGAAAAATAAGGGCTTTACAAAGGAGTGGGTGAGAGTTGAATAAAATATTAGGCACTTGTGGCAACCTTGTATGTCTCTTAAACTGAAATCTAGGAAAAAAATAGCTTCTGTGTTTCTCCAAACTGGTTCTGAAAGGCAGAGGAAGCTGATAAATATTTAAAGAATTTTTGCACCCACTGAAGAGAACTTCTCCTCAGGAAAAATGATATTAATTTAGTAAAAAAATATGGAATATTTATCTTCTTATCAAACCTAAGGTGATTTCATTGTTTAAAAAATATCAAGTGCTTCATTTTTAACTTAGCAGTTTTACTATAGAGATATCTAGAAGATATAGAAGTTAAAGCCCCAGTTTTATTCAATTTCATTTTTGTCCATTAGTAACCACTTCTTGAAAATGAATATTATCAAATATTGTTGCCTTTTACTCAGATCTAAGAATTCGCAGCACAGCAATTGGCCATAACAATATTATTACATAAAGTATTTTAATTGATGGGAATGGAATTCTCAAAAGGGCTTCCACAATTTTATTACATTTTATTAACTTTTTGTAATTTTCACATTCTTAGGATAACATTGTTCCTATGTTCTGCTTCTTCAGGAAGTTTCTAAATATAGCTCTCTCTTACATTGAGTTTAAGGTACAACTTTCCTGTGATTCATGTGACATGTAAAATCAACATGATTAACAAGGGTCTTCATTCAAAATGATTGATATCACTATTAAAGCTCTAATTGTGACAACTTTCAAACTGTATGCAAATCCTTTTATTAAGACATTTCTTTGGGCCAGTCAGTATCTCTCAGTTCAATTCACCTTTCAGAGTTGTTATGGGGAAAACAGGAAGAGGAAGGAATATTAGGTATGTTCACTGCCTTGAATTACATATAAAATAATAAAGGTGGGATAAAACAAAATCTAAAATAAATAAATCAGAATAAAGGCACTCATAATAGTTATTGTAAAAAAAATGCACAGTAATGCCTCAGGCTTGTTATTACGATACTAAGAAAAATAAATATATATGAGATGTTCTTCATCTGTATTAGATTTAGTAGGTAATATTAAGAACATGGCAAAACAATTTTAGTTTTTCTCTATTCTATATTTTTTTACATTTTCTACATTCAATGGAATCATTCCATTATGTAATATAATGAATTATTTTCCTAAAATTTAAATGCTAAGAAAAGGAGACAGAATAAGACAACTCACATGAAACTCTCAATTTATTATTGGAATGAAACAAATTTTAAAGTGCATAATTTGACTAGGTGTTTCCTTCTTTGTGCTAGAAGAAGTTTGATGCTACACTGACTCTTATAGTTGCTTATGAGTTTATGTAGACTGGAGAAAAAGGAAGTCATAAGCATCTGTACCTCAGCTTGACTAAATGATCAGCCCTTAACTAAAAGTTTCAAAGGCATTAATGTAAAAATATTAGTTGGAGGACGTGAGAAGCTGATATTTTTTATAGAATGTAATAGTTAATTATGGTGGAAATAATAGAAAGGTTATTATCAATGAAGGAGAAGGTTATTATGTTCTTAGATTGTGCAGAGTTCAGTGAAATTATGAAATCTTTGGTACCCAAATAAGAACAGGTTATTGTTGACTCTTTTCTATTGGTGGGTTCCCTACATATGATTAGTCATTGTGGAAATTAGGCTTATATAAATCTTTGGTATGATCCAATATGACTGTTAAGACTGTCCCAAAAGGGCACTTGAAAGTTGATTTGGAAGTAGAAACTGAGAAGCTGTATATAACTGTATGCAATATTTCAATAAATTCCTAAGCAGATAAAGAATGTGTGATCTTGCCCTCTGTGTAATTCTGCTAGAGCAAACTAGAGTGAAGTTATGAATAGGTTAAGAGGAAGATGAATTTTGTTTCATGAACCTAATGCTAAAGTTGCTTTATTAGACAGATAATTCAAAGTAAGGATTGCAAGTTATATAATATTTGATTAGTTATATAATATTATTATAAATAATAAATAATTACGGCTTTGCAGCCTTTATTTATTTGTGAGCTATTGGCCAAAGGTCTATAACTGCCAAATTTAAATCCTGATTTAAATGTATGATATTTAATTATTGTCAATGACATGGAGTATACCACAATTGATATATTGTGGTTGCTCAGAGAATGTCTATATTTCAGAATTTGAAAAGGTATCTGAGAATGTCTATATTTCAGAATTTGAAAAGGTATCTACCCTTTTTGGCATATATGCTTTAAATATTTTTACTTACTGAACAAACAAAAATAACTAATTTTATACCTTATAAATATCTACCAGTGGTATTTTGATCACAAAATACCACTGGTAGAACAAATTTTGACTTTGCCACATTGGTATCCCCAGTTATCCAAAATATTGGCTTGTTTTGTTGGTCACTAGAGAGCAGGGATGTGCAACCTTACTACTAAATTGCAAAGGTAAAACTAAATCAATATGTAAATAAACTCCTGGTAATCAGGGCTTTTTTACCTTAAGTGATAAGATGATGAGGTATTTCCAAGCATGAGAAAATGTGATGTTTTGATTATAATTGTAATTTTAAACATTTCAAAGTCCTGAACCTGCTTTGATACTTAAGCCCTTGATAATGAACAAAAAAGGCTTCCAAAAACATTCAGTTTGATCTCAAGTGCTAAATACCAATTATTTCCTTCTAACTATATGTGAGAAATATCAGTGTAAAAGGAACTTTTCCCTTTGGAAAGAATCTTGTTTGAGTATACTTGGAAGAGTTGTGAACAATATGTGCACCAAATAACACCTGTGAAGTTTAATTAACTGATAGGTTACTGAAATCCTTTCCATACATTTTAGTATCTATTATATAAAATATAATATATTTTAATAACAATCGTGCTAACTACTACCTTAATTTGATTGTTGATTTTCTCAGCCCTCCTTCAGTCAAATGCAATACTTTTATGGTTATTATATAAATATCATATTAGTTCAATATCATTCATTTTATGGCATTAAAATAGTGTTTGTTTTCTTAAAGATGCCAGTGGTATATCAAGGCAAAAATGAAGTCTGAAGAAAAACGAAGAAATAATTTGCAAAATGGAAACTGTAAGCAAACCTAAATGAATTTTTAAAAAATATTTAAATCAGTTTCACCGCTGTAATTTTAACTTGTGTTTATTTTGCATATCAAGCTGATAAAGCCAATTTATGTACTAGCTAAAATTATCTTTTACACCTTTGTCCATCTGAATGTCAAACTTTTTGCAGGAAAAAAGTTATTTATTTCAAAACTGAGGAAGATTCATGACTCCTACAAAATGTTTTTTTTGCAAATCTGAAATGAGTAAAACAAGCACTACATCATAAACCAAAATAACAAAATCGCAAACAACTTCTACACATTCTTAGGTATTTTTTTAAAAAATTAGCATTTATTCTAGTTTATTAGGGGGAAAATAATTCTGTTCACCTTTGAAGTGTGCAAAATAAATACTACTCATTAGCATTTAGATGTTTACAAGAATTTCCACCTGCTGCTTGTTATGATTTTCTCCAAACTCTAATTTCTGCCTGTTCAAAATTATAGCATCCTTTTCTCTCTTTTTTTAAAAAAAAAAAATGTTTATCTTACTTTAGTTATTTCTATAGTTTTCTTTCCACAATTCATCAATATTTTAAAACCAATATCAGCATAATCTGAATTAACAGTTTAGGGCAGGGGTGTTAAACTTCTGGCCCATGGGCCGGATGCATCATGCCGAAACCGTGCACAACCCATTGCAGGCAATGGAAAAAAAGTTGTGATACATCGCAACATGTCATCTGATATTGCGAGTTTGACACCCCTGGTTTAGGGTATGTGTCTACTTGTGCTATATGTAATAATTATACTGATACCTCTGTGCTCTCTCCTAGAAAGTCTAAGTAAAATAACATGAGGTTGGGGGCCAAAATAAAAGCCATCTAAATATTTGCTGTAATCCAAAACATAAAGCAGTAGAGCTATTAAAATATGGAAGACAGTACAGTTTAAATATACAGCTTGGTTAAGTATCAGGTCAATATTCAGTAATCCAAATGAGTCACTTTAGTTAGACAAGGCAAGTAAGTAACTAAGTACTATAAAACAAGGAAAACTTTTATATTAGTATTTTCAAGTCTTTCTTCTAGATGGGCTTCATTAATTTTATTCATCCTGGAGGACTAATCCATACTTTCATGGCATGCTTACCTTAAGTTTGTACTTCAGTAATCTTCTGCATTTAACTTTCCTCTCCAGACATTGTGCTACAAAATCTGGGCAGAAATCTGAAAAAAGTAAGGCTTTTAAACTCCTAGGCTTAAGAGGACTGGATCAGGGGATTCAATAGCCACCAGGACCAGACTTAGTTTTTCTTTTTGCTTAGGAACAAATTATCTGTAGAAGCCATTATATCGAAGCTAACCAATAGAACAGTGAGATGGAATAAAATAGAAACATAAATTTATCAAGTAAAGAAGAATAATGTTACATTATTAAAAGAGTAAGGAGAATAAGTACAGTGTTAAAATTCATGTATAGAAACAAAACAGTTGAAATCATTAAAAATCCTGAAAATCAAGTGACTACTAAGGAGCCATTTTGCTCTGAAGATAGACAGAGGAGTAGGCTGATTATTTTACCTATCATTCATTAGTTTCCCAATATTTCCCATCTGTTTACTCTTTTGAAAATATATTGGCCATGGTCAGTGCACTGATGAAATATCTTCCTCTGAGAAAAAAGATAGCTTGACAGAATGTATGATTAAAGAATTCAGTATAAAAATAGAAGGCAATAGAATAAGTTTAAACATCAGTTATCCTGTGACAATCATGAAAGAAAGCCACATCTAAAAATAACATTTTTGACTTGCAGTGCTTTATAATACATCATTTTAATAACGTTAAAGGGGGAAAATGCAGAATAAATAAACATGTACTGTACATCATAAAGGGAATAATTCCTTATTTCAGTAGAAGAGAATATTTGTAGCTCAGAGTGAAACTATGAAGTCCTTGGTGCTCTCTGAGTTTGGCAGTTTTCTTGCAAATGTTTCTTGTAAACAATAGCCTAATCAAGGAACCATCAAGACCATTTCCACCAACACTGACAGGCAAGCCACTTATATATAAAATGAGATCAAACCCAACTCTCTTCTTACACTGATGATGTTACCAAGTTTGGTAACGAAATGTCTGCAAGAAAACTAATCTCAGAAAGCACCAATGACTTCACAATTCCTTGTTTTTCTGAGGGGGCAAGAAAAGTTCTGCTTTAGTGCTGTTGATTACAAAATTAGAATGACAATTGATCATATACCTATAACTGCCTCCTTCATTCTTCTTCACCAACTAGGGCCAGACCACACAATAATTTGGAAACTTTCTTCCATGAATATATCTTAAAGCAGGGGTGTCAAACTCTCAACGTCTCGTGACGTGTTGTAATGTATCGTGACTTTTTCCCCATTGCCAGAGCTGGGGTTGGTGCAGTTTCGGCATGATGCATCCGGTCCAAGGGCCAGCAGTTTGACACCCCTGTCTTAAAGGAAATGAAAATTAAACATTTATCCTTGAATGCCATATTACTGTATTTAGATTGGAGAAACCCATGATGCCATCTAATCATCTTCACCTCAACCCTCCTTTATTAAAGAGGTAAAAAAAGAAGCTAATTTTCTCTCCTTTCTTGGCCCTATTATAATTGTATTCATTCGCATACTTGCTAATATATAAAGCGGCTATTACCTTTTTCCATCTGCAGCCTTTTCACAGCCAGTTTGGAATGAGTGTTAATTAAACAATAATGAGTAACAGCTTAGAATAACAAAGCAGCTTAGAAGACGAATAAGTATTACATTTCATTATGGTTATTAGTATTCCTTAATGATCTCATTTGTTTTATTTTAATTTAAATGCTACAATCATTTCTATATAATGCAAAAGATACATTTCTGGTTTTACAGTACGACTACCAGGAACCAAAACATATATTGATCCAGATACTTATGAAGATCCATCCCTAGCTGTTCATGAGTTTGCAAAGGAGATAGATCCAACAAGAATTCGTATTGAGAGAGTTATTGGGGCAGGTAAAAAATAATCAAATTTTCCCATGATTAATAAGTGCACTTTAATATAGTGGTAATATGACCATGTTAATCAATATTAACATGTTGTCATTTCAGTCCTGATCAGCAAAATTTCTGTTTATCTTCTGATTGCTGTTGAGAAATATGTTATATATTGTTTGTGTGTATATTATTTTATATGTTATAGTTTTAGGTGGGAATGCATATGGGAATGACTCCCTCTGTTTAGATCTATTCAGATGACATCTTGGCCACATTATGTATAATCTTATATGTCTGCAATATAATATTAGATTAGATTAAACCAGACAAGATTATTATGGTTTTGTATCACTGTACTCATAATGAAAGAACTAGCCTAAAATCAGTTATAATCACTGAAAAGAAATTACGTAAATAGAATCTCTTTTGATACTTTGAACATTGCTTTGGGTAATAAATGTGTGGCTTGGTCTATTATCCTGTGCTTTCATTTGTAAACTAATTGAGTTTACTAATCAGGAATTGTGGGGGAAATGCATTTTTTTGTAAATAACTTACATGCATAAGTATGTATGCTTTTATTTATTTATTATTATTTTGCCAGAATATTTTCATATATTTATTCACATATTTAAAATATTAGAAGATAGTAAATGGTTATAATTATATATTTTGCTGTTAGGTGAATTTGGAGAAGTCTGCAGTGGTCGCCTAAAAACACCTGGGAAAAGAGAGATTCCTGTAGCCATTAAAACTTTGAAAGGTGGACATGTGGAAAGGCAGAGATGGGATTTCCTACGAGAAGCTAGTATCATGGGACAATTTGATCATCCAAATATTATTCGCCTTGAAGGAGTTGTCACAAAGAGTAAGTTCTTTAGGAAGTATTATCTGTTGTTTTCTTTCTTTACCCACACCACTCCTTTACCTAAAGATGCTGGTGTATATATATATATAGGTAAGCAGTATTGTATCTAAAAGTGCATGTTTATGTATTCTTTAATGTAGGCCTAGGTATGTCACTGAAACCATATGTATAATGTTAAACATTTGTGTGCAAATATGTACTTTCAGATCTATCCACAGTTCTTTTGCTTATTTATATGATTCACATTCAAAATCAGTATTATGGATAAAGTGAATAATCAATGTACATTTATACTATTTATCATCACATAGTTACATTGAAATCAACATAATTCATGCCACCACAACTGTTTTAATACATAGTGAATAATGCAAAAATGTTATTTGAACTTTACCGGAGATATAACAAAAATTTGAGAGTAAATATATTCATATTTGGAAAAGCATACTGAATTTTTGAGGAATTGTGAATTTACAAAACGAAATTAAACCAAAGTTTGACTAATCTGCTTTTCCTCAAGTGGGGATAACCTGTCTCTCTGTGTTGTCTATTATATCTTTCTATCTTTCCTTATTTTTCTTATACCCTTAGGTTGCCATGTTTCTGGCAAGATATTTGTCCCAACCACTTGTTTTTTAAAGTAGGTTTAAGAAGTTAGGCTGCACAATCATTTAGATTTTTATATATTAGTTATGATTCAAATTAAACTGTGAATGAATTCATAAATTAAAAATTACATATCTGCAATTGCAATATTCTTGGAAGAATAAAAATATTACATGGTCAAAGCAAAGGGAAATTTTTGGATATGCCCGTATCTACAGTTATTCCATATGGTGCATATACTATATCTGAGAAAAGCAATCTACTTATTTAATTTATTTTTAAGCTCATATTAAGACTACCTATCATCACCTCATCAAATTTGTAATGCTTACTTATGTTAGTTACTATTTTAAATTTGACTTGAGCATTCTGAAAATCCATGTGCTGACAAGATGAGAAATGTGCTGATATTACTGCAATGATTAAATCTTTTTTTAACTTTTGAATTTATTTCTTGATTGCATAAAAGTCAAAATAAGAACAAAAACAAAATAGAACCAAACTTAATGAGTAGTAACAAGTTACTGAGCCTTTCTGCACTAGCAATTTAAAGCATCAAGCAGTTAAATATTGTTGTAACAATATATCTTCACTGAAGCAGGATATGTGTTGCTACAGCAATGGCTGGATGATGCTGTAAATCCTTAGAGCAGGGGTCCCGAACCTATAGTCTGTGCCGATACTGGGCCGTGGCCTGTTGGCCACCGGGCCCAGGAATAGCTGGAGAGCCCTGCCCCATTCGCAGTAGCACCGCCACACGGGCACTAGCAGTCCCATTTGCGCATACACGGGGATGCTAACACCATTGCCAGCATAATGTGGGTGCACTGGGTCCATCTGTGCATGCATGTGGGCACCAGCGGGTGCACTATGAGGGCGCATGGCACCCTTATGCATGTGCACACATGCTAGTGTGGGCATCATACACACACCCGTTTGCACATACGGGCGTGTGCTGCGCATGTGCACATTTCCCTGCTGCTCCCTTTCATTCCAGGCCGCCAAGCCAGAAAGGTTGAGGAACTCTGCCTTAGAGTTCAAATGTTCCATAATTAACTATCCTAAATTACAATCTCATACTGATCATAAAGGTTGTTGGCATTGAGTTTATTTTCTTAAATTTTCTTTTACAACTTAGAAGGTAATAAAACTGACAATCAAGTAGCTTCACTCAGAGGAATGTTGTCAACTGATCAGTTTTAAAAGAATAAATAATCTGGGTAGTAATTATTTTGACAATAAATCACTCAATATGAGTCTAAGGTACTTCAAGAGATTCCTACAGCAAATCTTTCTACACCCTTAAAACACTCATTACATACAGAAAATGTTTCTTTCCAACCAGCAATTTTGGATGGCAACATCACAAGGACTATATATTATTTCTTGATCTTCTATTCTTAATTTTTTGCTGCAATTGCAGGAAATTAGCATGCAATTATGGAATAGTGTGTCTGAGCTAAGATCAATGTCTTTTAGTAATTGTATAATTTCAGTACTGGTTTTAGGTAATTATTTGTTGGGTTCATTCTGAACAATAACAAATAACATACTTAACTTGCTCTTTGTTCTAATACAAGAGAGCTTTGAGTAGACTTTAGGATCATGATCTTAAATTCAGTGCAGTGTTTTTATACTCTCAAGAGAAGAATAGCAAAGAGTTTTTGTGAACAAGTCTGCTTACATATTTACATATTATAAATAGAAAGCAGCTTTCAGTATGAATAAGGCTGAGCCCAAGGCAGAATCAGTATAGATTCTAGAAGCTTAACAGTTCCCTTCAGGCTGCTTTTCCCCAACTTCTACCTCTGTCTCAGGAGAATCATATCCTCCCTTAGGACTCTCTCTGGAGCAAAAAGTTTGTTGGTTTTTCATTTTAAAGTATCTTATAGCAATGTGTCTAGCCTTCCAAACAAGTTTGAAGGTCCATACCATTAATAAAATTTCCATCTAATCCATTTCAATCACTTTCACTCATGGATGGAAAGTACTAAAAATAGTCAGCTCAGACATTTATCCATGGTTAAAAGAATTTTTTTTAATTACGCAGATCATAATAGCATGTTTAGAATTAAGGTTCTAACACAATTTTGTACTTATATACTTCTAAGAACCTAATTTCCATGTAACTATGTTTAGGGTTGACTTTAGAGATAAACCAATTTGACTTTAGAGATAAACCAATTTGTGTTCTAAGGTGTACCAGAAGTAGGGAGCATTTTATTGGTGAACCCTATTTGTATATTGTTTATTGTTATGCCATTATAAACCTAAAAGGACTGGAAAGCTTAGCCCCATGGTGGCGAACCTATGGCACGGGTGCCAGAGGTGGCATGCAGAGCTCTCTCTGTGGGCACGCGCGCTGTCGCCCCAGTCCTAAGCCATCAGCTGGATTTTATAAAACCTTTTCATTTTAGGCTTCCACCGCAGTGTGCAAAAAAAAAAAAGGTTCAATCAATCAGTCAATTTCAACTTCTCACAGGAAAAAAAATCTGGCAAAGTTGGAATTGATTGATTAAAGTTTTTAGTCCCACCCAGTCTGCCATTACCACTGCAGCCACATCCAGCCAATGGGCCACGCCCAGCCAATGGGCCACAACCACCCGGTACCCAACAATGCATAAATGAGTTTTGGGTTGCAGTTTGGGCACTCGGTCTCTGAAAGGTTCGCCATCACTGGCTTAGCCATTAGGTTAGTCAGCTAGAATTTTTATTCATTGATTGGTGATACTTGATTTTTACTAATCAGAATTAGTTTAAAAAGCAGATTTATTTCTGCTTTTCATGTTTAAATAGTACATAAATATACCAGACCCTAATACAAACATGTTAGAATTGGGTATGTCTAGTTTAACGAAGAGAAGGACAAGGGGGGACATGATAGCAGTATTCCAATATCTCAGGGGCTGCCATAAAGAAGAGGGAATTAAGCTATTTTCCAAAGCACCTGAAGGCAGGACAAGAAGCAACGGGTGGAAACTAATCAAGGAGAGAAGCAACCTAGAACTAAGGAGAAACTTCCTGACAGTGAGAACAATTAATCAGTGGAACAGCTTGCCTCCAGAAGCAGTAAATGCTCCAACACTGGAAGTTTTTAAGAAGAGACTGGACAGCCATTTGTCCGAAATGGTGTAGGGTTTCCTGCCCGAGCAGGGGGTTGGACTAGATGACCTCCAAGGTCCCTTCCAACTTTACTACTATTACTATTACTAAATACATATTACACATACAAATACACATATGAAAACTCTCATTTTCTCCTTCTTAAACAGAAGAAAGCAAAAATGAGAATTTCATAGACATATTTTGTAGTGCTACTGAATAATATGCTTCCAAGTAAATTATATTTTTATCCACTTATTTTTCTATTCTGTTGTAATATTCACTGAATATCAAAATACAGAACTACAAAAACAAATTTTAAATATTTTAAATTTTAAAAATCTAAACATTTCTAAAACATAATTTATTTCTTAATTGTTATAAAAAACTACAATTACAGCATAGAAAATATTCTTGCATTTGCTTATTATCCTGCCAATATTTTATATTAGTGAATATTTTTTCAGCTTGACTATGTCTAATAAACTTTAATGAAAAAACTTTTAATAAGACTTATTTTTTATTTTGTAGTTATATATGTGTATGTATCTAATGGTATTTTGTTATAGTATTAATAGGGATATTAAAATTATAAATTGCATGACCTTTCTAGAATTATAGTTTTCATCTATGTTAAGAATTATATTCTGTGATATAGCTCAAAAAATTCTAAGCAGAATTTTAAGTATTAAATGAAAAATTTAAACTGAATATATTAATTAAAAGGAGCTAATCAGTTTAAGGGCTATTGCCTGCCAAATAAGAAGTTTGATTTGAGAATCACTTGAAATATAAAAGTTTAAATTGGCTTTCTGGAAACACTACAGACTGAAGAAATACTGAGCTGAGATATAGTTATGAGGCAATTATCAGATAGAATCTGATACTGAACCCTAAGACATATACATTATAAGTGGTTAATAAATCATTGTCTGATAGTGAAAAACTTAGCAAATTTACAGTATATAGGCAGATACCTTCCCCTGGTTAGCCATTAATTATTAAGTTGCATCACTAGCTTATATACTGCTTCAGTTAGTAAGAAAAGTTATCCATCATAATGTTTTAATTTATTGGCCTTAAAAACAAAGACCAAATTAATTGAGTGCAATAGATTTTAGAATTCTGCCCACTCATTAATTACTGCTCAATAAGATAAAAAGTGGGGGGGGGGTGTTGTGTGGTAAAATTACTTTGGATTTTTTAAAAAAATAATATTAAGAAAAGACATAAGCAGACTATGGTGCAAGGTATTGAAATAACATTCTGGTGCTACATTGAATGGGGAGAAGATATTTTGTCCTTAGCTTAATGATTTAGGCTGATAATTTCATCCAACATTATGTAGCAGTTTTGCCAAGGATGGAAGAAGCTATGGAGATTGAGGAGAAAAGAACTGAAGGAATGGCCCACTTCATTTCTATTACTATAAACATTCTTCAATTGGCATACATAAACAGATTTAGAATGTGCAGAGACAGACTCTACTTCAGCCATTCTTCTCTCATTGGAGAATTCAAATACAGTTCTTCTTGTCTGGCTTTTTTTATAATAATGAAGCAGTAGATTCTGAACTACTTCCATTTATTTGAAGTGAGACAGCTTTCTGTAGAGTAAATATCTAAAATGTATTTAAACCTACATTTAATGCATTTTGTGATTACCGGTACTTCGATTATTGCTTTGCACAAAATATGTATCTGAAATTCATACCACTATTAGTAGGACACTGCAGAGTATCTATAATTCATTGAAAGTCAGAAGCAAACTGAGCTGTTTTGCATTTGCTCAAAGCCTCAGACAATTCTTGAAATATTTAGAATAGGCTACTCCACCTATTTAAAGTTCTAGCTAGAGTTTCTAACAGTGAGATAAAATAAGTGGATCAGTCTTTCCAGAAAGAACCTTTTAATGGACTAGTTTACAGAAACTTTCACAGGTAAAATTCCCTCTTGAAACTTTACATAAACCTATGACTGAAATTAAAAAATAAAACAAAAATTTCATTGACAATGGTATTGATTAAAAAGCAATATTAATTTTGTGGATTTTAGCTTTAAGAAATCATTGATATTAATTAAAAGATATTCATAAATTTTCTGAGAATGGACAATATATATGTTTCAGGTTAGTCAGTTTTCCTACTTGCTTTTATTTCATTATTCCATATGTGCTCATTTTGGATTTCATGCCAACCTTGTTTATCCTGATTTAAAACTATAGAATTTACTCTCCAAAATCAACCTGCAGAGTGTATATTTTGATCACATATTAAATGTTAGTAGATGCACTCCCAATTGTTAGGTATTTCCTTACATAAAATACAGAAGCTCTGTGATTGTACTGTGATAATGCAGTACAATTAGAAATTTTATGAAAATGAAGTTAATATTAACATTTTAGAGTAATAGCTTATTTCTAAAAAAACAATTTTATTCTAATAAAATCTTATTCGCTACTAGCTGTCCCCGGCCACGCGTTGCTGTGGCTCAGTGTGGTTAAATGGAAAAGAAAGAAAAGAGAAAGCACACGTTTGTAATATGTTTAATTTCACAATGCTTGTGGGCATACAATATTTTTTGTTGTTCCATTGTGTGTTCAGATATAGAGATTACGTCCAACAGATGGCGCTGTTTTTCAAAAAAAACATGTTTTACCTGTCAAAGGTAAAAAGCATGTTTTTACCTGTCACAGGTGTGACATCTATATAATATAGGTATATAAAAACACGTGCATATTTGAATGCAACGTTGTGTCAAAATTTCAAAGCAATTGGTGAAGAACTTTTGTAAATTTAAGATTATGAACAAATGAACATTTACATTTTTATTTATATAGATTATAACAAAATAAGTATTATGGAATATCAAGATTTAGATCTGTTGATCAAAGCACTTAAAAAATCAAGAAAAATATTCCAGCATTTGTGTACACTTATACTGTAGACTGGGAAAAATATTTTAAAAGTAAGAGATGTGTATTTCCTTCAACTGAATGTTATATTATGTTTATTTGCAAGAAATATTCTTGAAATTATTTTGGTCAGTCAGTTCAAAGAAGTTCCATTCTCCCTTACTAAAGGACTATATTTAGAGTTAAATAAAGCAATAAAGAACAACATTGCATGTCAATCACTATCTAGTGAGAAACCAGCATTATTTACATTTGGGTCCCATCATTTTTTTTTTTACTTCTTCTGCCACAGGTAATTGTCACAAGTAATTCACAATAGGATCATTTTAATTTTCATTTCATCACCAAGCTAAACCTGCCGTGAAATAATCCAATCCATCTCAAGGTAATAAAAATGGATCTAAGCAGAACACTAAGAAATCAGAATGTAACTTTAAAAATATAAGTTTGATTTTTTTAAAAAAGGTCAGTGCAAATATAGTAAATATGGGAATAGATTATTCTGTCTCTTTGGCCTTAACTGACTCACAGTTTGCTTCTCACCATATTAACTGGACCATTCATATTCACATTCAATAACCTGGATCCAGAGTGTATAATTTAAGTATTAAATTGTGGTGGAGATTGTTTCCTGTCATTAGAGGGTCATCAGCATATTGGTTTATTTTCTATTTGGAGGATAATTAAGTTAAGATCATTCAACATTCATCAATGCATTCTCAAGAGGCTGCTTATATGATGCAGCTGTGAATTTTGTTCTTTTTTTCTGCTATACCTTAAGTACAGCAGTTACTAAAGGAAGAACTAGCCCCTATTTTTGTTGTTGATTTTTTTTTACAACATTAAGCTTGTAAGTATAAGCATCTCATTTTGAATGGAAAATACATGTAGCTATTTTTTATTCCATACTCATAAAATATCTAAACCAAATGTTCTTTAACCAAGTTTATTTTAGAAATTAACTAAAGCAGAAGCCTTTTTGGATAAAATATAAATGCATACATTAGCCTTGTCTTGCTTATTTTGACAAGATGACTGATAGCTTCATTACTTTAAGATATTGCAAACACATGCCAAAAAGTGCAACTTCCAATGTCCTTGAAATGTACAATATGTGATCAGAATTGAAAAGAGATGTAATATTCTTTTTCAATTTTTCAATGGTTCCAATGATAATTCAAAACACATCATCATCCAGATTAGGTCCCTTTTGTTTACAATGAAAGGAAAAATCCTAGAATGGTATAAATTGGAAATACAGTTTTATCCTATCTAATTTACCCTGGCAAATGGACTAAATATATTTGTTTGTATATAATTATACATATGGATACTGATTTACAGTTTTAAACTACTAATAGTATTTTTGTATAGTTGAATGTGCCTCAGAATAACCATACATTAATGTCTTCTTGAGATGTAATGTTTTATGGTGCAAATGGCAAATTAGGTATGTGGGTTCTGCTATAAATTAAAAACAAAAAAAAGTTTTACAGTGCACTTAGAAAGGACTAAGCAGATACTTTGCCCTGTTGTGTTAATTTCCAAAGTGTTGGAGTTTCTTGCAAAAGGAGAATATCTGTGCAGGCCATCTTCATCTGTAAAGCAAAATCAACCAGATAAATATCATGAATGGATTACTTCCTTTTCCTTCCTGATATTCTTCTAAAGAGCTTTAAATATTATTCTTTTTTAGTCAACAAATATATTGATCTAAATCAGTGGTTCTCAACCTTTTTAATGCCGCGACCCCCCTCGTAAGTCGAGGACTACTCAACTGGTGCAGCACCGTTTGCAGAATGGGACTTTTGGCGTGCTCAGCGGGGTAGAGACAGCCTGGACAATTCCTATTGGCTTTTGAAAGCCAATAGAATTAGACTCTATTCAAGAGAGTCTATTCTATTGGCTTTCAAAAGCCAAGAGAATAAAAGGGAGTAGCACAGCTAAGGAAAAGGGGAAAAAAATGGCGGACTGCGTTGTTTGGCGACCCTCGTGAAATGGTCGTTCGACCCCAAATGGGGTCCCAACCCACAGGTTGAGAACCACTGATCTAAATGCAATGCACATTTTTCAAGAAGTTGTATTCCACATATACTTTTGTTTGGCTTTATTGGGCAATTATTCAGGACCCATTGCTGATATCTATGCAGCTTTTTTATACTTGTTTATTTACCTGTTTTATTTGGATGTCTAAGCAGTATAATCCTTTTAACTGACTTCTATGATCATGTCCTAACATTACTCTGGGATGTGTTTGTAAATGACAAGGATGCTAGATCACAGTGCAGAATTTTGACACTGTAATGGCTCAGTGAGAAAGAAAAAGGATAATGAGATGGGGAGGGGCATTGGGATCCTTGTCTCTTAAACCAAAGGCAGCCTTGAATTGGCTTTTGATGTATCCCAGAAGTGTTTGGTAGAGCTGGTGTAATTGGGTTTCAAGAATCAGAGTGGTACAGAAACTATAATTGCAGTTATTTTCATGACCATCTATATTTTCAAAGATCAGATGTAGTAGCCTTCATTATAAGAAAAATAGATGCCTAGAAGTGGTAACAGCGCAGTAAAAGAGTATTTAGAGATGCTAACAGTCATAATTATTTTGTGCAAATTTGAATAAATCCTTGTCACTGCTTTTACAATATTTCTGTCAAATTCTATGGCGAATGAGTTAGACTATGTATTTAAAATGCTTGTAGGCTTTTTGCCATTAATTCTAATTCCAATGTTTCCTTAGGATAGAGCAAACATTTGCCCTTATTATCATTGCCAAGCAAAAGATAACAAATGGATGTTATATTAAAGGTCTTTCAAATGACAGTCTTGACCTTTTTTGAAAGCTATTGAATTCAAATATGTGCATTAGAATTATAGTACAGCAGCAAGCAATCTTGATTTCTATCTTTACAGCTGAGTTTATTTGGGCGGTAAAGTTCTACGTCTTTCTATCTGCATATCCTAAAGCTTTAATGTTCAAAATTCCATACATATTAAGCACACATCAATCAATGAACAGTAAGGTGATACAATATATATAATAGAAGTGACTTATATTTTCTTATTAGTTCAAGGTAACATATATTGACTTTTTCAAAGCATAGATTTCGCTGAGTGTAATATGTATTTTTATATGTATTTTGAATTATTTTAAAAAATAACTGTTCTCAAGTATCTATGGATTGTCTGAATTTAAATTGTGGGTTTAGGTTTCAGAGCTTTTATCTTCCTCCCAGGAGCACTTTTTTACTCTGCTTCTGTGAATTTCCTGGTCCTTCTTTCTCACTCAGCCATGGTAGAATTTGTTGGACCAATTATGCTGAAAGGCTACACATAGTCTACTAACAATACTGGTCTTCTTCAAAAAAATTTCCTGGCTGCTGATGGAGAAGATCATCTTACTCATCTGCATGACTCACACTGGCTTTTCCACTCTGTGCAGGGACAATACCAATCCCAATAATCAATATAGTGGCAGAAGCTTCAAAGAAAAGAAGACTACTATAGGCATCATACAGTCACCAGATCAAGCCACAAGTGATCTATGTGTAGCAGTAGCATCCAGTGGCACAACAGGCACAAATCTCCATTGTGATTATGAAAGAGCTTTTTAAAATGGAGAAGCCAGCATGAGACACATGACCTGAGTAGGCCATTTTCTTCAATTATGTAAGTTGCTATTAAGTGAGTTGATTGAAAGAAAATAGTTCAAGAGTTTTTTTAAAAGAAAAACAGTGAAAATGGATAAAAACATAAACACTTCTTGTATATGGAGATTCTTAGTCATGGTTGTCTCAAAGGTGCTTTTTCAAAAGACAAGTAGACTTTCTTTGTTTTTTTTCCCTTGAAGACATTTTGCTTCTCATCCAAGAAGCTTCTTCAGTTCTGACTGAATGGTGTGAGGAGGAGGGAATGGAAGGATTTATATTCCTTGCAGTCATCTGGTCATTACCATTCTCTCTGAGAGTTCTTGAGGCCACTTGGGGGGTTTATCTGTGCCCTCAGTGTCACATGAATCATAGTGAAACTGGTTGTGGAACCTTGTTGGAACTTCTGAAAGGACTTTGTGTAAATAGGAGATACGTGGTATCCTAACTCTCCCCCTCTGTTGAGACAGAGCTGTTCAGTTTTAACTAGATGGCCTCTTTCAAACATGAAAAAAGAGGGATCAAAGAGGGGTATGAATAGCAGTATGAATAAAAAGACAAAATCACCTTATTCAAATGCTAGAACACCTGTTTAAAAGTTATGAAAAAAAGTTGTCTATGGATTGGCTACTATGTCATTTTAATCTCTCTGGTATTCTGTATTCCTTTTGTGTCTGCTGAGGCTTACTCCTGTTTTTCTTGCACAAATATATTCAAAAATATGTTTTTGCAGTGTATGTGCATATGTGTCTATAACGGTTTATTATTATAAAGTTTTTTACATTGCATGATATGTAATAGCTCACACATTAAACCATCTTACATCAGATCATTTCTATCATGTGTCCTGATAGATCTTTATTTTATCATTTATAAAATAGGTAACTTTTTTTAATCTAGCAATTTTAGCTGTTTCAATGCAGGAATTATATCTTAAGACCTATCGTGCTAAAATTTAATATAAGAATCAGAATTATTCTACTGTATGAAGTGCCCAATTTAATGTCATAAGAAAAGGATTTTCTGCCATTTTTTGTGGAACTATAATAATATTATGTCATTTAATATCCTTAATTTCACCTACTATTAAAATTATGCTTAGGAGTATCTGATCAAATTAGATCCCTATATGGAAAAAGAGGTGTCAAATGTTTAAGCTGTCTTTAGAAAAGGCTGAGGGACTATTCTGATGCATGTGGATAATTGAGAAAGCTAAAAAATGTCCAAAAGAAGTCAGTATGTGCTTTGATTATATCAGTGTTTCTCAACCTTGGCAGCTTGAAGATATGTGGATTTCAATTTTCAGAATTTCTCAGCCAGCTTGCTGGCTGAGGAATTCTGGAAATTGAAGTCCACACATCTTTCAGCTGCCAAGGTTAAGGAAACACTAAATTATATAAGGGCCTTTGATTATGCTGATTGCATCAAGCTGTGGAATATATTTAGAAAAAATAGGAGTTCCAAAATTTCTATTATTCTCATGAGAAACCTGTATACAGTTCAGGAAGCTACAGTATGGACAGAACATGGCAAAACAATGTGGCTCCAGGTTGGGAAAGGAGTCAGACAAGGTTACATACTTTTCTCTTATTTATTCAACCAATATGCTGAATTAAGGGCAGTTGGATTGCAAAAGGATGAGGTTTTAAAATTGGACAAAATACCTCAATAACATGCATTATGCTGATAACACTATGCTAATATCTGGAAATGCAAAGGATCTGCAAGGAGTATTAATAAAGATCAAGGAGCAAAGTGAAAAACAGAACTAAAATTGAATAAAAAAAGACCAAATTAATAACAACAGGTAGAACAACCAGCCCTAGAATTGATAATAAAGATATTGGAGTGGCAGATGGCTTCTGTCTTTTAGGCTCAACCATCAACAGTAAAGGAAGAAGCAGTCAAGAAATACTCCTCACATAGCACATGGTAGAATAGCCAGGAAGGCTTGGAAAAAATACTCTGATACTGCAATATGTCTCTTCATACATAGAACTGACTAATGCAAGCAATAGTATTCCCTATGCCTCTCTATGGAGGTGAAAGTTGGACTTTGACGAATAAGAATAGAAACTGTATTGATGACTTTGAACTTTGGTGCTGAAGAAGACTCCTGAGGATACCAAGCCAAGGAAATAAATTGTTGGATCATCAAACAAACCAATCCATAGTTTTCAATAGAAGCACAAATGAGGTTAAATTATCCTTCTTTGGACAAATTATGTGAAGACCGGAATGCAGAAAAAGGTGGAAGGAAAGAGAAGAGGATTACAAGTATTAATGTGGATGGTCTGTTACACTGCCAATAGGTACTCTATTGGAAGACCTGAAAGATCAGATTAGGAACAGTTCATTATGGAGAAAAATCTATCTTTGTTGTTGCTAAAAATCAACACTGATTAGATGGCACATAATCAATCTATTTTAATTAAAGATAGCAATAACTGTAGAAAGGGGTGAATTCTCACTAAATGTATCCTTATTAGATATATTTGCCAGGAGAAATAAAGTTACAAAGCAAAGGAGCTTTTAACACAGAAGTCAACAATTGCCCAACAATGGAATAAGTGGGTTATTTCAAGAAATCCCCTTTTGACAACCATAGGTTATTATTTAAAGAGCCTGTCTAAAGTGTGAATATGAACACACCAAGAAGAATAGTCTATATTAGAGGAAATCTCTACTTACAACCACAATGGCAGAATAATGCAAGCAATAGTATTTCCTATCACAGTCATATGCCGTGACAGTAAATTGTAAACTCATGTGACTGACGCAATTTTATGACCTTTTTTGTAGCAGTTGTTAAATAAACACTGTATGTTAAACAGTGATTAACAGGTAGCTATTAAAATTTCAGAACTAGGTCATAAGTACCCCAGGGGAAATCCATTGCAATTTTGAATAGTAACTAAGCAACAGATTGTAAGTCAAGGATTACCTGTATAGTTCATTGGGAGGGGTATTGTCTTGACAGTTCATTCTTATTGTTATTTTGTTTTATATAACTTACACACATTTTTTTATCATTCTGCATGAAATTGAATAGCATTGTCAACAATACAGTTGAACATGAGGGTAGGCAGGCTGATAGAAAGATTGGGAATAGTAACAGGGAAATGTTGGTAATAGCAAGAAGGAAGATTAGTAGCGCTATCAGAGGCAGCTGTGGGTTTTCCTGAGAAGATCCAGGGGTGGGCTACAGGTGAAACACCTATGGCAACAGAGAAGAGATACCAAAAGGTTCAAGAAGGTGCATCCAAACAATAGATTCATTTAGGTACCATGCCTTCCCAATGAAACATAGCTCAAAATCTAATCTGATTCACAAATCTATTGGTTTGTTAATAAGATGACTGATGTAAAATTCTCTCTAAATCCTACTATAATTCATTGTGCCAACTTTTTAATACTATAGAAAATATAAAGTGGTGGTATGGCCTTGAACTTCATAATTTCACAAATACTAAAAAATTATATTTCACTTTACAAAAGCAGCCAGGTGCAATTGTTCAGTAATTGTTTTTATTCCAGAATATTATATTTGTAATTTTACTCTAAGGAATCCATTAATGAGGTCATTATCAACAATGCAATCCACTGCCCAAAAAAACCCCTTGGTTAAATGAAAGTCATGAATCTTTTTAACAGCATTGCTTGATCCTTACAATTGAATATGCCTAATTCCCTCTTCTTTCATTATGGACTGGCAAAGCTGAGCAAGATTTAATTGCAGAACACTGCAATAATATTATCTGGGCTGCATCATTAAATATACTCAGGATAATATATAAGCAGTTATTGAAGACAGTCCTACCTCTTTAGGATTTCTTATATATGATGCTGAAAAATATGCTTCCAGTGCTTAATAACAGGAGTTAGTAGCTACTCACATGAAGTAGGAAGTGCAGCAAACACACAAAAAGTATTTAAGTTCTGAGGACAGAACACACTTGGGATTCATTCACTTTTTTTTTTCTTGTGAGCTCTTGTAATGAACTTCATTTGTTGAATTTAGGTCAATTACAGTTTTTGTTCATAAATAACTGGAATATTTATGCTTTAAAGCAGAGGTCTCCAACCTTTTTGGCACCAGGGACTGGTTTCATGGAAGACAATGTTTCCATGGACTGGGGGAGGGAGGGAGGGTTCAGGATGATTTAAGTGCATTATATTTATTCTAAATTTTCTAAATAAACAAACAAACAAACAATGCACTTTATTTCTATTATTATTACATTGTATTAGTTTAGACCAGTAATTTTCTGCTTCTAAGAAAGTGGGAAGGAAAAGAGACAATCCTAAACTCAGCCTTCCAGCAAAACAAACCAAAGACCCAGCACATTGAGAGAAATAGGAGGGAGAGGGAGGGAGAGAGGAGACAGAGAGAGAGAGTCCCTTGGAGACACAGTGCTTAAGGGGAAATGTAGCTTCTCCCCTCCCCCTCCCCCATTGCAAGCCTGGTAGCAGCGCTCTTGGCTTGCAAACTTGAGAGCTGCACGAAGAAAGGTGCGCGAACACACACACACACAAATACACATACCAAATTGAACCATGAAAAGCAGGCAGGAAATTGCCAAAACACGAGGCACCAGGAGCAGCATCAAAACAAAAGCAAGAGACTCAGTTATCTTACAAAAGGTGCAAACGAGAGAGAGTTCCCTTGAAGATGCAGTGCTCACAGTGAAAGGTAGCTTCTCCCTGCCCCTATTTGCACCCTGAGAAAGCACCCTCACAACAAGGTTTTGGGGAAGCTGCCAGTTGCAAGCTGGGCTGGTGCATGCTTGTCTTGCAAACTTGGAGACTTGTGCGAAGGGAGCATGAGCCCAGCTAGGGAGGGGGAGAGGAGGAAAGGGAGGAAGAAGAGGAGGAAGAGGAAGCAGGAAGAGAGGAGGAGGCAGAAGAAGAGATAGCACAAGAAGCAGGAAGAGGAAGAGGAAGAGGAGGAAGGATGCGGAGCTCAGATGTTGCAAGCCAGTTGCAAGGGCAGCCGCTGAAGAACCTTTGCACTGAACAAGACAGCTTCTGCCTTACCACTCTTCTGCCCTCCCCAGACCTCTGTAGACTCGGTGCAGGCCTCCAGCTGCGTGGCCCGGTTCATAACTGACCAAGACTCGGTACCAGTCCATGGACCAGGGTTGAAGACCCCTGCTTTAAAGAGAGATTCACTCCTTCTCAAATCCTGAGAATATGGGGATATGTGTGAATATATATGTAGGTCTTTGGTTATTCGGGTTTTCTCCCACGAAAAATTGGAAGTGTCTTGGCGACGTTTTGACAAAGTCCCATCCGTCATCTTCAGGCTGGTGTTTTCGGCTTCGTGCTTCTAGGAGCAATGTGTGATCATAGCTGTTTCTTCCTTTTAACTGTCAGTGGGGATATGAACTGATTGGGTGGGAGCTTGGCTATGTTCTGATTGGGTGGAGGTGTGTTCTGATTGGTTAGGGGCTTGGCTGTGCTCTGATTGGATGGGGGAGTGTTCTGTTTGGGTGGGGGCTTTGTTGTGCTCAGGTTAGTCTGAGTTGCAGGGTGAATTGAGATGGTGAGCTGCGTTGCTGTTGTTTGGCTTCGCGTTCATGGTCATGCTTCATCTTCATGGTGGGTGTCAGTTTGCTTTATGTATGGATTGGAGGGGTTTAAAGTGGCTAATGATGCAGCTGTGGTCTGGCTTCTGGTTTGTGGTCGTGCCTCATCATCGGTGTGGGTTTGGGTTTGCTTTTTGTGTGGATGTGTGATGGTGACATCCTGTGTGGTTTTCATGAGTGTGGGTCTGGTGTCATTCTTTGTGTCAGGGACTTGTTTGTCAATAAGGGCGGGTTTCCAAATGGCTGGTAGACGGGAGGTATCATCTCGTTTACTCATGCTGTGTGGGCATTTTTCTATCTCGATGACTTCTCTGATTATTCAGTTATTAAAGTGTTCGGTTTTGGCGATAGTTCTGGTCTTTTTAAAGTCAATTTCATGTCCTGTGGCTTTAAGGTGTTGGACCAGGAAAGAAGTTGGTTCCTCTTTTTTGACTGAGTTCTTGTGTTTTTCAATGTGTGCACTTATTCTTCTGTTGGTTTGTCCGATGTATGTGGTGGGGCAAGCGGTGCATGGGATTTCATATACTCCTTGATTTTCTAACTCAATTTTGTCTTTGGGGTTTCTTAGGATGGTGGATATTTTTCTGTTTGTGCAGAATGCTGTCTTGATGTTGTGTTTGTGGAGGATCTTGCTGATTCTGTCTGTGGTGCCTTTTATGTATGGGAGGAGAGCTTTGCCGTTTTCTTGTTCTCTATCTTGGATTTTAGTGGGGGTTTCTTTTTGGGTTAGGTTGGTAATCTTATTTCTTTGGAATACGTTGGATGTTAGTACATTAGTGAGAGTGTGTAGTTCGGTTTTTAGGTGTTGTTCGTCAGCTAAGCGTTTTGTTCTGGAGATGAGTGTCTTGGCTACGGAGTTGATCTGTGCTGGGTGGTGGTGTGAGAGAGCGTGCAGATAGCGGTTTGTGTGTGTTTTCTTCTAGTAGATGGTGTGTCCTAGGGAGCCATTGGATTTCTTGTAGACTAAGACATCCAGGAAGGGAAGTTAGTTATTAGCTTCTGTTTCCATGGTGATTGTATTTTGGGGTGTAGGCTGTTGAGGTGTGTGAGGAAGTTGTCCAGTTTTTCTTTCCCATGTAGCCAGATTGTGAAGGTGTCGTCTACGTATCTGAGCCAGAGTTTGGGTTTCTGATCAGATTTTTCTAGAGCTTGGGTTTCAAAGTGTTCCATGTAGAGGTTTGCAATGACAGGTGAGAGGGGTGATCCCATGGGTGCTCCTTCTATTTGTTTATATTTTTGTCCATTATAGATGAAGTATGTGTTGGATAGGCAGTGGTTGGTCAGATCTAGGATGTGTTTGGGGGGTTATATTTGTTTTGGATAGCTGTCAAGGCTTCTTTGATTGGCACTTGGGTGAAGAGGGATATGACATCGAAGCTCACGAGTAGGTCGCTGGGCTATAAGTTTTGTTTCTTTATGATCTCTATGAACTGGAATGAGTTTTTTACATGTGAGATGATGGATTCTGCATAGGGCTATAGTTGTTTGGCAAGAAATTTGGCTAAGTTTTGTAGAGGTGAGCCTAAGGAGCTGACTATGGGTCTAAGGGGGGTTCCTTCTTTGTGTATCTTGGGGAGACCATAGAGCTTAGGGCATCTGGATGATTTCTCTCTGGGAATGATTCTTTGCTGGATCTCTTTGCTAATGGGGGAGGCTTTTATTTTGGATCTAGTGGTTTTTTCCAGGTAAGTGGTGGGATCTGTGTTTAGGGGTTTGTATGTGGAGTCTTGGAGTAGGTTGGTTAATTTGGTTTGGTAGTCAGATGTGTTCATAACCACCATGGCGTTGCCCTTGTCTGCTGGTAGGATTATTATGCTGGTGTCTTCTTTCAGGTTAAGTAGTGCTGTCTGTTCCTCTTTGGGTAAGTTGCTTTTGGGTGGCTTGCTGGTGCAGAGGATGTTGGTGATTTCGAGTCTGATTCTGTTCGCGTCGTCAGGGTTGATTTTGGTCAGATTGGTTTCAACTCCGCATATAATGATTTCAGTGGGGATGTGTTTGGGAGCGACTGCAAAGTTGAATCCTTTGGAAAGGACATTGGTTTCAGCGTTGGTGAGGATCCTATCTGAGATGTTATGCACTGTTTGTTTCATGTGTGGCTGTGAGGGAGGAGGGGTTTGTTTCTGGCGTTCTTGTAGTCTTTGGAGTTTGTTGGTGTGTGTGTCTGTCTTGAGGGTAATCTGTGTTTCAGCTCTCCAGATGACGAGTTGTTTGGATTTGTCCCAAAGTGCGGGGTGGATCTTGTTGCTGAGTTTGAGGTGAAGTGTGAGGAGATCTTTGTTGATTCGGTCTAGGAGGAATCTTTTTGTGTAAAGTTCATTTCTGATTACGGCCAATTCTGTTCTTTTCAGGATGCGTTTGTTGGCTGCAGATTTGGAGTGGGATTTCAATTGGAAGCATGTGGGGATTAAATTTTTATCTCGGCAGTTGCGTAGGAATGCGAGGTCACACAAAATGGAAGCTCTTTGGATTTCGAGTTTTTCATAGGTCCTGGTCAGATGGTGGATTTCCTCCCCGTAGAGGTACAATATTTGTTTTCTGAGGTTTTCGCAGGTGTTTGTATGTAGGTCTTTGGTTATTCGGGTTTTCTCCCACGTAAAATTGGAAGTGTCTTGGTGACGTTTCAACGAAGTCCCATTCGTCATCTTTAGGCTTGTGTTTTCGGTTTCATGCTCCCCATCTCAAATCCCCCTGCAACTCAGACTAACCTGAGCACAACAAAGCCCCCACCCATACAGAACACTCCCTCATCCAATCAGAGCACAGCCAACCCCCCATCCAATCAGAGCACAGCCAAGCCCCTAACCAATCAGAACACAACCCCACCCAATCAGAACACAGACAAGCTCCCACCCAATCAGTTCATACCCCCACTGGCAGTTAAAAGGAATAAACATCTTCCTAGAAACATTGCCCCTAGAAGCACAAAGCCGAAAACACCAGCCTGAAGATGACGGATGGGACTTCGTCGAAATGTCGCCAAGACACTTCCAATTTTACATGGGAGAAAACCCGAATAACCAAAGACCTATATACAAACACCCGCGAAACCCTCAGAAAATGTGTGTGTGTGTGTGTGTGTATTGCTCTCACAGGGCTCAACTTTTTTCCTGCTATAAATTCACTAAAATCAAATGTACATATGATAGCTTGAAAGGCAGAAAATATTATAAACCATAGAAAGTTTGAAGACATAACCAAAAGTGCTATAAATGATAACATTTGTATTACATCATTACTGTATGTTCAGATGAACATAATGGTAATTCATGATGATCCCTTTGCATTTTTTCTTCTCTATACATATCGTGTTTCTCCCAAAATAAGCCCTCTCTCAAAAGTAAGTCCAGCTGATTTTTGGGGGTGGGACTAATATAAGCCCTCTTCCGAACGTAAGCCCCACTCAAGAGCCTATGGAGACAGATGGCCACTGATTCTATCTGGTTTCACCCTAGACACAAGTGGGGGGAAGCTGCTAGTGTCTCTGCGATAAAGTGATGGGGGAGGGGGGAGGGGGGGATCTGACCCACAGTATACCAGTTCCTTACTGCCACCTGGCTTGTTCCACAGCCTCATGGCAGTGGCATAGGGTACAATGCATGAGACAGCAAAGGGCTGTGGCTGGTGGCAAAGGGCTGCGGCCAGCAGCAAACAGCCATTTGCCACCTCATGCATTGCGCCTAATGCTGCAGCCATGAGGCTGTGGAACAAGCCGGACGGTGGTAAGGAAGTGATGTACCAGCACATGAGTCAGATGGGGGGATTCACCAAGCCTCATGGTAGCAGCCTTGGGTGCAATGCGCGAGGTAGCAAACGGCTGTTTGCCGCCGGCCACGCACATTTGCCATCTCATGCGTCATGCCCAATGCCGCTGCCATAAGGCTTGGTGAATTCCCCCCATTTGACCTCCCATGCCTATAGCAACCCTAACTCCCACTCCCCCCCCAGCCCTAATGGGAGATGGGAAGCCCTAGGAAAAAAACTGGGAAAAGTTTCCAAAGCAATTTGGAAACAAACAGGGGGGACCTGTTTTTTCACAAGTTTTCTGAGTTTTTTCCAGGCCTTCCCATCTCTAACTCACAATGTCTAACCCAACGTTAACCCACACTCCACCCAGGACAACCGCAATGCCTAACCCCAACCCTAACCCACAGTCCACCCAAGGCAACCACAACCACAATGATGATGTACAGCAACCATTTATTTATTCAAATTATTCAAAAACAGTCATGTCATCTTCTGAAATAACTTCACACTCTGTCAAACCCCAAATTCTGGCTTTCACCTCTTGAGACTCTAGTTCCTTTAGAACTATTGGCCCCAATCTCTCATGTTCAGCAATAGCAGTCTCCCTAAATGAGCACTTCTTGTCCATGTAGCTTGCTCATAGTGCATTGGCAACACAGCTGTCAGTGATTTTATCCCAGGAATGCTTCACCAAAGTCACGACCTCTGTCAGGCTAGGCTTCACAAAGTTCTCACGCTGATTTCTCTCCATTCTGTGTTCAATTTAGTCACCGATTTCCCTGTGCAAGTGGTCCTTGAATGGCTTCCTTATTGCAATATCTAAAGTCTGAAGATAGGCAGTCATTCCTGCAGGAATCATTATTTGGTCAATTCCTCTCTCTCCATCTTTTGCATGGTGAGTGCTGGCTGAATCCCAGACTAGCAGATCTCCTCACAAAACAAGTGACAGCATTAAATCAACCCACTTCCTTATAATAGCTTGTGAGCACCAGGCTTTTCCAGTTTCAAGAACATAAATCCCTGAAACACATTCAATTTTATCTGTCTTGCCCTTAGAAATGATTAGAGGTGGGACTTTTGCTCCATCCAGATGAATTGCCAAAATGCAGGTAACACATGAACTTTCATAACCAGTGGAGGGAATGTAGATTGATGAGGCACGCCTCTGATCAATTGTTGTTTGAGATGCTTGGCCCATAAACACCGCAGTTTCATCCATGGCAAACATGTTGACAACTGGTACTTTGAAAAGTCGATGCCATCAACAAAGGACTTGAATGAAAGTGTACGTTTAATAAGTTCAGCATCCTGAAGCTTGAACAGTGTTGTTGATCTTCTTAGACAAAGTTCATATCGCTGAAGGAAGCCATCCAACTAGTGTTGTGATGCTTTGATTGTTCTGCGGATATTTCTAATTGTGGTGCCAGTACAATGGCAAATGCTTGAATGTCAGCCCTGCGCATAACCAAAGCCTTTGCTCTCCTGTCAGCAATCCAGTCACAGATGTTGTGTTCAGGTTCAGGAAATAATAGCTGCCTACCTGCTCCACACTTTCACTTCCTGGCATTTCCCTCATCCACCTGTTGGCTGAGGTTATTGTACTCTGTTCACCATTTTTGGACCTTACAGAGATCCAACTTGTTCTCTTTGCAGAAAGCTGTAAGATTCTTGCCCCGAGAGTCCTCCACAATCCCTTTCTTGAACTCGACAGAATAGAAAATTGGCAAAAGTGGCTGCAGAACAAGTGGGGCAGGTTCCCCTCACTTTGCCAGTGTCTTCCCTTTCATTCCCAAAGCAGACTGCTAGCACTTTCAGCCACCTGGTCTTCTTTGCAGTTCTGCCCACAGAGCCACCAAAGTGTCAGGTGGAGCACCGGAGTCTCGGGGAGGGTGATTGCTGAAGCGAGTGGGCATTCCATTTCTCCTTCACGATCTGCCACCGCCACATGCAGGGAAACAAAAAAAGTTTGTGGGAGGGGGAAGATCAATCAATCAATTCCAACTTCACGAGATCTTTTTTTTTTGTGAGAAGTTGGAATTGATTGGTTGACCTTTTTTCCCCCCCACAAACTTCTTTTGTTTCTCTGCACATGGTGGCGGCAGATTATGAACGAGCAATGGGATGAGGCTGGAAGTCAGATAAGCAAAGAAATGCAATTCCTGGGGAAAGCAAGGGCATCTGGACTATGGTGTGGCAAGCTCTCCAGCTCCATGGGAAAGGGGCAGCCACCCTGGGTGCTGACGGCCACTCTCCCTCCCCAAGGCTCCGGTACTCCACCTGATGCTTTAGTCCTGGGCTGTTGCCTCCCCATTTACCTCTTAGGTGGGCCTGGCCAGGCCAGGAAGGTGGCCTCCTTAGATCCCAGGGGCAAAGCCCCCCCAGTCCAGCTGGAGGAGCATCAGCCTGGCCGCCCCCACTGGGCACCCTTCCCACCGCTGCCCAGCACAGCTGCCCCAGGGCTGCAGGGCCTGGCTTGGCAAGGGAAAGGCACATGCCCCAACCACTCGCCTGCACCAGTATGTTGCATCTCCACCCCATGCACAGGCCCCACCCTGCCCCCGTGCACTTGTGGCCTGCTGGTACCGGCAAAAACTAAGCCCTACCAAAAAGTAAATCCTAGTGCTTACTTCAGAGTCCAAAAGAAAGTAAGACTGGGTATTACTTTCAGGGAAACATGGTAGTTTTTCTGGAGTGCATTTAAGGTTTGTTTTTTTACATTTTGGCTAATAGTTTTGAATTGCTTTGAACTGTAGTATTCTAGAGTTTCACAGGATGCCTTTCTGATTATGAGTTATAAATATATAATATCAGTGCTTAAGCAATATGTTAACATATGGTTTTGGAAGGCAGCTAGATCAGTCTTCCTAGAGGTGTATATGTGAGTAGTTGTTTTTTTAAAGACTGATAACAAATCTAAAATACCATCTCATCCCTCTAGGACAAGTCCATCCTACTCATCCTGGCAGAGAAGGCCTACTATGGATCCTGTCGGTCAAAGAACTCTGACCATCAGAATTCAAAAAAACAGACTTCTCTCCTGCAGTGCCCACTCTTTGAAAAATCCTAGCCTCTAGGATAAGATCTGCCCCACCCATCCTTCCACAGAAGCCTGAAGACATGGCTCTGCCAGTTGGCCTGGCACTTTCAGTTGCTGAAAGTGGCTGCCGAATTGATGGCAGGCTCTATCTCCCACCTTGCTCTCTGCTCTCCATCTTTCACCTTCTTCTCTTAGAGATTATTGTATATAAGGAATATCTTCTAAATATCTTTGGTGTTGATAGTTGATGTACAGAATTTCCCTATAGTCTATCTTTGCCTTATCTTCTTTGAAACAGTTATAGGAGTCATCTTTGAAACCTCCTGATTTTTTAAATCTTTTGGAAAACTTTCTGTTACTGTTTCCACTTTAATGTCTTTGCTAATGACATTGTAGTGCTGTTTCTTGTCTCTTCTAACAGTGAATTGAAGTTCTTTGTCATGGTCCCGACAGCTTTGTTTGTCTTGGCTTTGTCTTCTTTTGCCTTCTTGGCAATTTGCATCATGTGTTTGCTTTCTTTCATTTCTTGGTTTTTGGCAATCTTTTTTCACATTCTTCCTTTACAACTTATTTGATTAGTTTCTCTAGTTCCCTATCAGTGCATGACTTTAAAATAATTCCTGGTATTGAATTCAAAAATGATGATCACATTCTCAAGATCATGTTGCAGAAAGTGGTTGACTCTTTTCTTCCACTTTAACTTAACTTAGAACTTGCAGATGTGCAGTTTGTTGTCTGCTTTGCTATCAGCTTCTGATCATCTCTTTGCTGTTCAACTTATTTATTCAACTTTCTTCTATCAATAATGTAGTCAAATTGATTTCGGTGTGCTTCATTTGATGAAGCTGATGTATATTAGCATTATTTTGGTTGTTTGAAGAGTGGTTAGTCATAAATAAATAGTGGAATGGCTGAACCTGTTTCTGAAGCTATTCAGTCCAATTATATTTTCTTTCTTACCATTGCCAACTTTAACTTGTTTTTCTATGTAGTGTTCTTGATAAAATACAGGACTGGTTTACCTTGCATTCTCCCACACAACCTTAGTCATTGTCACTAAAATTATCATTCACCTCCAACATCTTTCTATGCAATAGTGATGAATATCTGTAGCTCGGGTATAGGATGAGGGTGAAGGTTTGTTCTCCGAGCCTATATTTTCCTCAGAATCCAAATCAACTGCTCAGCCAACAGGAGACAGCATCAACCTACAACCAACCCACATAATGAAGATGTTACCTAGCCTGGTAATGAAACATTCAGAAACCAACCAACAAGCTCAGAGAATGAACCTTCACCCTCATCCTATACCAACATTTGGAAACCATCTCACAAGCTCGGAGAACGAACCTTCACCTTCATCTTTCTATGTTGCTGCTGCCTGCTATATGCATCTCTTGCTTTATCTAGCATGACCATTAGATCTTGGGCAACCTTTTGGAGAATATACAGTCTTGGTGTACCTTCTCTATGTGCTTTCCTTGTCCCTCCCAAAAACATCTCTCCCTTTGAAGACAATCAAAGTCACTCTTTATGGGGGGAAGGCTTGGTGGTGTTTTTTTGTTGTTGTTGTTATCTAAATATTTTGAAACTATTACTAATGTGGCCCTGAATAGATTTATTAAACAAGATAAAGGCCTGTATATATAAAATCAAAGATATGAATACATCACTCTGAACGTGTGAAGTGAAGCAGATTATGTACAAAAAAAAGTATAATGCATAGGCAAGGAGGTTCAGCAATTCATCATCCATTTATGTGTTTCCAAATTTACATAAAGCTAACATTACTTTTTGTCACTGTGCCTAAGTAAACTTTGGAATATATAAATGAATTATATTTTAGTTGATTTTTCTTCCTGGGATTTTTTTTTTTTTCATTTCTGTTAATCACTGCAAAATTACATCTCATGAAGATGAAGGAGCTTGCTTCTTTCCTGATTATAATGAGAGGCAGGTGTTGGCTGTCTCTGAGGAACAAACATGCAGTTCAGCTTGAAAATAATGGAAGCAGAAGCCAGAGGAAGCAAAATGTGTTATTAAACTTCCTGGCATTTCCTCTTCACCACCCCAACCCCCAATTAGAAGTCAACATCAATACAAACTGCAACTGGGGTTTTCTAAAGTAATCAATAGGCAGATATTTTAGATGAATTTCTTCATTTTAAAAAAATAAGACTGATTAATAGGGTTTTCCCTGATATTTGGGAAGACTTACAAGTTGTCTCATAAGCTGCTGCCATGCTTGATAACACTGTAAGATTTGTAGAGAGTCACATTTTGTTCTTTCCTTCATTTGTCCAATCATAATTCCACTTGAGAAGAATTTCATAGGCATAAAAAGCCTTGTACCATATGCCTATTAATATTAAGCAGAGGGAAACCATACAACTTATTATCTCTTTATTTGCTACAGTTAATGTAATCATCCATTAATAGTATAGGTTTGTTTGATTTTTTTTTACAACCATAAAATGGCACCTTTCCCATTTTCCTAATTTCTTATTCGTTTTCCTAAATACTTTTGGCACTAAAATTAGAATGTGGCTGTTTATATACAAATATATTCTATTGGGTTCAAGGGGGATAACTTTCTAATACATTTTGATAAGTGTTGCTGAATAGTGGCAGATAAAATAGGATAGTTTTTGGCATCTACAACAAAAAGAAAGTAGAGTGACATTCACTATGCTGCCGATGATGTCACCATGTAGCTACAATTCGAATGCTATTAAATGTGAAATATTTATACTCTGTGACTTTTAAGGTTATCAACTGATCAACTAAACATAAACATTCTGTATACAAACAAAGAGTTCCCAGGAACATAGGAAACTTCCTTTTAATGAGTCAGATGATTGATTTCAGAGAGTGCCATATTATCTACTCTTAGCCAGAAGTAAATTTCTACTTAATAAAATTTATCCTTGAGCCTTCTAAAAGAAATGGCTAAAGGTTAAATAGTAAAGGAAAATAATCCAGATTCCCTTCTCTCTGTTCTTCACACACTAATTATTTTATCCTACCTAATATGACTGGTGCAGAAATGTAAGTGTCAAAAAAAATGGACAGCTGGTGTGACGTGAGCAAGTACTCAATAGTCTGGCCTTATACATGCATATTGTGCAGATACAATTACAGTGGATTAATCTTTCAGACCTTCCTTAGGACTATCATAACTGTACATTTTCTATATTTCATGCTATGCTCTGGTAGCTGTCTAGATATTTGAAGATTGGAAATGGTAGTGTTATAATATTCTTTTTAATTAGCCCATAGTTTTCTATACCAAGTTCTTTGTGATAATCAAAAGAGACAGCTGGGAACTGCTTGGTGAAGCTTCACCAGCACACCCAAGAAAGACAATAACTTAGTCTCACAATATTCTTAATGAACTTGATCAATGAAGGCTATTAAGATTATGCCAAAAAGAGATCAACTCACCCTGTCAACTGATCTCCTGCATATTAGAATCAGTCCAAAACAGATTTGATTTTACACAGGATGGAATAAATCCCACCAAATCAGCAACAGCCATAATTTTTTTAGTTTAAGGGGAAACACAGTGCTCTGGCTCATAGAGATTGATTTTGGCTTTGAAAACTCAAAATAGGGTGGAGTCTCAATTAATAAAAAGAATCATTTTAAATACAAAATAAGTGCCTTATGTTTTTCTAGGAATAAAAGGTTCTTTTCTAATTTCTCTCTTTGTGGAGAAGACAATGATGTAATTTCATCACATCTACCCATAATTGGCAGGAAAAAAATATGAGTAGAGGTCTATGAATAAAAGATTAGATTGAACAAAGAATCAAAATAGTCAGGGGTGAAGTCCTGAATTAAGACCGATGGTCCAGAGTTCAAATTCTCCAAAAATATACTCTAATTAATGAAAGTTCAAAGCCCACCTGACATTCCATGCCTTTCATCTTTTGGTTTTAAGCCAGGGAATCTTTCTCTTCTTCACCAAAGTAATTTCTGATATATGAATTACAGAAAAATATCATGAACTTCAGTATTTGATTAAACACAGATCTTTGTCACAGGGCAGATTTATCTTTACTAATAAGGGAACAACCAATCACATCTTCAGCCAGACCTCTTTGCCAATGCACTGCAATCCAGATCTGAACTGATGAAATAAGCTTCAGAAGCAGCCAGGAACAATGTGACAAACAAGCAGTTTAGACTGTAATGTAAATTACCCTTAATGTGGAATTTTGTTCCCATGTCTCCTCTTTCATGTTTTTGGTTAAGACATAAGCATCTAATATTGAATAGAAGGTTTTAAATCTGTGCATTTCAGCATTTTCCTACATTGATTATTGTCCTTTGTACTGCAATAACACCGGAATGTGAGTCTTGCAGGACTTTGCTGTTATATTTTCTTTCTTTCTCTTTCTTTCTTCCTTCCTTCCTTTCTTTCTTTCTTTCTTTCTTTCATTTGATTTATACTGCCTACTGAGGTCTCTTGGTGATTTACAATTGTAAAACATCAAATCACAATTAATCCAGTCATGATAAAATTAAAATCAATAATTAAAAATTGCTAGAAGGCTTTTGAAAAATGAATAAAGAGATTAAGCCATTTAACTTAGTGAATGGGTTACAAAGAATTGTGGCAGATAAAGAGAAAAAGCTCAATACATTATGAGATGAGCCTATGGCACTGTAGCCTGCTAATATGATCTCAGTGATCAGGGGTATGACTTCATATAGAAAGATTCATTCTTCCACTTAACTAGCACTTTTTTTGCTAAAACAAATTTGTAACAGGTGCAATGCTATATTTTCACTACAGCATAGAGTGGTTTCTTAGAAATCAACCTCGTTGCTAAATTTGACATTAATTGAGGTATTCATGTTAAATACAAAAGTCATGTAAAGTGTGCTATGGTACTCATATCTAAAAGTTACCAGCATGTGGCTCACAGTATTAAGGTCATTTTGTTGCAGGAAAAGACACACCGTTGTAGCAACCAAAGCTGATAAAGGGTACTCCTGACTCTCGCAACCAGAGAGACAGTTGAATCCAGAAACAGCCCTATGTGAACATTTGTTCTTTCTAGGACAATTGTAGCCCAGTTCAGAAGAACAATGTCTATTACCTCTGTGGAATACACCCATTCATAATGAACACCTCTGACATGTCTGGATTCAGTTTCAATTTACTATCCGTTTTTCAACCCACTACTAAATATAAACCAGGCAATCAGGGAAATTAAGGTATCTCTAATAACCTGCCACCTAGAAGTTACAAACCAAATTGGGTAAAGATCTAATGGATAAGTGATGGAATTTACTGCTCCAAATAATCAGCCTACATCTTTGGCAGTCACAAGTCGCAAATTGATTCAGTCTAACAAAATGAGTCACCAAATCCTCCTATAATTAACTCTCAATCAATGGTGGTATCCAGACTGAACCAAATGTGAGAGGTTTTATTTGCAAAAAATAAAAAACAAAAAAGTCATTAAAAGCATAACAACAAGCATCTGAAAATTTTTTAATCAAACTCTGGGAGGAAGACAAAGAGAGTTAAATCCTACACGATAAGAAGGCTGTGAACTTGCAGTTTCCTTATGTAGTATGCAGTGCTTTTTTTCTTTAAAAAAAAAAAAAAAGGTGCCGGAACTCACACACATCATACAACCCTCCTTGCCTACCCTATAAGGTTCCATCCAAAAAATGTGCCAGAACTCTGTTCTGGGCGTTCTATGAGAAAAAAAGCCCTGGTAGTATGTACAATAGAGGGGGGGAGCTATTTTTCTGCTCAAATTATCATTGGCAATGTCTCCAAATAAATGTTATATGCTGTCTTATTAGATTTGATTTTTTTCAAGTGTTTCCAAAATTCCAAATGTATAATTATACAGAATATTTGGGAATCCCTATGACTGATAGTAATAATTAAATTCAAATAAGGCATACATAATTATGGCTTTCTGTATTTTTTACTCAACTCAAATAGCGGTTTACTATCCATGACTTTTCAATATGTACAAACTGTATACTAATTTTCATTAGCGGACCTTATTAATATTTTGATGTTTGCAGAATCTATGAACTCTTCTGATTATTATTGTTCCAACCTGTTACAGTATGATGGAACAATAAGAAGATTTCCTGGTTTCTCATAATATCCAAATATTGGTTAGAAATTGGTATTTTAAACCAAATTGAAAATGTAGTTTATAATCACTGAAAATGTTCTGACTTTGCCTGTTTATCTATAAGGGAAAAAAAAGATGGTGGTAAACATTGGAGAGGTTTTAATGAATGGCATCTACAATAGTGAATTCATACATTGCATAAAATGAAAATTTATTGGCTTGCTTTAGCCTAATAAAATCTGTCAGCAGTGCTAGAATGATTGGTAAACCATGGTTTCTTGCCTAGCATTATGTGGTTTTTCATTTTTATTTATGTTAATAAATTTTACAGGAAGAAATAGAAAAAAACAAAAATGGAAAATAAAATAAATGAAAAACTACAAAAATACAGTTAATCAAGCTGATAATAGTAAAAGATGTTTCTCCAAATCTCACATTTTCCTCAATTAAAATGTGGCACCAAAATGAAACTTAATCCTTGGAGTAATATCTGTTTGACAGACATGAGCTGATTATACAACTGGTTGTAAATTAATAATTAAACTTTCATATTTTCATACTCTGTCTCTATTGGAAACAGTTTCTTTTCAGCAACCAAAATTACTGCCTATAATTAATGACAATTTTTATCTTTCATAAGGACCATTCCCGGCCATTGGGTTCCAGTCTCTTTGCCCAAGATTCCTGAGGGAAGGATTCTTAAATAACATTGCAGCCCCACATCCTTTGTCAGGGGGAGGATCTTTACCCTCCAGGATTTTCTCCGGTAGGTATTCAATATAAATCTTCAAAGCACCCATTTTTAAGATATTTAGGGTTATGGGACCAGAAGAAGGGGACAAATATACTTTTTTGCAGGCATTTTGTACGTCACTTTTGTTACAGATTAGACAAATATACCTAGGTTCTACATCAAAGTGAGTAAAAAGTGCATAAAATCCAAATTAGTATTTTAAAAAAGAGAGGCATTTTTTTTCTTTGTTTTAAACAAATTAATATGATGCAGTTAAAAAAGCTGGCTAGACAGCCATAGGTTTATCTACATCTATTATGACATAGCACTTTGATGTCACAAGTGATAATGATTGAAGATCTTACATTGGTCTGTGTAATATGGCTGTATAAAAGTAGTACAGATAGTACCTGATTTACAATCATTCATTTAGTGACAATTTGGAATTACAACAGCACTAGCAAAAGTGACTTATGACCAGTTTTCACACTTACGATCATTGTAGTATCCCTGTGACCATGTGACCAAAATTTGGTCGATTGGCAACTGGCATGTATTTATGACAGTTGCACCCTCCCGGGGTCTTATATAATCTTCCAAGACAGCTTCAGATAAGCAAAGCCAATGGGAGAAGTCAGATTCATTTAATGACCACATGAATACTTAACAAGTACAGTGATTCACTTAACAACTGTGGTAAAAAAATGTAGTAAAATGGGAAAAAACTCAAGTAACATTTGCCTTGCTTAGCAACAGAAATGTTGGGCTCAGTTGTAGTTGTAATTTGAGGACTACCTGTATGTTCAGCCTCTTCTAAGAATGAAACACTAGAATTGCTCAGCATTCTGGATTCAATTAAATTGAGCACCCAATGGCACAAACACTGCCTCTAAAGCACCTATGTCTTCTCCTGCAATGACCCTATGATATATTATCTATAGCGATTGGGTTTATTTACCACTTTCAGAACTAGTCAGAGAGTCCTTCAAGGCATTATACATTAATGTATGCGAACAGTTGCTTAATAACAAAAAAGAATTAAAAAGGAAGGCAGATTCCCAAATATATCCAGGAGCATATTTTCTTTAGTATATGTGGATTGCATCTATATGGTATAAACTAGCATTTATGTTTAAAGTGAATTAAGAAATGAAAATTATTCAGTGTCTATCATAATAGACCAATGTTCCTTTCCCAGTGTAGTACAATAGTGAAATATAACAATTTTCTTGAAAAGTTCTGTTTTTTCACACTAATCTCATATGCCATTTAAAAATAACATCATTAACCCTTTCCCGGCAATTGTATTTCATAATTATATTTCAGAATAGAATGTTACATTAATAAATGCTCATCACCAAATAAAATTCTTTTTTTTTTTGTAGTTTCAGATGATAATGCAAGTTTTTTTAAAAAAATGTTTTTAAAAAGTCTTACCTCCTGGTGATTAGTTGTCTTGGCAACACTTTTTGGAAGTGTCTGCTATTGCCTTCTTCCAAGATCTAACTGAGAGTGACTGTCCAGATTCATCTAACTGGCATATATGCCTAAGATAGCACTAAAATTCATTGTCTCCTGATTCTAGACCGGCTCCTTCAGCCAATGTACCAAATGGAAAGCAAGTCAATACATCATTTTAAATGAAATGTCTTCATGAGGAATCATTAGGAGCATGGCCACATAGCTGCAACCAGGAAAAGGCCATTGAAATCTCAGTCTGTAACTATAGATAATGTTCCTGGATACATGTGGTTATATGGCCCAGATTGAGGCGCTTGAATAATATGCAGACTTCCTCCAAATCTAGCTGCTATAAAATTATTAAATATAGAAATAGTGGTTAAATTTAATGTTGATAACTTTATAACAAATCAAATTTAGTTTTTAATCTGACCATGTCTATTTCTTGATTGTGGCTCTACAAACTTTGGAAAATTCTCCAGGCATATCATTCAAAGACCTAAAAATGTTGCATACTTCTACACTTACAAACAATTCTTGTTTTCCTCACATCCACATACCACTTTATATATTATCTTCTGTCTTTTAAATTTCTCATCTTTCTTTTTTTTCAGATCTCATTAACTCCACCCATCTGTCACTTTCTCAGCCTCTCCTTTCCTGCTAAGTTATTAACCTTTCTATATATTATTTTGTCATTTCATTTTCATTGCTATCCTAATGCAGATTAGAAATATTTTGATTCCCTTTCTTTGGAACTATTAGAATCAATGGAACACAGTTAGCTAGATTTAATTTGAGGCTAAAACGTTTGGAACTTTGTTCTTAATTCCTCTTTATGTTTTTCTGCATAGCATGAAAGCAAGAACAGTGATTTGGCAAGTTCAGAACAGACTAATAATTAGTTGGCCCATCATTTAGTCAAATTTAGAATAAACCCACTGAAATGGAACTTCACTTACTTCTAGCTTACCAAAAAAGCCTGTTCGGTATATTATAATGGATTTCTAGTTGTGCAATATAATTTCATCTTTCTATACAGGATGTGCAGCATCCTGAAAAAAATCTGCCTTGGCTTCTCCATTAGTTTTATGAAGCAGATTAGCAAGCATACAGATATATGTAGTGGAAGTCAGACTATACCATTGTATTGTGCAATTTGCACTTAACTGGATTTTTAAAATTCAAAATCCTATTTATCTTAATTGATATATCCCAAGCAGGACTTCAACAAATCCTCTGTCTTGCTATAGAACAGGCATGTCAAACTCGCGACGTCACGCAACGTATCGTGACTTTTTCACCATTGCCAGCAATGGGGTGGGTGTGGTTTCGGGTGATGCATCCGGCACACGGGCCGGCAATTTGACATGCCTGCCATAGAAACATCATGTCTAATTCTTTTTTTTAATAATATTTTTATTAATTTTCTAATTTTACATTTAGGTATTTAAAAAGCAACGTGGTGGCGGGGTTAATCAATAGTTCAGTAATATACAAAAATCTTTAGTACAAATCTCAAACTACAACTTCAAATATTTCCTCTCTTTTTCCCTTACTATCTACTATCTCATATTTAAGCTAATACAGTTCTTATTTATATCAACTAAATAAAAACATCATTATTACATTTATCAATAAATTTTTAGCTTATACATATCTTAATTACTTTTACATTCAATCAATGTCCTGTTATTGGTTTTTCCCAATTTTTAATTTCCCATCAATATTCAAATTTAACATTTGATATTTAAAATTTCCAGGTTTTAGGTAACCAAAGTTTCCTTTATCTCAATTCATAACAGAATCTAATATTCAAAATACACATCTTATCTATTTGGGTATAATCTTTTTCTATTTCCTAAAAGTTATCTATTTCCCCCCATTTTACATCATCTAATTAATAATACAGTATCCTCTTTAATAAATCAAAGCCTATTATATATATTATCTGAGTTAATCAATAAATCAAACATATTCATAATATTTTTTTCTTTTAAGTCTAATTTTTAAGTATTAAACAAATAGCATCTTTATTTTCAATTCATTTCCAAATGTTTTAAATTTAATGACCAAAATTTCCCTTATCTCAACTTCTCCCTTTGACCCTCTAATTAGTAATATGAAATCCCCTCTGATAAATCAAAACCCCAATTTTCTTCAGCCTTATTTTGGCTTTCTTTCTTTGCCAACTAGTCTTTCATATCAATGCTTTTAAATCATCAAATAGGTCTCCCTCTATTGTTATATATATTGTTTGGAATAAGAGAGACCATTTAGTTGTCATTTTTGGAAGGGCTAGCCCATTTGTATTCCTTAAATCATCTCCCTATTATTCCAAATCCCCATAATTGTCCTGATGTGTTTATCTTCCATTCAGTCTGTTCTTCTTGTTTCTCAAATTTCAAATTTCTTTTGATTTATATAGAATCATGTCTAATTCTATTTGATGTTTTTCCCAAGTTAACATTTCAAATAACATTTAGATTTCTTATGTTGTAAGTCTTCATACCTGCTATTTTAGAGGCCACATATGGAAAGGCATTAGGAACATTAGGAGGATAAATGCAAAATATGTTACATATTGCAATTGGCTAACTATCTATTTTGGTAATGCCTACATATCACAGAATCTTCTCTTAATATATTGTGATTTACCTTGTGGGATGGCCAGTTAATAAAATTCCTTATGAGAAATAAATGTATCCTTATTTGGTAAGCAGAGTGATTTATCTTATTTTATTATGAATTTTTATGGAGACATGCAGATCACCAACTATAGCCAATTACTATGCTGCCTTCATAATGGGCACCCAAGCAGTATATACAATATAGCCAAATTCTGGGCAACAGTACATGAAATCCAGTATAAGATAATAATGAACTGTTGGCAATATCCTGATAAAATTAATAGTTTTGATTACGTGTGATTCTGATGTTGTTCTGTGTTAGCACTTGCTTTGTTTTCAGTTTGCCATATGTTTAATATTGCTCAGTATCAAAACTGTTTCTATGATGTGACTTAAAACAGCATTTTCATGCTGAGCCCACTGTATTTTGTTCACATGAGGTTTTTATAAAATTCAAGTATCTTGTTTTAATTATTTTATGAGGAAAAACAAATATTTCTAGTTGTGTTAAATTCATAACAAAATTGGAGCAACATTGCCAGATTCACCAAGTGAAATTTTTATCAGTTCTACTGAAATGTAATTGATTGCTGTATAACAATTTTAAAAACTACTAACATACTGTAGGTTTCTGACCCTCTCTGTATAGTAAAAAATAAAATGAAAACCCTACCCAGAAATATTTTTCTGGGATATTAGTATTCACATGAAAACCGGTTGAGTGACTTTGGCCCCATCATTGTCTTTCAGCTAACTCACCTCACAGGGGTGTTGTTGTGGAGAAAAATAGGAGAAAGGAGTATTAGGCATGTTTGCTATCTTGAGTTATTTATAAAAAAATATTAAACGCAGGATAAAAAATATAAAAAATAGAAACTTTCCCTTTTTTCACAAACAAAATCATTCATAAATTCAATTACCATTTGCGAATTAATTTCTTTACACTTTGAATTTTGCCCAAATTTTATATTTTATTAGAAACAGTAGAGAATATTCATAGCTCAGATTGTTGGTTTTGGCAGGAGTCTATTCTCCAAGCTTGCTTTTTAATTCCCAGATGTTTCACTACCAAACTAGGTAACATCTTCAGCAGGGGGGTTGGGTGATGTGTCTTGTTTGTTTATATAGATCTTGGTTGGTCGTTGGTCTTTGTGATTGTTTGAGTCACAAGGCTGATTGAATGACAAGTTTGGTTGAATCACAAGAATGATTCTGGTCTTGTGACTTTGTGACTTCTGACTTGTTTGCTGTGAGGTGTGGAATTCAACTAGTGAGGGATGGTCAGTTCTGTTGTCGATTGGTGGTTTGGATGGTCCACTTTCTTATTGGTTCGTACACTGGTTCTAAGTTAATGTGTTTGTTGATGGACCCATTGGTAGAATGCCAGGCTTCAATAAACTCATGTGCCTGATGAGTTTTGGCGTGGCCAATGACTTCGGCTTTTTCCTAGTTCAACCAGTGTTGTTTGTTGTCAGTGCGAATGGTGATCAGGGACTTCAGGTCATGCTGTTTGACAGCCAACTGGAGTTCATGGATTCTGTTTTTTAACTGTTGTCCTGTCTGCCCAATATAGAATTGGTTACAATTGTTGCAACATCTAATATATTTTATATTAAATGATAGCTATCTAATCAGACAGAGAGATTGATTTTCAATTGCAAAGTGGCATGGTCAGGTGATGTTACACTTTATGACTGTGTCACTTAGCAATGGAAATTCCTATCCCAATTAACATTATTAAGTGACCTGTACTTGTTTACACTGGCAGTAACTGAAAACAGTTTAAAGATGATGCACAGTTATTCTCATTATCTGTAATATCACGACATGAGAATAAAAAGCTGGCAGGAAAAGCAGAAATGTCTTCTCCTGATTCCATACGAAAGTGAAATAAAATAAATCACTTGTACCTGCCTTCCCTTTGTCCATTATCTTTACTTCAGGATCTATTCATTTGCTGAGCTGTATACAAAAGAAAACCAAAGAGTTCCTGAAAAGAGTAGCGTCTTTCCTCTTGACAATCCCTGCCTGGGCTGCTGCAAGTGGGGAGGGACAATGTTCCTCCAAATGGGAACTGGACATACTGCACAGGTAACCAAGCTGCAGTGTTGAAAGAAAACACCAACTATTTCTGATGTCAAATTAATTTTGACAAAGTTAGAAATAGGACTTGGTTCTCAGAATCAGTTGTCCTCACTCAACTGTACAACAGTTCGTCACTGTTTTCAAATTAGCAAATTAGTCCTCATATAAAAGACTAGCTATTCTTTGAGTACAAGAACTATAGAGAATGCAATGACTCTATTACTCTATTCATTAAGATGCATTAGTGAAACAAGGACAATTCATATGAAATAATTTGTAATCAGATACTGCATGTGATTATTTAATATGAAGGATACTTTGTTGCCTCTGTAACAAAGAATGTATGTGGATTCATTTTTCTGTAAAGATAATAGCAATAGCATTTAGACTTACATACCACTTCAAGGTGCTTTACAGTACTTTCTGAGTAGTTTACATTGTTAGCATGTTTCCCCCAACAATCTGGGTCCTCATTTTACTGACTTCAGAAGAATGGAAATCTGAGTCAATCTTGAACCCTTTCAGGATCTAACTCCTGGTTGTGCGCAGAGTTAGCCTGCAATGCAGCATTCTAGCCACTGCGCCACCAAAGACACTTCCTTAAAATGTGGGATTTAACTCAGCAATGGAAAGATCTAATTGTCCTGTTCTTTCAAGAATTCTGCCTTGCTAGTTACAGTCAAGTGAATTCAGCCTATATAGTGTGTTTCAGCCACCATTCGAATGAAACAGTACACCATTTAATTTCATATGCAAGTATTCTTATTGAACAAAACAACACAATACAATCTATTTCTGAATTATGTATACGCTTTTTAACTTTTTGAAGGACTCACAGATATAATCATCATTACTAGAATGAGGCCTTGGCACAGAGGGTGAGAGCTGTTTTGTTTCCTGAAGGTCAAACAAGACCTATAGGAAGTCAAGATCAGGAGTCAATAGATATTCTCCAAGGCAAGCTGCACAGTGCTTTAATTATACTACTCCCTACCCACTCCCTATTCTCTAGCTTGACATCTATAATTGGATCCATAAATGAAGGCCTGTTATTATTAATTCACATTGTGTTGCCCAGATAGGAATTAACTAACACATTTCTATTCAAAATATAAATATCAAAAACAACAACTGCCTGTCATTTTATAGAACTCCTGGTTTGGAGGTTCCTGTCAACTGAAAATGATTGAAAATGATTAGACTGAGAATTTATTAAGGTATATAGATCATCTGGCTCTTACTATGTTAAGAATGAAGGTTGTTCTGTACTACAACTATTAGACAAGTCACATTTTATTTTTACTTCCCTCTACACATTAATAAAGTATTTGTTAAAATGCATAAAATTATACTGACAAATAAGGTCTCATTCTTAATATTCAGTATACAAATGATGTGCTTTGATAGCTATGAAAATGATCTATTTGATTATATTTTTATGTGATGTGATGACCTCCTCCAGTTTTTATATGTAAATATTTTTCTTAAAATTCTTGCACTGCTCATCTGTTGAAAAGCTCTGATTTTACATTATATGTAACAGAAGATTTAACTATAAATCAAGAGGCAGTGGTGATGCCAGAGAGTTCTGAGTACAGGTAGGAAACTTACCTTTTATGCTCAGTAATTCATAGATAATATTGATCCATCCAGGGAAACCAATTTACCTTCTCAAGGCTGATTTCCTATAGTACCAGTAAGGAGCAGTCAACAAGGAAGCTGTTTCATGTATCCTTATTAGCCCTGAAAGCAGTAGGAAATTCCCCTTACCCAGATATTTAATAGTAATAAGTAAAGTCCTTAGAAATTATCTAAAAGCCTTGTCAAATTTTCAGAGAATTTCCAGAGAAAGCATTTTTGAACTTACTAATAGGGCTAAGGCTCACTACCATGGAAAAGATTTAAAACTCAGTAAGAAAAGTGCACATCTTGAAGGGAAAAATTTGAAAACAGTTACATTCCAGGGCTTTGAAAAATTAACTGTGCAAAAAAAGTGCCGGAAAGTGAGCAATTAAAACAAGATTGTATTATGCACACCTACTGTAGAATTATAGTACAGTACATCCATTTTAATGAATAGTATTGTTTTCTCTAGTATGGAAGCAAAAAATGGGATATAAACTCATATGTCCTACCAAGTGTCAGTCAGCAACTTTCTGCAGGCTTCTGACAAGTTTCTTGACCATGAAAAGAGCAGTTCCAGAAACCAACAGGAATACAAAAATGGGGACTCTGTGCCACAGAAAGAATTTTGAGGAACCCCATGTCCTGTGGAGGGCTGCCTTGATTCACTATTTAAAACAAGGCCAAAGACACCAAGTTACTAATCAGTCTGATACTTTATATTTTCATTCTTATTTATCATTCTATTATTCAATTGCTGTCAAAATGGTTATCTTAAAAGCTATGATTATTATTTTATTTTTAAACAACTGATCTTTTCAGAATGACATGCTTCAGAGTGACATTTAATAGTTTAATATTCTTGTTTTTAAAATAGCTAAGAATACAAACCAGCAAAAACAGGATGGTTGGTTTGTTGGTTTGTTGGTTGGCTGATTTTTTGTTAAGTGGAAGAGCAGAGCATATGCTAAAATTTCTATCAATAAAATTAGATTTATTTTCAATTGATAATTTTATGCTGAGTTGTTTCAGTAATGTAATCTGCTGCATAATTGCTTACAAGTAATCCCACTGAAGTTTTTCAATAAGGATTAACTATTACTAAATTTTCTTAATGCTGAAACCTATCACAGGTTCAATAGAATACATGTGGGGATGAAAATTGTAAAATTAAAATACATGTCTATTTCATTTTGTTATTTTCTCAGCTGTCTTTTGGCATCTACTGTATTAGAATAATATGGTTTTGCCATTAATTGCATCTTAGCAATGCTAACTGAGAATTCTAGGAACTACAGTGCCAACACATTTAGACAATAACCTGCATAAAGTTTTCAAGATGAATGATTCAGGCATAGTTTCTTGCTGTCATCCTGTCCATTACTCATGTACTAAATCTACTCATATTACAGCTATGCCAATTCATCTATTCAGCCATTTGCACTGCAGAGAAATATAAAAAAGATAGCAGAATAAATAAAGAAATGTACCACATCAAGCTGCCAAGGAAGAAGGGCATTATGGCTCTAGAGTATAATACTAAAATGTTAATTGTTCCTGTAAGTAATTAATACACATTTTTAGCTTAGAGTTTGTTGCATGGAATCTGGTATCTTTGTTTTTTTTCCCCTCCCCCAGTCTTCTTTCATCTGCCTACACCAGGGGTAGGGAACCTTGGCTCTTTTATGACTTGTGGACTTCAATACCCAGAATTCATGAACCAGCCAGGCTGACTCAGGAATTCTGGGAATTGAAGTCCACAAGTCATAAAAGAGCCAAGGTTCCCTATCCCTGGCCTAGGCAATCTTATTTATAAAGTTATTTGGCATTTTCACAAGTTTATGCATGTCATTTATACTATCTGAAATATTTTGCAATGATTGCTCATTCTATCTTAGCAATTCTCTTCAAGATATGGATTTGTAAATAACAGCAAATTTAGTAAATCCAATCTACAAAGCAACTTCCATCCAGCAATCCAAACATAAATAAACAAACATAAATATACAATGTATTTTCCAGCCAATAAAAAACCCTCTGCTCATGTTCACTGAATGAGTAGAGGAAGGTGAACAGGGTTAACATGGTTATACACATTAACATTGCATGTAACAAGTACAAAATCAAGGATACACTATTCAATCAGCCCTGAAAAAAAATGTGCAGCTCTAAATACAATCTGAAATCATCATAAAATAGATGAGTCTTATTTGACTTTCTGCACTCTTTTTTTTACTTTCTGTGACTATATGTAGATGCCATGGTTTTAAAATCATACATGTATTTTATTTTCATTTTGCCACCTCTAATTTGCTGAGGATTTCTAGGGTTCTCAATATTTATGACTTTTAATTGGCCTAATGGAGGCACTGTATTATTTCAGATTTTTTTAATGATCTACATGGCTTCCTTTGTTTTTAAGTATTCTTAACTACATGGAGAAAGTATTAAATGTATTCATATTGCCTATCAACATAATCTTAAACCATCTTGTATACTTTCAGTAAAAGATTTTTATGCTCACTGCCATTGGCATTAACTCTGTTGCCTTAATCTTATTCCCTATATCCCATCGATTTCAATTAAGGTACTTCCTTTCCTTCCTTTTCTTTTAAGTCTAAAGAAGATTAAATAGATCTTGGAAACAGACCAAAGACCAATTGATTTACACTTGTCTTGCTAATGAGGACTCAGGTGTGGCAGTTTTTAATGTAACCTCAGCAGCTTTCTTGACAGTAGCCAATATACTATTTTCCATTCAAGATAGTACACCTACTGTGTGTTGATGGGTTACTAACAGGAAAGCAAATCCTATGTCTATTAAAAACCAGCTTTGGCAGCTTCATGCAACATGACCCATTTAAAATGTAATAGACAGTCTCTCTGATTTTTTTTTTATGCTGTAGAATAAAGTTTCTTTTTCAGATGGGCACATTTCCTAGTAACTTCTTAGACATTTCTGCTACATTTGTATAACAGAATGAAAGACCTTTGCAATCTTCTGGAATATTTTCTTATTTCTCAGTCTAGTGTCATATTTCCTGATAATCTTTCCTCAAAGAGTTAACCAGATCCAATCCTGCTTAGTATCAAGATCAGCCAAGACAGCTCCTTGCTATAGTGATGGTCATTTTTGTTGATATAATTTACACAGCAATATGTGATATATTACAATACCTAAATAATAGGCACAGTGGCATATTCAGTATAGTGGTTATCACAATCGTTCACTGTCAGTAATAAGTTTATTAAGAAATAGTATCTTGCCAACAGTAACAAGTCTGGCTCCAAATTTGAAAACATTCTGTGATGGACACTCTCTTAAATATTTATAGCCTTTTTGTGAGTGTTTCAGAAACATTAGATGAGATGGGAGGCCATACAAATCAAATAAATAAATGTGAAAAGCTTATTTGATAGAAGTAGCATTCAGTGTTGAGACAGCAAACTATGTCTAACCCTTTTAAATCTCTACAGTGACATCAACATGGTAATTTGTATTATTGTGGGAGATTATAGTGAATATTTTAATGAAATTTAGTACTGCTCAGAAAGCCCAACCTGAATTGGTTTAAGTGATGTTTAGAACAATGGTGGCAACAGACCTGGATATCAGATTAGCAAAATTAAACTGGAAGAAACTGCAAGAAAACTGGAATTTTTTTAATCTTGACATTTTTCTATTAGGTAGACAAAGAAGTACCTTACGTATGAGGTCATACCCTACTGAGATATTAAATCATAGTTAGCTAAGCTATCTGTTTCTAACACTATTACACTGTTTTCTTTAGCTGCTAGAATGTCAACAAGAGGTTATTAAAAAATAAGGCAAGATCATCATATTGTTAATAGCAGAAGTGCAAGCCATCTGTTAAATATTCTAGAAAATATTGCATGGTATATAAAATAGCTAAGAAATACTTCAAGTGTATCTAAAATAAACAGACAGCAAAATATTTTATGTCATCATGTTTAAACCAAATTGTCCAAAGAAAGCAGAGAATTTACATATACTACCAACTATATTCCATTCATAAAGTTTACACACAGCCAGGCCTGCTTGTGTTTAGTCCTAAAGCAACATCATGTAACTTTTAAATAATTCTTTGAGTCAAATGTGAATTCATTATATATAATAATAATAATAATAGTAGTAGTAGTAGTAGTAGTAGTAGTAAAGTTGGAAGGGACCTTGGAGGTCATCTAGTCCAACCCCCTGCTCAGGCAGGAAACCCTATACCATTTCAGACAAATGGCTGTCCAGTCTCTTCTTAAAAACTTCCAGTGTTGGAGCATTTACCTCTTTTGGAGGCAGGTTGTTCCACTGATTAATTGTTCTCACTGTCAGGAAGTTTCTCCGTAGTTCTAGGTTGCTTCTCTCCTTGATTACTTTCCACCCATTGCTTCTTGTCCTGCCTTCAGGCACTTTGGAAAATAGCTTGATTCCCTCTTCTTTGTGGCAGCCCCTGAGATATTGGAATACTGCTATCATGTCCCCCCTTGTCCTTGTCTTCATTAAACTAGACATACCCAATTCCAGCAACCGTTCCTTATATGTTTTAGCTTCCAGTCCCCTAATCATCTTTGTTGCTCTTCTCTGTACTCTTTCTAGAGTCTCAACATCTTTCTAGAGTCTCAACATCTTTTTTACATTATGGTGACCAAAACTGGATGCAGTATTCCAAGTGTGGCCTTACCAAGGCATTGTAAAGTGGTATTAATACTTCACGTGATCTTGATTCTATCCCTCTGTTAATGCAGCCTAGCACTGTGTTGGCCATTTTGGCAGCTGCAGCATATTTAGGTGATTGTTTACTAGGATTCCGAGGTCCCTCTCATAGTTACTACTATATGATGCTATATGTACTGGGTAAACTAATTTTTTATATGCAAATGATATTTTTTTGAAAGTTTATGAAAATCATTATTTTCTATATATTGGCTAAACCAATGGTTCTCAACCTGTTGCCCACAGATCCCTGGGGGCCATGATGTCATCACAGGGGGGGTCCACAAAGGCTTGAAAAAATGTTAGGATTTAAATCTTGTTAAGCCTTGGTGGTCCATCTGATCTTCTGACATTTTAAATACACTGTGTGAGAAGTGGCTTACAAGAAGAAATCCAGAAGAATCCCATACTTATTTCTGAAAGCAGAGAAAGATGAAGTAATTAACTTTATACCTTTATACCAGTGGTTCTCAACCTTTTTAATGCCGCGACCCCCAATCGGTCATAAGTTGAGGACTACCCAACCGGTCGTAAGTTGAGGACTTTCCCTGCCCAGGAGCACCACGCATGCGTGGTGCCGCCCCCTGCGCTGGCCGAGGCGTAGCTGGCAAGCGGCAGAAACGGTGCAGGCCAACCACCAGCTGGGATACCAGCTGGCCCAGACCAAGGAAGGTAAGGCATCCGCCGGGCCCCACGCATGCCAGCAACCCTCCCTGTGCCCGCCGGCTTCCCACCTCCCATCCCTGGCCCTCTTTTACTTACATTTTTAGTAGTTGCTCAGCAGGGAGGGGTGGAAACTTCCAGACAGCTTGCCTTCGCTGCAGACACCGTTTGCAGAATGGGACTTTTGGCGGGCTCAGCAGGGCAGAGACAGCCTGGACAATTCCTATTGGCTTTTGAAAGCCAATAGAATTAGATTCTATTCAAGAGAGTCTATTCTATTGGCTTTCAAAAGCCAATAGAATAAAAGGGAGTAGCACACCTAAGGAAAAGGGGAAAAATGGTGGACTTCATTGTTTTGCGACCCCCATGAAATGGTCGTTCGACCTCAAATGGGGTCCCGACCCACAGGTTGAGAACTACTGCTTTATACCAACTAAATTCTAAAACACTTTAGAACATGTTTAGAGGTATTATTAGAAGACAATACGCTATCCTATCATTCTCCCAATCTTATTATTTCCTCCATATGCTAACAGACTGAGTATAGTAGTTTTAACAGGAATAGACAATGTGTAATCCTCAATTGTTTCAAAAAATCCTCATCAGTCTTTTCGTCCTAACGATTTTTGGAATTATAGTTAAATAATGTCTGAAGTGCCATGAATTGCCTTTTTTATGGAAGATGTGAGTCTTATAAGTAGATTCCATACAGCCAAGAACATGAGGTTAAAAATGGAACATAGTAATCAGAATGGATGCTGATGGTGATGATAATAATGATGATGGTGATGGGTTCTAATAAAATCTGCCTATTGAATATCACTGATAGTTCCTTGCATAATCCATTCCTTATTTAATTCTACTTACTGACATTTCCAAAAGATTCCTCCACCAGCTATTCTTATTTCTGCTGTCAAGTAATCCTCCATTTATTTCAGTGTAGCAGGCCTTTCTATGCATTAAATAATACCTGTGTTTTGATTTTGGCTTGGTTAGTTACCTAAAACATGTTTCAGTTAACAAATAAAGCTAAAAAATATTTAATAGAAGATTGCTAGAAGCAAAAAATTCCAAGTTAGGTTATGACAGGCCATATTGTATATATCTATTTATATCTCTGGGCAGAAGTAATGAAAAATAATAGCAGGCAAGATGTAGATACAATTCTCTGGAAGTACCCATGTTCTTTTTTTTATTGTTTTATCTGATGTTCATTTTAAACAGAATAGCTTCATTCCCACAAATTTGTATGTTGTTTTATTATATTCTTTTCAACCCTGCATGCAAGATTATCCATTACAGTAGCTCTGCATATATTATACACTTCTTTGTATTATTAGTATTACCTAAATAACATCTGATGGGATGCCCTGATTAGCATGTAAATTGGACCATTTTTCTATGTAGAGTAATAGTTTATTCCTGAATACCAGCAGTAAAAGCTTCTCAAGTAAATAAGGAAAGCAAAATTAGTACCAAAGTGATATGGATACATTTATCTCAAATACTGAATGTTAATGATACATTTTGTTTGAAATGAAAGACTGTCACTCAAGAATAAAGACCATTCATGAATGCAGAACAATTGAACATAGAATGTCTCAGATTTAATCCCAGCCTTTTTCACAGAGAAAACTCAGATCTGAAACTGAAAAGTCATCATCTAGTCTCACTGAGAACATGTTTCCACTGAATTATATCTTAAAATATTACTAATTTTAATGCATTAAATATTTTGATATTGTATTATAACTTTTATTATATATTTCTTTTTTATTTTGTAGTTTGGACATAATAAAATAATGGAATAAGAAGAATAATTTGTTAAACTTATTTGCCCCCCAACTCTTAAAGACTGGGCAAGTCACACCAATAAAAAAATTACATTGAAACAGAAAAAATAAAGATAAAAATGGCAAGTGCAATGAAACGAGGAGTTTCACTCTTCCTCACCAAAGGCTGGGGTGAAGAGACTGGTCTACACAGCTCTTCTGAACAACAGCAGACTGTAGGCCATCCAGGTGTTGGAGGAGATCTTGTTTTAGAGGGCAGATGCTGTTACAGAGAAGACACTCTTCCAGTGTATTGATTTATGATATTTTTAATCAAAGGAAACCAGAGTGCTTCAACCCTGCAGGATTAAATGAGGAAGATGTTAAGGGAAACAAACAGTACCTCTAGTAATTAGGCCCTATGTCATGTATGGCTTCTTAGGTAACTACCAGCACTTTGGATTGCACCCAGAAGCAAACCTTGGCCCATACATTAAATGAATAACCCATTGGGATCCCCATATCAAAATAACTTACCTTATGTGTGGCCTGAATTTGAAAATTACATTTAAGATAGCACAGTACCTGAGCTAAGATCGGCTGAGATTGACATATGTGAGACTGATTGGAGTAGATTGTAGGGGTGATAGTGAAATATAATTTTATCATAATTTATCTATCTACATATTAAATTGCTGCATTTGATACTAATTTCATTTTAAACTGTATTTTACTCCAATTTCCTTTCAAATTGTATTTTAACCAATTCCATTTTAAATTGTTTTTACTGCATTTTAGTAATAACATGTGTTTGGAACTCTGCCCCTTGATATGGCCCATGGGCTAATCAATAAAGTAATTAATATAGAATTGCACCCAGAAGCAAACCAGTGACAGTGCAGCTTGCAAAGCAAGGCATGCCCATGGATGCTTGCTTCGCTATATACTGGACCAATGAAAGCTTCAGGGTGATCTTCAAGGGCAGCCTCAAGTGGAGGATATACTATTTTGTACTTTTGTACTTTGTAGAGCTTCTTTGCTACAGAAAAGGATTGGGAAATAATATATTTTAGCAACACAAAAATAAATTTTAGCAATACAACTAATCTTTTCACAATAGCTGGAAATATAAATTTTTTTTAATATATCTGTAATCCTAATACATTGTTCTGGTATTTTTTTCAGGTAGACCACTAATGATAGTGGTTGAATACATGGAGAATGGATCCCTTGACTCCTTTCTACGGGTGAGGTATCATTTTCTCAGGACATCTGAATAAGAATCCATTCTAAGAAAAGGTTTTAAATCATTTATCCTACTAATTTTTCCCTAATGTTAGTCATAGATTTTTACTAGAAGAGAAACACATTGCCCAAGGTAAATATCTTAGGTACAGTAATATATAAGTATAGCCAGAAAGAAAAGAATATTTAAACTTAAGAATATAATTGATTCTTTATACAAATTACATTTACATATTTAGCCAATTGTATTTTAAATTTTGCTAGTATATGAAACAAAAAGATGATTGAAATATGAATTCCTTGCCATATGGCAACTGCTCATTTCACTTGTTTGTTTAAAAAGATGTTTTCTCAGTGGGATCTTTTTCACTTTGGAAGTGTAGTATAGGTTAGTAATTGATTTATAATTATTAATGGTTACTTGTGCTTAAACAAATTGAATCAGAAACTACTGAAATGACTTGATGATTTTATTTCACTTAAAGTCAGTTGTAAATAAATATAAGGACCATAAAAATAAAATTGCAACAGACTTTTCAAATAATAACATAGGCATCCCTACACAGCAGGTGATAAATTCCTAATCTTTAATATATTCATAAGTAATACAGAGAATACTTTCTCCTGCCTTTGACATGTTGTGATAATAGAAAAGATACCTGACATACAATTCTTTCATTGCTCCCTCCTGCTTTTACAAATGCCTTCAAAACTTAGTTAAATATATCAGCTAGTTAATTTTAGTCACAACAGCTATCTCATAGTGTTAGAAGTTCTTTCACAATAATCAGTAGTTTTTAGAAAAGTTACAGCTAAATTGTTAGACTCTGTATCTCATGGACTCATGGGAAAAGACTCTTGAAAGTCTTTTGTTCATGATAGGGAAAAACAGAGTCAAAAAGAGATAAAGGAAGTTTGATTGGACTATGTGATTGGGTTGGATTAATAGCTTTTGTTCTCAAACTGAACAAAAAAAATTACCAACAGATTAATGGCCCTGAAACAATTTTTCAGATTTCCTTTTGTTTGCAAAGGAGGCTTCAAGGAAGTCTCATCTATGAGATGTGAGCCATGAGATGAAAAAGGTTGAACATCTGCCATTCATTTAACCAAGGTCAGAACTATGGAAATGGAAAGTGTGAAGGGTCACAGTTTGGAAGGTTATTTATTGAGCCTTTTTGTTATTTTGTTTGTTCCTTATGATTTCTAAACATGAAAGTGTCTTGGAAGCCTCCTGCATTTCTTTAAACTAGGATCCCTTTTCCTAATTAAACATGCCTACCATTCACTTACTACCGCATAAGGGTATCAGTTTTGACTGCAAAGGGGAGTTGTTTCCTACAAATAGTGTTTATGACCTTTGGGCCATAAAGCTTAAGCTAAAATAGGAGAAATGTTTAGAATCATGTAACAAAGATAAAATGAAAATGTGGAGACAAAGTAGAATTGAGTCAACAATATAGTTTAGCAAGAGTTACATATTCATCACTACACTCGTAACAGCCTTCAAGCTATAGGCTTTGCATGAAATGGACCATTCTATTCCAATTAATTTCATTTGCATAATGATGGCATTATGCAAATGATACACATTGATTAAAATGAGGTTACGTGGCATTTCTATAATGATGATATTACATGAATAACACAAAGTGACATGGATGATGTACACTCTGGTCTAGTGAATATTTGTAAATAACAAACATCTGCCTAAATTAGTCTATAAAGATTAGGTACAGTCAAAAATTATATATTGGTGATTGGTGAGCATAATCTTGATATTTTCAGTCAGAATTGAGGAGAAAGAGTTTCCTTGAACATCTGTGAGCATTTGCTCTCAAAATGGTCTCCACTGGTAACTTGTTTTATACGCAAGGTTTACACAAGATGCTAAGCTAAACTAACAAATCAGATTATAATTTAGCACTTTATGTACATTAAGCTTCAATAAGCCCATTTCCTTTTGTCCATTCTGCAGTCTTCAATATTTAGCAGAAAAAATAGTTATACATACAATATTATCATACTAGAGATTTTATTTTGTGCAAATTAATATGTCTGAACAAGTTTGATTGATTCTAAATGGAGGGGGCTGCTGTTTCTCTTTGTTATAGGTATGTCATCAAGCTTTTTATGTCAAAATATAAAACCGAGATAGCTACACTGCAGGTATATTAAAATAGCAAACCTTCTTTGTGTTGTGGAGATGTACTGTATATTAAAGCAAAGTATCACAAACTATTTACCAAACCTCAAGAAAACTTGAGAAGGAAAGGTGAAAAATAGTTGTCTATGGAGAACTGTTAGGATATATGGCTGTACAATCAAACAGCTCTTCTATAATTCCCAGTGTAACATTGCCATTAACCTCATCTTCCTGACAGCTAGAGGTTACACACTTAAGTAGAAGCCTGTGTTAAATAACGTTGAGAAAGAAGAGACTTCCATAAAATGAAGCCATAAAGTGAGTGCTCTAAATCCATCTAAGTTAGCTTCTCTATCTTAGATTGGATGAAGAGGCTGACACGATGCTGCAAAATTTAATAGCCCTGTTTTATTTGTCAGTTACAAAAGATACTTTAAAAATAGACTGTCATGGTTCTGATAGATGAAACTCTTCAAAAGAACTTGGAGGCATTGTTTACCTTAAAGAATCTTTTATTCGAGAAACAAAGTTTTGGCACTACATAGTTGAAACCAGAAACTAAATTCCCCTCCCCTGGATGCAAAATAACAAAGAGCAATTCCCTCCTCCAATAAACAGTCATAAATCACATTCCCCAATTAGCTTGAAGCACTGGCTTTCTCCCCAGCTCTCCAGTCCACCAAAACACTAACAGCTCTGGAGCCAATGTCCTTGGTTTCTCACAATTAAGTTATTATTGTTATGACTAGCTGGACTTTCATCTCTATTCCCCCTCCCAGCAGCAACTAATTCTAAAAGCAATACAGAAAATGGCTGCATTTCCATCTGTTGTCAAAGCAAGAACATCCAATGTTAGCAGCATTGACATCCGGCCCCCGCTTACAAAAAGGACAAATCTGGTAATGCAAACAAAATCATAGGCTAAGGGTTGCCTCTAGATTTGTTAGGGTATTTCTTATATAATCTATTAATGAGTCTGTCAGCTTTTACATTGCTAGATTTCACCTAGACAACAGATACCCCCTCCATTGCACTAAGTACTGCAATTTCCCTTTAAAAATTCTAGAATCAAGAATACGCTTCACTTCATAGTGAGTCTGTCCTGCTGCTACAAGAGGTCCAGGTGCCTTCTTAGGGGGAGGTCTTAAGGTGGAATCCTGAAAAGGTTTCAGTAGGCTACAATGAGATACAGGGTGAACTTTCCCTATGAGACCCGGAAGTTCTAGTTCTACCATGACCAGGTTAATAATCTTTACAATGGGGAAGGGTCCTAAATACTTTGGTCCTAGCTTCTTACTAGGTAACTTGTCATAAATATTTTGTGGACAAATAAACCTTTTCCCCAACTTGGAATGTCCTTTGAGGAGCCTGTTTTTTATCTGCCTGTTTTTTATGTGTCTCATAAGCCTTTTTTCAAAGCAGTTTTCATGGCTTTCCAGACTTCTCCCTACCCCCTCACCCACTGATCAAGAGTGTGGGAAGCAGAGAGTCCCTGAGGATATTTGGGTATTGGGCTGAATTCTTTCCCTGTGGCCACTTTAAAAGACATGAAGCCGGTGCTGCTGTGAACAGAGTTACTGTAAGCCACCTCTGCAAAAGGGAGGAAGTCAGTCCAGTTCATTTGTTGATAATCCACATAGCATCGGAGATATTGTTCCACCAGATTCAGCCGCCCCGTTGGTAGATGGGTGAAAGGCCGATGATAGTCCTTGAGATGAGCCAATTAGTTTAAGAAAACTCCTCCAACTTAACTGTAGACTGCACCCCCCCATCAGAGATTATTCGTTTTGGTGCACCATGAAGTCTGTAGATGTGTTTCAGGAACATCTTTGTTAGTCGCTGGGCAGACAGGAGTCTTTTGCAGGCAATAAATGAGCCTGCTTTGAAAACAGATCTATCACAGTCCAGATGGCCGTATTTCCCCTACTTTCAAGTTGGTCTACTATAAAATCCATAGTAATTTCTTCCTATGGTTGGAAAGGGTCTGCCACCAGTTGTAATAACCCAGGGGGAGTTCCCAGAATTCTTTTCAGGGTGGCATATACAGTACAACTCCAGACATAGTTTTCCACGTCCCGTTTCAATCCTGGCCACCAAAATTGCTGGTGGATCAGGTGTAGTGTTTGTAGTTAAAAGCTTTCCTACCTTTCTTGTTTTATTTCTTCCTTAGTTTATTGTAATTGTTTCAAAATACAGATAGTCCTTGACTTACGACAGTTTATTTAGTGACCATTCAAAGTTAGAATGGCACTGAAAATATGATTTATGACCATTTTTCACAGTTACAACCTTGGGCAACATCCCCATGGTCATTTGATCAAAATTCAGATGCTTGGCAACTGGTTCATATTTATGACCATTGTTATATCACAAGGTCATGTGATCCCCTTTTGTGATCTTCTGACAAGCAAAATCAATGGGGAAGCCTGATTCCTTCAAACCCCCCCAAGTTACTAACTTAGCAGTGATACACTTAACAACTATAGCAAGAAGGTCGTAAAATGGGACAAAACTCATTTAACAAATGTCTTACTTAACAACAGAAATTTTGAACTCAGTTGTGGTCATAAGTCAAGGACTACCTGTATGTCTTTGTTACATCCTGTCAAGTAAAGTCCTACATGTTTCACTGCATCTTTTGTGATTTCATACCCAGATTCTTTTTACACAGAATTTTCTTTCTTAAAAGATAAGTGCCTTGCTATTATCTTTGTTTTCTTTTTATTGGTTTATATTTGGAAAAGCAACCAAAATCTTTGAGTAATTTCATCAATAGCTATGTGGAACTTTGTGGTTTCATGATTATTAATACTATATCTACATAATATTTTATATTGTATTCTTTAATTTTGATCCCAATTATCTGTTTGTTTGCTTGTTTGTTGGATCTTGTTGGCAAAAATTCCACAACTATTACTAATAGTAGAGGGGAAAGCTGACATCCTGATCATGTAACCATGGGGATGCTGCAATGGTCGTAAATGTAAAAAACAATCATAAGTCATTTTTTTCAGTGCCTTTGTAACTTAGAACAGTCACTAAAAATGTTGTAATTTGAGGACTACTTGTAAAGTATTTAAAAATGAGTCAAAATCACTTCTACTATGAAAATTGTATTATGAATGTAGAATCAATGTTGGACAGATTTTGTACACATGTAATCTCCATTGACAAAAGAAATAATTGTTCTTTTGACTTAATATTTGGACATTCTTGCTTCCTCATATCTCCAGGATATCCTGGAGCCAAGGCAAATCTCTCAGGTAAGAACCACATTCCAGCGTAATTTATTAGCCATCTCTAGAAACAAATTGTTTCTAGTGTTGGAGCCTTGTTCACACAAGCCACTTCCAGGAAGTAATCGCAGCAACAACAACAGTAGTATCACAGATACAATGCCAACTGTTGTGTCAATTACCAGAAATGGACTACAAAAATTGAAACAAGTTTTCTGTATCTCTTTGCTGCCATCTAGGGGCTCCATCTAGTCATTTTCTACTAAGATTAGCCTCTGCTCTACTTATCTCATTCTGTGCTAGCTAGACAAATGCATTGGTCCTCTGTTCATGCTATGGCTGCAGCAGATACTGGCCAATTATTTTAAAAAACTAAAACCTTGGCTTGAGCCTCTTATCCCTGTGGGCTATAAGGCAGATGCCATGCCTTGTTTGAAAAAAGTTATAACATTATTTGTAATAACTAGCCTGATTAAGAATTCTAGACAACTCAAAAGCTTGCAGATTAGTCTAAAAACCATATCGCCAGTTATGATTTATGATTCTGAAGACACTCATATTTCAATTAGTAAACTTAATGATCCATAATTGATAATATGTTTTCCTATAAGTTCAGAAAAGAAAAAGGTACAGTATATAATTTTGAAAAAAAAATGTGGTACAATAGAAGCCTTGTTGTTTATATGTGCGAATTCACCCAATTGTTCTGTTGAGCTCATAAAACCTGCCCATATGATTGTAGAAATAAATGTGTACAACATAATAAAACAAGAATGGTAGCATGAGTTTCCTGCCAGGCACAGTAATAAAACTCTTGTTTTCTCTCAGTTCTACATACCAGACCCGACACAAACATGTTAAATAAGTGTTCAATTACCAAACTTTAGAAAACCATACATATATTTCTGTTTGTATATGCATTATTTATGACCTTAGTCAGTCAAAAGCTCAAATTCTGGGCTTCTTCCCCCTGCCTATTTGAGCCAGTGCACATTTGGATGCTCTTTTTTTAGCCTTGAAGCTTTCGGCCATCTGTTCCTGTTTACCAAATGGCTATCTTTGGCATGAAAATCAAGATCCCATGCTTCATCAGTTTCAACCATTACATTGTGTTAATATCAATTCTCCCAAATGCTTTGGGCTGTTTTTAGCTTTGTATTGAAAACCAAGGATAAAGCGTTTTACAAATTAGAGAGTAAAACATTTAGGGAAATAGTTTCATGGACGCCTGCATTTTGTGTCCTGACATTCCAGCACATAGAACCAAAATATCATGAGCAAAGATATAATAGGCATCGCTACAAATCATAGACCCAATATTTCAGCTATTTTAAGAACTCAGACAATAACTTCCAATAGGCTTGGAACTTCCAGGAACAGCAGAGTGGGAAAGGCAGCTGATCAAACACAATTTCTGCTGTCAAGTCACTCTAGACATCAGAATAGGTGTGTTATCTACCACATAAATGAATTCCCATCCAGTTGAGGACTACTCAGTAGCCATGCTTGTAACTAACCAGGAGCTGGGACATAAGTGCCTGGTTTCTCAATCTGGCCCTATACCCTTGACTGGAAATGGAACCTCACTAGTAGATTACATTCTCTTTTAACTGAAGTGCCACCATTGCCATAATTTGAATGAGAAAGAAAGTAACTGAATTATTGTTGTTTGCTCTGCCAGGTACTCCATGACACTAGGGCAGTGTTTCCCAAACTTGACAATTTTAAGGCATGAGGACTTCAACTCCCAGAATTCCACAGCCAGCAATGCTGGCTGTGGAATTTTGGCAGTTGAAGTCCACATGCCTTAAAATTGTCAAGTTTGGGAAACACTGCACTAGGGCATTTGATAGCTGGAACATTCAATCAGGCAACATCAATTTTGAAAAAGCTTCCCTGCCAATCTTGCCTAAATTTTCAACAAGACATATTTCAAAAATCTGACAAAGCAAGTTTTTCCTGGGACAGACAGAATATGTATTTCTATCACTGTTTCGGCCGGTATTCAAACGTCTTTTGAATACTGGCAGCTAAGGGAAGGAAAGTATTTCTCACCACAATAAATTAATGAGTTTACTGATGAAGAACTGATGCAAAGTTATCTTACAATTCATTCCGGAAGCACTGGCACTTATCCATTATCCATATATGCCTTATCAGATTTTTGAAATATGTCAAGATTTGTTGAAAATTTAGGCAAGATTGGCATTTTTCCCAATGACCTACCCTCAATTTCCAAATGTTCCATTTCCAGTCAAGGCTATCAGGGGCCAAATTTTTGTCATAAAATTCTTTTGTCAAAAATGCTTTTAAAAATATTATCTTAAATAGGTAAGACAATCAACAAAAGGGTAACATAATTTAAAATAATGAAAAGAAAAGGGGGTTCTTATTGAAGTTAGCATGTTATAATGTTACAGTGCAACTCATAAATTAAACATTTTTTAAAAAGTAATTAAATGCGTTGCTCATGAAACTATTTTATGTATGAGTTTTTTATTCCATGTATAGATCAAGAATAATTTCTTTATAAAATGTTTTAGAATGCAACCTCTACAATCTCTGATGTTAAAGGGAGGTTATTTGACAGGTAATTCTTGACCTACAACCACAAATGTGAGCAGGATTTCCACTCCTAAGCAAGTCAGCTGTTAAGTGAGTCACACTTGATTTACAATCTTTTTTGGCCACAGTTGTTAAGTGAATGACTCCAGTTATTAAGTGAATCATGTGGTCATTAAGCAAGCCCTACTGGACGATCACTTGACTATGACCCAGCAATGTGCAGCAGCAACCAAAAAAGCTAATGCAATCCTGGGTTGTATAAACAGAGGCATAGAATCAAGATCACACGAAATATTATTACCACTTTATAAAACCTAGTAAGACCACACCTGGAATACTGCAGCCAATTTTGGTCAACATATCCCAAAAAAGATGTTGAGAGTTTGGAAAAAATTCAGAGAAGAGCAACTAAGATGATCAAAGGCTTGGAGACTAAAACATACGAAGAACGGCTATGGGACTTGGGTTTGGCTAGTCTAAAGAAAAGAAGAAATAGGGGAGACATGATAGCAGTGTTCCAGTATCTGAGGGGCTGCCACAGGGCAGAGGGGGCCAGGTTGTTCACCAAGGCACCAGAGGGAAGGACGAGAAACAATGGTTGGAAACTGATCAAAGAGAGAAGCAACCTAGAATTAAGGAAAAACTTCCTGACAGAGAGGACAATCAACCAGTGGAACAGCTTACTCCCAGAAATTGTGGGTGCTCCATCACTGGAGATTTTTAAAAGGAGACTGGACATTCAGCTGTCTGAGACGGTATAGGTTCTCCTGCTTGAGCAGGGGGCTAGACTACAAGACCTCCAAGGTCCCTTCCAGCTTCTATTCTATTCTATTCTATTCTATTCTATTCTATTCTAATATGGCTTCTCCCATTGACTTTCCTTGTCAAAAGCCAGCTGGGAAGGTGGCAATTACATGACCCAGTAAGCATGGTAAAATTTGCCAACCACCCAAATTTTGAACATGTGATTGTGAAAATACTGTGACAGTTGCAAATGTGGTCTTTTTTTTCTGTCCGTGGTCACTAAATGAATGGTTGTTAAGTTGAGAACTACGGTATCTCTGTATTAATATGTTATTGTTCTTTCATTTTAGAAGTTGTATATTTTTCCAGGACATTTATTAGAAAAATAATATGGAAAGAAAATCCAGAAATCATAGACATAAATATGTAGAGAGAAAGAAATCACTTGATTGTATAGATTGATTATATAGGAAGACAGCTCTGGAATTGATTGTTTGATTGATTGATATATTTCATAAGGATTGCCTTTAGCTGTTTTCTTCATATTCTAACATTTAGAGCCTTTTAAAATATTGAGAACTAAAGATGTTTCACTTTTCCAAATAAACAGCAGTACAGTAGCTTTTAGCTGTACAGTCAGTGATGCTATCAAGTATTAACTGCAGTACACTATCAGATTCTCAGATTTCCTGAGCATCCATAATCAATTAAAGCCACACAAAGTCATAAAGGTTCCTGTACTTTTGATATCTACTCAAACCCCAGATTTCACAAATGATATTATACACCACTAAGTATTCACTAATCATCTAGCAAGATACAGCTCACCAGCTGTGTATTATAATCACCTGACAAGTGATTTTCTGGTCCCATAGAGAGGAAAATACAAGGGACTTTTTTCTTGTTTTGTTTTTGTTCTTTGTGTTTTTGAAGAAAAGGGCCTCCATATGTGACAGGTAGGTTCCATTCAGTCTTAGAATCACAAACTTTATGTGCTGATCAAAAGGAAATACTTTTTAACTCTATAGAGAAAATAAGAATATTCTGGAAAGAGTTTGTTCTTCAGCACATTGAGTGGAGTATTGATTGACATTTCCTTTAATAGCTTAGCTAAGCTGGAAATCTGGCTGAAATCTAGAAATCATGATTCTAAGAAAAAGATATTTAAAAGTAAAACCTTCAAACAGTCCTGTATAAATTCATCACTCCAGTTATTTCAGAGTCTTTTCAAGCTATTTCAGTACTGGCAGATTGTTCTACTGGTCTAAAATCAGTTTTGCATTAATGAACTCTTAACATCTTGAGGGCATGGTGAAGCCTTTCTGTTTTTAATGTTCCTATATAAAAATTCCCAGTCTTTGTTAGATTCTAAATAGTGATTGATTTGAAAAATGCTTCTGTATGATCCCAACGTACAGAAAATAGGAAAATCATAAGCCCCAGGCAGTAGTGATATAGCTCTTTTCTCTGGAATGTCTTAAAATTGTTAGATGTTTATTAAATTTATGTGCCCGAACTCACTATTAGGGGCTATATTACAAAATTTGTTGGGTCATCGTTATGTTCCAATTGAAGATTAGTGCTACAAATGTATTTTTAGAAGCAGATGAGCTCTTTTTCTCTTTTGCTTTCTCTCCCTCCCTCTTTCAAACTTCCTCATGCTCTGTTGATATATAGTTTATTTTTTCTCTGCATGTAATTCTGCCCATGAGAATACCTTTGATGAATAATTAAATTTGGCAGGCCAGTTATTGCTTAATTCCAACTCCCAGCATCCCTCACTGTTGGATGTTTCTTAAGGATGCTGGAAGTTGCACTTCCACAATTCAAGTTCTGTGTTCTTACACTCTTCAGAGGTTCGAACATTGCACATATCAAGTACATTGTGCAAGATGATTCTTAGATTATTAATATTACAATAATAAAACATTTTAATTAGTGCAAGTCAAACTTGCACTAATTAAATTGCACAGTGTAATATTACAAAATAGAGGATCAACAAGATGCTACAGGTTAATGGGAAAATGTCTGGAGGCTACTTTAAATGATGGGTGCAGAATACGTAACTTCTTTAAATAGTCATTCCATTATATTCCAGTATAAAATGATTCTGCAAAGTCTTGATCCCCCATTTTTTTTAGTTTGAACCATGCAGTCAGAGGCAAAGAATGTATAATGATTGAAATGAATGCTATGCATTTCTAAAACTCTGTAATTAAAGGTTGAGGGCAACATGAAGGTTTCATACGGTATTTTGTTTTTCTGTTTAAAATGGTTGCTTCCTGGAATATCTTATGAACAAAATGTTTATGTGGAATGAGTAGCGTCCACTGGAGAGAGTGATTTTTTTTGTCAATATTTGATGCAATGTTCTGTAACTGGACTGAAATATTACTTGAAACAAGCTTTGCAAAACAGCATCAGCTGTTCAATATAAAATAATTTATTTCATGTCCCCTAGAATGACAATATAAGAGTGAAACCAGCCAGGCATTAGATATACCTTTGGCTGTCAAGGATAGTTTATTTGGCAAAGCTATTAAGGGCTGCTTAGAATTTGATGGAACAGTGCCTTGGATAAATTTACTGTGTTATGAATTGTTGCCAAGACTGATAAACACTCTTAACACACTACTTGGAATTGGATCAAAAGTAATTTTGGGGATAACCCCTTGGAATCAAAAGTATGCACTACACCAACTTCATGTAGCATAAATGTTCAGTAAAAACAGTTTCTATTATTTCTTGTAAGAAAATAATTTTAAAAAATATCCAGAGAATTTGTTAGTTAATTAGAATTAGTTAAAAAAGCGAGCCTCAAATGAGATTCTATGGAATAATCAGCGAACTGATTTTATATCAGGAATCCTGCTAAACATATATCCTAAAGGCAAGGGTATCTGCATTTCAGAAAAAAAAATATTTATTACAGCAGTGTTTGTTTTATTTGCCCAAAATTATATTGGAGCATGTAGCATGTGACAGGAAATGCCACAATCAGATACCTCACAATTTTAGCTTTTGATCTTTTTTCTTTAAATAACTTCTTAAAATGTATAGCTCTTAAAATATTGTATTTTGCTGATAGAAACAGGCAAAATTGCTATATAAAAGTTATTCCAATAGTTGAATATTACAACTTCATTCCCCCTGTATCTGTCTCAAACTTCACATTAGCTACAAAAACAGAGCCAAAAGTGGATTTCAGTGAATTCTGGCATTGACTCCTGCCACTGCTTCCTGGACAGGATGCTGCTGCTGCTACATACTCACTCAAAGCCACGGTTATCACCATTCATGACATAGTATTAAAAACTTCTCTTAAAGGCTGTGGCAACTGTTTTGAAACAGAAGCAGAACTGATACTCTGTTCCTGTCTGTATCCATTATATGAAATTACTTCAGAGGCAACATAAAAACATTATTAATATTAGATCATGCATTGTATGTGGGGTATTTAATATAGTAGATGAAGAATAAGATGGGACCCTTGGGCCAGTGCACTTGCATATCAGAAACATCACCACCTGTCAGAAAAGCATTATAGAGTTCTTGTGCATCTCTTCAAAACATCACTAAGTCTAGTATCTCAAATGAAGTAACAGCATTATTGTAAACTCCATTAGGAAACATGTGGATGGAATGGAACTTTATTGGGGAACCGTACTTTAAAGCCTTCTAAACTCCTGGCCTAAATAAGATTGACTGACACCTGGGACCTTTGTAGGTGCCTTGTGGTTTCCAGCAGGTTCTTTGAGATATTCATTGCAACCTTGTAATCAGTTCCTTTGAGTGCTTGTTCAGCTCCTTGCAACAGAAACTGATCTGAGTGCTTGATTTCATTGCCATGATTACCCTTTGCTGGATGATCTCTAGTGAATTCCTGGTTTACTGAGGACCTCCAGGAAATAAAGTAGCAGAAGAGGTGCTTGGAGGAAGATGAAAAATGAATAGAACCATCAAAGAAATTACTGCACTTTGCTATTTACTCTCCCTTATTATGGTGAAACAAGAGGGAAAGGGTAGGAGCACTTATATTTTAGAACAGCCTTCTCTTGTAAGTTTGATCAGGCCCCACTTTGTTGGGTTTTTTATAAATTGTTAAAAATAATTACTTTGTAAAGCGTTTTAATTGCTATCATTTATTGCTCTGCTGTGTTGGGTTTGGGGTCATGTCTGCTTTCATTGGTATTTTTATTTATTTATCATAATTATATAATCTATCTCACTAAAAGCAACTCTGGGTAGTGTGTAACAATTATTGTACAACATTATGATAGACATATTGGGAAGTTGTGGTGTATTTATATTCCTTATTATTAAACTATGGAAGTTGTAATACATTTTATGAATACATTATAAACTGCCAAGATCTGATCAATCAATTTGAATTATATCTAAAACTGATTAAATTCAGATTAAATAAATTCATGGTCAAGTCAATCAACAATCAAGACATCTTTTTAATTTATCTAAGAACTGAAAACATTTTCTCCATACTATACCTCGTGAAAATCAGTTCTTAGTTGTGGTTTCTTCTATTTTAGAATTTAGAATTTCTTCTAAAATAAACACTATTCATGAAAATGAATTGTAGCCATATCTTAAGACCAAACTGCATGGTCCATGGAAATGCACTGTAACAGTAAACTAGTGGTTTCTTTTGAACAAAAAATGTATTTAAAAGTAATAAAAATTGGCAAACTGATTTGGACAGAGATAGGTTTTTGCATACAAAGCAAGGACTAGCAAACAATGCTATATTTATTTATTTATTTATGAGACTTATATACCGCTTTAAGTGCAAGCACTCTCTAAGCGGTGTACACCAGTAAGCAATGTATATATATATTTACATTGCCCCCAACAATCTGGGTCCTATATGCTTCATGGTACAAATAATACAACTTAGATCAGACATTCAAACGTTGTGTGACGTCGCACAATGTATCGGGACAGTTTTGCCATTGCCGGCAATGGGGTGGGTGCGGCTTCTGCGTGATGCATCCGGCCCGTGGGCCAGCAGTTTGACACCCCTGACTTAGATGCTTGCATCAAACATTATGAATTAACTATATGAACACACCTCTGAACAATGTGGCAATGCTCATGTGATCATTCTGATGTCATTTTGACATTATAAGAATATGATCATTTTGACTTGCTAAGCCACGGGTGTCAAACTTGATCATGTCACGTGACGTATCATGATAATTTTTGCCTTTGTGGAGCCAGGGCGGGCATGGCCTGCACATGGTGTATCCGGCCTGCAGGCTGCCAGTTTGACACCCCTGTGCTAAACTATGGATAGGGAGGCCTCAGCTTAGCAGTTACAGGAACATGATGAAAACTGGCAATGGGACAGTACATTTCAGTTTGGTATATGTTAGCTAAATAAAGAACAGTGGATAGCACTGAAACTCATCTTCATTTTGACATTAGTGCATTTCTATGTGGATAAACTGTATTAGTATATAATATTTCTATAACAGAAATAATAGTATATTGTATTAAAGGAAGGCAATGGGCAACCAAAGTATTTCCCCATGCTTGCTTACCCTCTGCAATCAGCTCTGTTCCAAATTCCCCCTCTACGTGACTGCTTCCTCATCACTGACTCCAAATTCAGATTGTTAGTGGTTTGAGCTACTTCCACTTTCAATCATAAAAATATATGATTAAAAATCTTAGCCAGTAGAGACTTCATACAGATTCTGGTTTTTTTTAAAGATATTTTATTGGTTTTTTAATTTTTAAGAAAAAGTACTCAGGACACATCGTGGTGTTTGGGTAATCAGACATTCAAAAGTAAAAACATAAATAAATAACTCAACTTAATACATTCACTGTCCCCTCTCTATTTCCCTCAAATAACATAATACATTTAAAATATTCCATTTCTAAATTAAATTTCTGTTACTACTAAACCTGTTTTAAAACTTTATCAGCTTACAATTACCATAATCAAATTTAACTTTAAATCAACAAGTTATCAGTTCAGGTATCCCTTTCAGATGTATTCTAGTTCTTAATCTCTCTCATCCCTCCTTTTATCACCAATCTCATTTATTTCTTTTTCCACTACACAATAGCTATCTTAGTTAAAAAATAATGTTAAACCTTAATTCATTTCAATTCATTACAAAAACTTCGAATTTCATTCAATTGATTATCATATCTTATCAGATCTATGTTATTGTACAAAAAAATCATCTAACTAATTTAAAACACTTCATTAATTATTAAAACCATCCCAATCTAAAAAAATCAACATTTTTTCAATTCCAATACATAGTTTTCATCGAAATAAATCTATTATTCCAAAAAGTACATTCTTAATCTATTTAAAATATCTGTTCTAAAAATCACCCTTGTGTATATATATATATATTTCTTACTTCTAACTCTAAATCATAATCCTTAAAACAATCCATAAATCCAACATTGCCTTTTAATCCATTACACAATTTTAAATTTCACATTTCAGTCTAATTCTGCCTTTTTTTCTGTGCCAGGCAGGTTTCCATAAAGACGCTTCCCTTTAAGCCAGTAGATCTATTTTTGTTGCTTGCAGTAGCCTTTGAAAGGATAGAAATCCCATACTCTGCATTAGTCATCTATTTCTCTCCTCCTTGAAGCATCATTGCTTTGTAGTTTGAAATCTCAGTCTTTGCTTCTTCTGTTCCTCTAAGTTGCAGATGGAAGGTTTATAAGATAGAATAAGTTCCTCTTTTATCTCTGTTGATTCCTCTTCTAGTATGTTTTGATTTATACCATAGTCAGATGTAGCCTGGACATCCATTTGAATGTTTGAAGTGAAATTTCTGGATCTTAGTTCTGTAGTAAGCTTTTTCATTGTAGCACATATTTCTGCAGTAGCCTCATAGATCTTTTCCAGTATAAGTGTACAGTTTAATTGTGACTGAGGTTTCTCCATTTTGATAGTGATTAAAAAAAGTCTCTTTTTCTTTTTTGTGGAGGCTATATTTGATATAATTTAGGCAATATCCACCCCCTACAGTTCCCACAGCTGCACAGCTTATCTTTTCTCTTCAAAAGTATTTTGAAGGTCAGGTCTGTTGCATCTTCAAACCAAGTAACCAGAAGTTGCAGTATTAAATTTTTGCCACTAGATGTCCTCAGTAAATTAAAAAAGATCTTTTCCAAACACCATTTCCTTTTTTCTATCTTTTAAAATATAATGTGAAAAAGAAATAATCTTCCAACATAGATGATAGTACAGTTCTTAGAAAGAGAGGAAACGAAAAACAAAATTCTGTACCCCCAAAAATATCAATGTAAAACATAATCTTTAAAATTTTGTTCTATTTTTATAGAACGCCTTCCTTCCCAAAGAATGTAGAAGCTGCCTTTTCAAGCCAGGGAAATAATTCCAACAAGGCTCTTTCAGGTACCAAAAACAAAATAAAATAGAGAGAATAGCAAAGAAAAATCTCACCCGGATTCACTATGGGGGTTCTTACAGCTTAGATGTTCTTTGACTTGCGGTTTGAAGCAGCAGGGTGATCGGCCATTTTACTGGCCGATCTTCTTCTCCGTCGGCCCTCAGAGATGTCTCGGACAGCTGAAGCAGCCGCTGCTCCTCAGCAGCCAAGCAGAGCCTCCTCGACAGAAGTCACACCCTCCAGGGCAACCTTTGACCCGCATAAGGGTCTACCGGCAGAGGGAAGGTTAGCCGATGAGGAGACAAGTCTCCTCGTGAGACTAGGGGCGCCACGAACCAGAACCAGAAGTCCATACAGATTCTGTTTTGATGCATAGCCTGAGAATTTTGCATGAGGAAAAAAAACAGACTAGACAGACTAAAATACAGCAGATTGCCTGGCAGGGGGAAATATTGTTTGAAAATAATGGATAATAATGGAGAAATAGAGCATAGAAATCTTATTAAAAATCTTTGCACTGCAGCACAAGGCATTAAGAAATTTAGTACATAAAAGACAAGACAAAGGGCATGAGTATAGTCTCTGTGTGTTGTATTACCTGTGGTAGAAAGTCAGAAGTAAAAGAAACAAGAAGTACAGTTAAAAGATGTGCATATGGAATAAAAAGAATAATATAAATTATATGCTATATATTTTGGAAAGTTTCAATTGTAAGTCTGAAAGAAATATTTTTATAGAACAAAAGTTTTCTACAAAAACTCAAAGCTTGTAATTTAGCATAAAACTACTATTACAATAAAAGGAACATTTGGTTTCTTTGGGGCCAGACCAATTCCATATTACAAGATAAGGTCATTGTAAAAATTACAAATAGACATCATTCTCTTTTTGAAAAGTTAGTGTTAATTATTTTTCAAAGAATTTAAGGTTACTGTATAATTTTAAAACATTATCAGATTTTATTTGAAATACATTATGGAGAATCTACCCCAGGGCTTAAAGAAGCTTAGGACTCAGAGAAAAAAATTAGTTGATGATAATACTTGGGGGTTTCTATGGCAGCAGGAATGATTTTTATCAGCATCCACCATGGGAATACAACTTAACCTTTATATTGGTGGCATCAAAATCTAATAAGACTTTTACACATATCTTTTCAATATTACTTGAGGGGCTGACTCTTCCCAATTACAACTACCCACCCCATTATGTCAGGAAAGAGGGGTATGCTGCAAGTCCCACCATCAATGGTGGGTCTAGATGATGTGCCTTTTCTGCTGTGACTCCTACCCTCCAAAACCTAATTCTCTCTAAATGAGATTAGCCCCTTCTCTGTTAGCTATTTGGAACAGCCTTAAAATTTGTTTATTTTTCATCAGCCTTGGGGATCCCATGGGAAAATCACTAGGTGGCTGCATGAAGTTAAATATTGTTCTCCTATAATCTTGGAGTTTTTTAATATCCTTGTCTTTGACTGTTTTTAGATTGAATTTAGTTTTTAAATGGTGCCATGTTTACATGTTGCCCAGGGTTATGTCATTATGATATGGCAGCTATATAAATATGCTGAATAAATAAACAATAAGATGTTGTAATTGGAAATAAACATTTTTCTCCTCTGGTGGGAATGCAATAAACTATGATATTTTGGGAAGAATGTGTTTAAAGGCATTTAAGGATTTAAGGCTGAATTATCTCCAAAGCTAGGTTTGTCACACATATCTGTTGGCCAGAACAAGACATTGCAAGATAAAGAAAGTTAATAAAAAGTAATTACCATAAATGCCGGCGTATAAGGCGACTTCCGCGAGCGCTGAAATCGGCGCCAAAGATGGGGGTCGTCTTATACGCCAAGTCGTCTTATACGCCGGAAATACTGGTAGTTTCCGGCGTATAAGATGACGTTCTAGGAATGCGGCCCTGTTATAAAGACGGGGGTCGTCTTATACGCCGGGTCGCCTTGTACGCCGGCATTTACAGCAAGTTTTTATTTATAACAGTCAAATTAGTCATTGCTAATGGATAAATAATGGAAATATCTTGATAATATTTCAATAGATGGCATGACAAGATATAGTTTGCATCTTTACCTGAAAAAGTGTGATAAAATCCATTAAATCTAAATCCCAAACCCACGTTAGCAAAAGACCATTGCTATGTTCCTGTAATACTCCATAAGCAAACAAATTAAGTATATTATGATTTAATGTAATGTCATCGTCCACATAGCATTCTAAACAAAACTAAACTACACAACAACAATTACACACTCTCAATTCTATTTCAGCCACATTATAGTGCAATGTGGGAACCCAACACATAGGTGATATAGACATAGAATCTCTTTTCTAATCCAAGAGTCTTCAAACTTGGCTCTTTTATGACTCATGCACTTCATCTACCAGAATTCCTCAGCAAGCGTGCCTGACTGAGAGATTCTGGGAGTTGAAGTCCACAGGTCATAAAAGGGCCAAGTTTGAAGATCCCTGTTCTAACCTCTGAAAGTTAGAATCCTAAAAAAGTTGACTTTTTAATATAAAAATAAATGGACACAGAAGAAAAAAAGAAAAACATCTTAATTTAATCCTTTTTAAAATTTAATACTAAATATGAATGTAATACAACCTATGTAGGGTTGTATGTTTCTGTTATGCAGACATGTGTATAATGATATAATAGCAAAATGTAATAATTCAGTGTTTGAACTTCCAAGATTTAAGAACCTGTCAGCTCCTAGAATTAAAAAAAAACAAAAACTCAATATCATTTGAATATACTTTGTTTATGATATAAGAGGAGATTAAGAGAAAAAGGTCATGAAATGAAAATTTACTTGTCATCAGATATAAGCAACTCTGGCAAAATAAAAACAAAAAAAGGATTTTAAACTACATTAAAGTAATTTATATGGACTACTTTTTATTGGCATGTTAGTTAGGAAACTCAATTTTATTACTCATTTTGGTAATATGTGCTGCTATGTTAAAATTCATATTTAAATTGCCTGTGCTCTAGGCCTGTCATATCAGTCACAATATACTATTCATTAGAATTGATGGCTAATAAATATAAATAAATAAACTTTAGCTTCATTTGTCAAATGATTTTAAATGGGAAGGGGAGGTATGTTAGCTAATATGCATATAAAAGCTGAAAAGCTGATACTTCTCCTTTTTCCTTAGGAATGATACAGATATCACAATTCAATAAAATAATACAAAATAAAATAAATCAAGCATACTTTTTAAAATAAAAGGATTTTCAGAGAAATTCATGCACAATTACATACATGTTCCTAGAAAATTCTAGACTTGTTCAATCAAATTTGATTCAGCTTCTCCGTTCAAGAAAAAATGGAATTTTCAGAAGCTGAAAAGCCTATAAATCAATACTGATTTTGAAATATTCAATTTGATTCTCCATACCAATGTGATTCAAAAATACATTGACTTTAGAAATTCAACTGAACCAAATATCCAAACTGAATAATTCCACATTCCTAGAAAATTCAGATATTATACTGTGTCTTCTTCTCAACTTCCTCTTTTATCATTCTGGTGTTCGGCAGGTATTATACACAAGTTTAAATATATGTATGTATGTATGTATGTATGCCTGTACAGCAGATGGTTTTACACAGTGGTTTTAAGTTGTTAATTTCCAATTTGTTGTTGAAATGTATGATATGAATATTGTAATGTTTTATAATATTGACTATATAAGGCAATACTCATGAACTGAGGAGTCTATGTGAAGTGTTGTATCTATTATACCGTGATTAAGGGAAAACTGTTTCATCCAGCAAAACATTCCAAGAGAGCAAAGATACAAAGTTTTTGCCAGCTTCCCCTTTTTTATGTATCAAGTTTATTAGCTGCAGTCAGAGCCATCTCTAAACATCATACAATTCTTTTGTAAAATCAGATTAAAACAAAGCATGTATAATAATAATCCTAGGAGAAACTAATAGGGCGAAAATGTCAAAACAAAAAAAGCCACAACTAAAATACTATACTCACTAGACCAGAAATCAAAGTACAGGTCCTCACCAGTGGGAAAGGTCATAATAGTCCACCCATATTTCAAGAAGGAAAGCCATTCTGAGCTATTCCCAAAGAGCTATAGAAATTGCTCACCTTATTTGTTGAGTTGATCGTGAAGTCAGTCTTCTAGTCATTGTAAGCCTTCTTGAGAGATTGTAGAAAGCCTGCAAAGAACTGTAAAGTATGACTGGCTCCCTATTCTATTCAACAAAGTCTTTTTTTTAATTATTAAAAGTTTTACAAATTACAATATAAACCCTTCCCACCCAATCCCACCCCTCCCCCACTTCCCAGAGCTGATTACAGGGTAATAAATAAACAAACATAATCTAACTAACATTAACCAGCTATACTATCAATCAAAACTATAACACACTTTAACTCCTTTTCAAAGCAAATATTAACAAATTAAAAACGAAAATAATAATATAATTAAAACTATTAATAATTATCTAAAATCTACTCATATGCAAAATATGCATATGCAAAGAGCCGAGGTGGCGCAGCAGTTAGAGTGCAGTACTGCAGGCCACTTTAGCTGACTGTGTTCAGCAGGTCAGCGGTTCAAATCTCACCGGCTCAAGGTTGACTCAGCCTTCCATCCTTCCGGGGTAGGTAAAATGAGGACCCAGATTGTTGGGGGCAATGTAAATATATATATACATTGCTTACTGGTGTACACCGCTTAGAGAGTGCTTGCACTTAAAGCGGTATATAAGTCTCATAAATAAATAAATAAATAAATAAATAAAATAATACTTTTCAGTTTCATATTTCTTTTGAATGTAATCAATCCATCTTCTCCAAACCATAATATATTTTTCTTGTGATTGATCCTTCAAGTAGGCGGAGATTTTCGCCATTTCTGCTAAATTAGACACCTTAAGTATCCATTCTTCCAAGGTAGGCAGTGAGTTTTTCTTCCAATATTGCCCCACCAATAATCTTGCAAAGTCTTGATACACTATTTCATTAATAGAAAGTTAATAAAGTTCTTAGCCAAGTTTTTCTGTATGTAAAAATGAATAATATGATGATATGAATAATATTGAAGTTCCTCTTCTTGGGGCATGTTACTCACATTATTGTCATAGACATCTTTGGAGAAGTTGTTATTTAGGCTTACTGTAATTCTCATGGTATTTATACCTGTTTTCATTGTTACCTTCTGGAAGGAGGCTTCGTGGTATCCGAAGCAGAACATCCAGATTCAGTCACAGCTTGGTTCCATACAGTATTAACCTTGTGAACTCTAAAGCTTCCTCCTTCCGTTATGTATTCAAGATGGACAGTGAATAATATTTATGTTACTTATATGTAAGGGTGTAGGTCTATACCTATGTTGTATATAGTATGTTTTAAATGTCTTGTGCATTTGTACACTTTGAGAAGAAGCAACTAAATTTCATTTTTAATGTGTGCCATTGTGCCCACAGGAAAAAATGACAATAAACAGTAAACCTGTTGTTTCAGGTTTAGGGAAGAAATAATTTCTCATTCAGCACACAACATTTCAAGCATATGTTAATTTTTTTTGACAGAAACAGCAGTATGATTTAAAAGGACTACTGTATTTTATTATTATCTTAAAAAGCTGCAGTACAATCCTTTTATACCTAGTTGCTATAAAATAAGTTTCAAATATGCTAGATTGTTCCATTACAAAGCATCAAATGTTCTCTCAGGATGCCCATCCATGGTGTAATACAGTATTTTGCCCAACAGCTAATTTCTGTTTTCAAATTCCTAATTGTCCTTAGAGATGTATGATGGACTTCTGACAGACAGAGAAAGAAGCTGTCAGCTTGCAAAGTATTATATAGCCAAAACATTTGCAAAATCCCCACTGCTTCAAGAGGCAGTCAGGAACAAAATGCCTGCCACAACAAATTTACTGATAAGTATATCTTAAAATATACATATCCAACCTTCAAAATTAATGTCAAGCCCCTAACAGCTGCTCACAATGAAAAAGTCTAGTTTTTTATATAGTCTTATTAACTAGATCCAATCACTTCCTGCTACAAAAGGAATGTTTAGATGATCTGATCCTGAATTATTTTGCAAAATGCCATTGTCTTTTTCAGACTTTAGTCAATTATAGCATGGCATAGATCACAGACAATGGTGAAATTTATTTCCCTGTATTTCATGACAAAATTTATTAAACAAAAACAAAGGTTTGTTTTCCAGTACAATATTGTATTCTGTTTTTTTTCCATTATTTATATCCTGGAACTCTTCTGTTCCTCACATTTTATGCAGGTACAGGCCAATGTATTGCCTTCCAAAATATTCCTGCTATCATTCTTTGGTAGTTGTATGAGAGAATATTTAGTCCTTGGCTAATGAAAGACTTGGAATTAAAGAGAGATGAGGGACAGGCTTATACTGACTGAAGTGAGGCTCTCTTAATCATCTATGCACTCATGTAGGGCATCACAGTGCAAATACCACTTGTCATTTAAGTGCAGAGTAAAATTGCTCAATCAAGCATTATGCCCTGCAGTTGTCTGAAATTAGTTAATTCCATGCTGGACATGTTGATAGCTTTAGAGAAATAGTTAGCTATTCTTACATCTTGTAGAAATTGATTGGTTGAATGTGTGCCATCAGTCAGTGACAATTCTTAGTGGTAACATAGGTAGATTTTCTTCTGGACACTATGTTCCTAACCTGGTCCTTCAACTCTTCCAATGCTGCATTTCTTGGCCCTGAATCCATACATTTTGCTGCTGGTCCTGTCTTTTTATTTCCACCTTTCCCAGCATTGTAGACATTTCCAAGGTTAGGTCTTTGATACTATGTCCAAAATATAATAATTTGATCCTGCTCATTTATGCTTCAGGTAAAAACTGGGTTCATTTATTTATCAAATTTATATATTAAATTCATAGAAGATTTAGCTGAAAAATAACCAGACCTTTGAAATATAAATTGTTATATTTAGCAAATGTTTTACCAGCACAACATGAAAATGTCAAGTGAAACTCTACCTTCCTTTCAGAAACATGATGGCCACTTCACAGTCATCCAGCTTGTTGGGATGCTTCGTGGAATTGCTTCTGGCATGAAATATCTCTCAGATCTGGGTTATGTACATCGGGACTTGGCAGCTCGGAATATTTTGGTCAACAGTAATCTTATGTGCAAAGTCTCTGATTTTGGATTATCACGGGTACTAGAGGATGATCCTGAGGCAGCTTACACAACAACTGTAAGTTTATTTGGGTTTTTTTTCCTAATACAAAAAGGTCAGATGATGTTGAACAGGTATTTTACACTGCTTATTGCTTTATTTTGTGCTATATGGTTAATATAAACTAAATTATCCTGCAATGTTTGTCAGAAAACTGGGTCTTTTAAATGTTTTCTCTTAATCAGTGGATGTGCTCTCTTCCTCCCTTAATAAACCTTCACAGTTTTATTTCACTGTTGTCATCTTTTAGGGCTGCCATGCTACGAATGGGAATAGACATCCCACAGACCTCAGCCATCCTCTCCATGCAGCTGATCCAAGTGCTGCCTAAAACAGTGAGGCAGACGTGCACACAGAGGTGGCACCAAAAACAGCGCTCGGATGATCGCCATCCAATCGCCACACTGCCTCTTGGGAGGGCAGTGTCAGCTGCCAATGAAGCAGCAGGGAAGGCAGAAGGCAATCCCATCCACCAGATCAGCCTGGCGGGAGTGGGGTGGGAATCCGAGTGGTGCCAAAAACAATGCTCAGAGCCTCCAGGAGCTGCAAGGATCTGGGCATGCCCTTTGCAGTCATCCTCATGCAACACACAGCCTCTTCCTATAAACAATCTGGCTCACCCAGGGTCAGGTTGGCCATCACGGGAGACTCATCCCGCGTGTGCGGTGGAGCCGGAGAATGGGGATGGACTACACGTCTGGTGATGGCCAACCTGACCCCAGACAAGCTGGATTGCTTCAGCTGTGAAGAGCCTGGCCTAAAGTTTCCATCGCCCAGGCTTCCTGACACTGATGGAAACTGCGGCCCGCCATAGCTGAAGAGTTTAGCTGAGCCATAAAGCTGAATGCACCTACAAAGCAGTGGTGCACCCCGAGTGAGGAAGCGGCATGAAGGTATGAGTGTCTGTATTTTTGTGGCTCATGCGCAGAATTCACACCCGCCTTCCCATTGGCAATCAAGGAGGCTAATCATAGTAAATACAAATCATTTTTTTTGAAAAAAAAAGGGACAGATTACAATATTGATGATGAATGTAAATGAAAAACCTTCCTCCCCCACTGAGGAAAACCTGAGTCACCTCCCAGAGTGGGACATCTCAGGACACCCGGCCAGTTCCCACCTCCACCTGCCCACTGGATTTCCCAGTCCAGGGCATGGATAGAAAGGATGCAGCCTCTGCTTACCTCAGACCCTGGCTCTATTAATGTTCAGGCGACCTCACAGCGGTGGCACCGGCAGCAAGCAAAGCTGGGGGGGGAGGCATGCAATCAGGCCTGCTAAAAAACCTACAGTGGGATGAAGTAGGCAAGGTCTTAAGTAGGGCTTACTTTTTAGGGAACGGCTTATATTAGGCCCAACCCCCAAAATCAAGCTAGGTCTTATTTCCTGGGTAGGTTGTATTTTTGGGAAACATGGTACTTCTATGTTTGTGAAATTTATGAAAATGTGCAAAAATAGGGCTTCAATAATGTTAAAACTAAAATGTTCATAGTTTGGTTTTCTTAATGGCTTCTTTATGTTTAAAAAGCTATCATTGGACTTACCATCTGTTTCGAACAAAAGTAAACTGTGTCTTTTGAGTTGAGCTTAACTCCTGTTGACTTCATGGACAAAATCATGCAGTTTCGTGGCAACAGTGTAGAGATGATCTGTCACTGTGTTGTTCCAGGATATTTTCCTCAACTTTGCAATTTAGCCTGCATCTCTACATTTTATAATGCTTTCTTATCTAAGATTAACCAAGTCCAATTCTGCTTTGCTTTCTGAGTTCAGCAATGGTCAGCTAAGTGCTATAATCTTACTGGGTAAAATAGAATAATACAAGGCTAGATTTTGCAAACTCCATATTCTAGTAGTTTAAATAATGTCAGGAGTAAGAAAGTCAATTCATCTCAAAGAATAATAATCCACAGGATGAAGTAGACTGCTGTCACATGCTCCTGGTTCTGCCTGGAAAGCTAATAAATCCTGCATGAATCTGAAGCAGATATCATGCTTCACTTGGAGCACTTTCAAGTGCCAGCTTTCCCTAGTTTTAATTTCACTATTGGTTTAAACCTAATTTTTTATTATCATTTGGCAAAAAGCACAATTACCCAGATTCACCCTGCCTAAAAGATTTCATGTATTGACTGTTTGTAACAGTTCATTCTTAGTAGAGAGGAACATTTTCATCTGACTGAAATCTACAATAAGAGGAGCTGTAAAAGTTTCTGTATTACTCCAGGGGAATCAAAGTATCAAATTAAAAATCAAAGTATTAGTGTAAGCAAATATATCTTGATAATAGTATTATAAAAGTAACATAGATTTAGCCCATAGAGTTTATCTTACATTTTAATAAGAATATATTAATCTTCTTTTTGTATTTTTCATTAGGCTAACAGGATGCAGGTAGCTGTATAATAAACAATTACATATATTATTTCCATTGTGGCAACTTCAAGATGCCTGTACAAATTCTTTGTGATTCTTCTAGGAATTCATTAAAATAAGATTGTATTAATTGGTGCTAATAAATAATGTATGGTTGTAATTCATGTTAAAGATGCATGTGTTAGTCTACTCTGATTTGTTTTTACATAATGAAATACAGCTAAACTGGATGCAGGCTGTTAGTCACAGCTAGAACCCACTAAAATCAGTCTGAAAAGTTACAGCTGTCTCATTTCATTTTTTGGGATTTCAGTAGGCTTAGGTGTTAAGTGATTTATTCTGAATCTAGCCTAAGGATGACTAAAAATTATGGCTATAGTCCAATACAGAATTGGAAACGATGGATTTTAAACTGTGCCTGTATCTTTTTTAGATTGTAGCTTCAGTCAGGAAAATCTGCACTATGTGTCACAGACATGACTTTTTGTTATCAAATTAATAAAATTAAGATTAGTTTTAGCAAAAAACTAAATACTTTGTTTAATATTTGTCAGTAAATGAACACTTTATTATTGTCAAGTTATTAAAGAATAAATATTTGTTGCCTTTGACTGCCCCACAGTGGCTGAATTGGAATTGTACTTTTTTCCCAGGAAAAATACAATATTTCTAATTAGTTTGGGATTAGCAGACACAAATAGTTGCTCTTCTTACAGAAAGATAAATTAATGAACACCTTTATTGCAGATTAGTCAAATACTTATTTAAATGATTTGAAATCAAAGTAATCATTTCATACAAATCTGAATTTTTAAATAACCTACAGATACAATCAAGAACATAAATTTCACAAAAAACTAAAGTATTGATGTTGAAAGATTACCAGTTTGCTCAGTACTGTAAATCAATCTGATTAATTGATCTCAGTATGATAATCAGCAAAGCATCTCCGGATTTAATTTAAATACAATATTTATATCTCTGTATCAAGCATGGCATTCTGTCATGCTAGATAAGAAACTTAATTTATTCTTCTTCTCTAATCTTGAGGATGTTGTGGATGCATTATAATTATTCCATGCTTTGTGATAATCAGTTTCCAGTCAGGCAATTCAGAATTGTCCTAAACATTTACTATAAATTTCAGTTCAGTATTGTTTCTTATTGTATAGATTATACAATAATGTAGAGGTTGTATAGCCAATATTTTTCATAGTTCAGTTATTTATCAAAAGCAGTGACATTATTTCATTCCGATGGTACTCTTCAATAGAACTGTGTGAGTGGCTTCACAATTCACTTCTAAGTTCACAGATTTTTTGAAATCAAAGATCATTGCAAACAAGAGCTGCCATGTTGCCCCCTTTCTTGGTATTATCTATATTTGGCAAAACTATGAATCTACCAAGTTTTCCCACATCTCTTCTGATCTATGGTCTTCCATTGTTTAGACATTCTTTCTGCTCTTGCAGCTGATGAGAATATTCAAAACTGGGAATCTGGTTTGTGTGTGTATATTTTTGTTTAAAATGCTTCAAGCTTTTTAAACATACCCCAAAGACCATCAAACTGATAGATTTCCTACTCTGACTTCAGCATTATGAATATAGCAAGGTTATCCAGTTATCCATAAGCTACTTTCTTCCAAGCACAGGAAATGTCAATTCAAGAAAAACACAAAAGATAATGGTAGAAAGGATTTTAGATATTTCCAGTTTTCTTCCATATTACCATATTTCAAATAGCTTGAGAACAGTTTGTGTGAGATTTTTTTAATTAAAAAGGGAAGGTGATAAAGAAATGCAAGCTGCTGAAAATCTGTTTTGATTGCAGCAGCACAGAAATATGTTTAATTAATCAAATGCAAACATCTCTAAATCTTCAATTTCACTCTACCCATTTTCAGCCAACAGAAAAGACAAAGTGTTTTTATTAATGTTTTTTTTCCTTGTGACCTGGTTTGTGTAAACAATCCAGAGAGCACAACCTATTAGGTAATTTAAAGGTAAAAGTTAAGGTTTCTGCTGCCCAGTCAGGTCCAGTTCCAGGGGGTGGTACTCATCTCTGTTTCTTAGCTAAGGGAGCCAGCATTGTCTGAAGACATTTCTGTGGCCATGTGGCCAGCATGACTATATGCCAAGACACACAGAATGCTATTACCTTCCCATCAAGTGGTACCTATTTATCTATTCACATTTGCATGTTTTCTAACTGCTAAGTAGGCAGGAGCTGAGGCAAGTAACGGAAGCTCACCTCATAACATAGTGCTCAGATCTCGAATGCAGGCTGTCAGTTTTCCAGCTGACAAGCTCAGGGTCTTTAATCGCTGAGCCATTGCACCCCCTATTAGGTAGTTTAGAAATAGCATTAATATATAAATATCAATTTATGGATGTATGTGTTATCAGATTAAGAATATTTTACCATCACTATACTGAAAACAAATGAGAAGGTTTTTGTAATATTGATGGCTTAAAAAAGAAGCATAAAATGCCATATTATGTAATACTGTTGCCAAACCTAATTGATGTACTAGAGAAAATGGAATTTTATATGTATATTTATCATAAATTATTAATTAAAAATGGAATGTAAAGCTTTTTAAAGCTTTTGCTAAATGGGTACTATCAAAAGCTATGGATCAAGGAAGAATCCTTCTCATAAAGTATTTAGCAAATTTTATAATTGCTACTTTAAGTAAATATTTGGAATCCATTGTTAATACATTAGTTACATCTTTTTAAAATATATATATAATTGTCCTAATGATTGTGCACTTGAATATTTATTCACAGATAAAAAGTTAACATACTATATTGTTGTGCAATGAAAAACAACCAGGACATTTATGAGAGCTATTATGATTATGTAATGGCAATTCTGGGCATCTTTTCTAAAATGATCCCATGAAATGCATCTGGCCTATCATCTGTGTTTATACATTATTTAGAGTGATATTATTCTAAAATTCTAAAATCCAGAAAATAATATTGACTAGCTGGGAACTTCTAGAATTATAGTTACAACAACTAAAGGATACCAAATTGAAAAAGACGGACTTTCATTGTTTCTGATTGGGGGGGGGACTAAAGAATTCCAATGAGTAGTTACCGAGGTGGCGCAGCAGTTAGAGCGCAGTACTGCAGGCCACTTTAGATGACTGTGTTCAGCAGGTCAGCGGTTCAAATTTCGCCAGCTCAGGGTTGACTCAGCCTTCCATCCTTCCGAGGTAGGTAAAATGAGGACCCAGATTGTTGGGGGCAATGTAAATATATACATACATTGCTTACTGGTGTACACCGCTTAGAGAGTGCTTGCACTTAGAGCGGTATATAAGTCTCATAAATAAATAAATAAATAAACTAGCATTTCAGAATGATAATGCTTTCTCATTCATTTTGATTAATATGCCATCAATAATATAATTATATAAGGAAACTTCTACTTGAATGGTGTGATGATGCCAGGCAAAGCAGCATAGCGTACATCCCTCTTCCCGAAAACAGTTCTTTGTGTATAAGAGCTGTAGCATCTGGGTGTATGTTTCTCTCAGCATGAATAAAATTGCATGGTCAGAGAAAAGGCAGTGCAGTTTTTAAACTGCTACTTTCTTCATATTCTATGCTCCTATTTAAAGAAACAGACAATTCTGGATGCATTGCAAAATAGATCTGTATTGATCTACTATTTCAGAAATATATATTGGCAATAAAATATATAACTGTTAGTGATTAAGTTGGATCTTTCACAGTCTGCACATTAATCCAAAAGGATAAATACTGACAGTCCCGTTTATAGCCTGGATTCTGGCACTTGCAAAGTACCCTTCGCTGCTTCTGTGATTGTGTCTATCATATGCTTCCTTTGCCCAGCTCCTAATTGTTGCCCATAAAACTTAAGCACTTGAGTTGGCATGGAGCTGAAAAGAACCTAATCTCTGAATTTCATAAAGAAACACCCAATATCTTTGCAAAATGTCTTTTTCACTCCCTGACAATACAAATGATAAATATTTCAGACAAAGCAAAAAGTATTTTATTAAAGGAAGGGTTTTCTTTACATAAAATGCAGAAACATGCAGATATGATACATTCATTTGATATATGTGATGCATCAGGAAGTAACAAATCAGACAATACAATACATGAGAAAAGACAGACACCCTTAAAACATGTTGCTCCTCCTTTTCCTACCTGAGGTTGTTTTTTTTTAACACATTGCAACACTCAAGGACTTCAGAGTACAGTCTGTTATTTGGTTGAGGTTCCTGAAAGGGCTAGTTTTTGCACATCAAGGAAAAACATGTTTTCCTAAACTTCAAAACAAGGCATAAATGCCATCTAAAATGCTAATATCAGCTTTTAAAAATGTTAATAAAGCCTAATGTTCTATGTAACACTAAGTCTAATTTTACCTAATTCCTTGTTCTGTGCTATCAGTTATAGACACATAGCCAGTTTTGGATAAATAATATTATTTATTCTAGTCAATACATCTTTCACCAAAATAACCGAAAGCACACTTCATATTCAAAGCTTTCTGAATAGAAAACAGGCCTGAGAGTATTTTACAAAATAGTAAAACTGATTCTACCAACAGAAACTAGAGAGAAAAATGCTAAATTCACGAAGACCCAAGATTACTTATTATTTTATATATTATTAAGGAATTGGGTATGTCTAGTTTAGTGAAAAGGACTAGATGATAGAAGTGTTCCAATATTTGAGGGGCTCCTACAAAGACCAGGTGGTCAAAGTACCAGAAGGCAAGAAAAGAAACAATGGATGCAAACTAACCAAGGAAAGAAGCAACCTAGAACCAAGGAGAAATTTCCTAAAGGTGAGAGCAATCAACCAATGGAATAGCTTGCCTTCAGAAGTTGTGGGTGCTCCATCACTGGAGGCTTTCAAAAAGAGAGTGGACAGCCATTTGTCTAGCATGTCATAAAAGTCTTTTTTTCATATATTTACCAGTTTGCCTAATTTGCTGAGCCACATTTCTTCCTCTCAAATAGATAATTGATTTTTTTGCTCATTTCTTTATAACTTCTGTGTTGCCAGGTTTGGGATGTTGATTAACTTAGGCTGTCTGAAGTTGATTCAGGCTCTTTCTCCTCCATTGCTTCTTCCATTTACATTAACCCCAAGTAATTTCAATAGAGGCTCTTCAGCCTCTAAATCTGAAGAATCCCCAATTTGCCTTTCTTCCATCCAAATAGGAATAGGTCTTTGACCTTAGCTTAGCCCCTTATTTTTAGTTGTAAACATAGGATCATCAAAGCCAGATAATGAATCACTGGCCATCATATTAACAACCACCTTAGCTGCATGCTGAATCTCTATTGTTGACTCCCTTGAAGGTGTGCTGTTGCCATATGGGAGAAACAAACATTCACAATAAAGAAAAGTTGGATTTATTATTAATTGCCTTTCCATTGTGCCATCAATCAGAGTCGCCATTTTATTTAAAATTTAAGTACTATATATCCCCTTTTTCCTCTTCAGTGCATACTGCATCTCTCTTTTGTTTTCTTCTCATGAACAGAAAGCAGCTGTTCTCCTTACCACCTCATTTTTTGCTATTTTTAATCAACTTTATTAAGTTTCAAAGAGAAATAAAATACAATGTAACAGAAAAGGGAAAATTGGGAAGGGGGCCAAGGGGGAAAAGTTAAAAAGGGACAAAAAAAAATTGCTTCCAACTTTCTCAAGTACAGATACAAATACAAAGTAACCTCTCACACTAAAAATTTATAAAAATATACAAATTAGACAATCAACATTAAAATTATATAACAAAAATATCTCTTATTCTACGTTTAAACATAAGCAAAAATATAACTTTACATGTCTCATAGTAAGAATGAAAATATAGGATTTTCTATATTTCTATACATTTTCTATATTTCTATAATCATAATATATTTAGTCAACCCATCATAAAATCAAAACTTCATTTTTATCTTTCTCAAGCAAGAAATCCAAAAGTGGCCTCCAAGTAAAAACAAAGGTAGATGGACTTTTGTGTCTCATCAAAGTAGTGAATTCTGACATATATGCCGGTTTCATTAATTTCACAATCAAATCTTCAGTTGTGGTAATTTGTGTATCTCTCCCCCTTTGTGCATATAAAAGTCCTCACCACTATTGTCATATATAGAAACAAAATCCCATGTTTTCTTTCAATTTACTTATCCATAATATCTAAAAGAAAAGCTTCTGGTTTCAATTTTACACCCATTTTTAATCTTTACAACATACCTGATTTCAATAACTTACATGTCAACCAAACCTTACATATCCACCAAAAATGATTAAAGATACCTTATTATTGATTACATTTCCAACACTTATTTTGCATTCCATTATATATCTTTGACATTTCTCCACAGTTAAGTACTAAATATCTTTTTCCAATTTTTAATCCCACTGCTGCTTTCTGTGATTTTTGCTTCCTTGCAGTTTGAACCTATGTATCACTTTATGTTCTCTTTACATTGTGTCATCTTATGATGAACCTACAACACATTGTTTTTTTGTTGACTATTTGGCCTTTCTGAGTTATCATAGTTTCCCCAATCATTGCATATAATGGATCTTCATTAAATAATTGGGGAACCTGCTGTTATTATTCTTCTACCTGGATTACATCGTCCCCAAGATAAGTTATCCTGACAGACCAATGCTTACTGTGACTACAGGGAACTTGAGTTGTAAATCCATCATAGTGTGAACAACTGAAAAAAAATTAAGATTTTACATGCTATGAATTACAGTATAACATAATGTTATAGTCGAATTTCCTGAGTTTCTGAAGCATGAGAGAAAATGTTTTCTTATCCTCTTACCTTCCTGATTTTTTCAATAATTGAAACTATTCAGTAATTACTGAAACTATGCTTTTTCTATAGAACATATAAGCTGCACTTTTTTATTTAATAACAGTTTTAGACAAATATCAGATCTATCTTCATCTTTTCAAAGAAAAAACCTTGTTGTGATAAGAGATTATTTAACATGGAAAAATTGTTGGACTAAAAATTCTAGTTCCTGGCCCCATTCAAAGCTACAGTTTTCTGATATTTGAAAACAAAAGCAGATCCGTGTCATATCTGGTTTTGGACTTATGAGCAGAAATATCAAGCTGCTTTCAAGTGGCATTTTTAGTAACAATTCTTTCTGAAGCCAATTTTTCTATGTCATTTTAAGACAATTATTACCTATAATTATTAGTATTATTTTACATTGCTTCAAAGAATAAGCTTTGCCTTTCACTCATACAACACAAATGGCTCTATGTTACAAGTCTGTAATTTTTATAAAAAGAAACTAAGCTATAGAAAATGATTGGTATAACCCAGGAATTGCCTTAAGACATTGTGATTATGATTGCTATGCTGATTATATGCCAAGCACTGAAAAGATTTCTTAATTGTGAGAACAAGTTGGCTGAAGGAATGTTTCTAACATATTATTTCCATTTCTGAATGATATTATGGGTTTGTTGCCACAGAATTATTATCGAAATGTCAACACAAACCTTCATTTGGTTTTCTGAATTTGTTTTGCTATTATTTTCTCTAAGAAGGTGTTCTCATAATTTATTACCAGTTATTACTATTTTTGTGGTTATTATTACCCAACATTGCAGGAACATTAATGTGCTAGATAAGTAGAAAAGAACTGAAATTACTCCTACGTTTTAGAATAATAACATAATTCTGAAACCCTGAACTTTCAATAGAGAAGCAAGATTTAATGGAATAAAAATAAATGCAGCTGGAGGCTTAACTATTGAACAGTGCATGGTAACAAACAGGTGAGTTTCTGGTGAGGAAAGGAAGGCTTCAACACTTGTGTCCACAATTTATGAAATAAAAAGGCAATTTTTCCATGTTTAAAGTCATGTATGCATTCATCAAAGAAGTTTGGAAAGCAACCGTATGCAGCAGGTGAATTTCCAGGCACAGGAAAAAAAAAAAAAAAAAAGATGGGTTGAAAATAATTTTGCTATTGCATTTTGTTACCAATTTTGCACTAATAAAAAAAACACAGTTGGTAATTTATTCTTGCATTTCTTAAGTATTTTGGTTCCAGTTCCAGTTATGCTTCACTTGTAATGCAGATGCTGTAAGATGCTATAACACTGTTTCCTAATGTAACAGTGTCAGTCAGATAGAGCTGGCTAAAATGAACATGCCAATCACGGTATAAAATGTAAGCAATCTTTTGATAAGTCCGAGTAGAAGAATGCCTTTGCAGTGTGCTCAGAAACTCATGGGGACAAATTCAGAATTTTGCAGAATGTTGCTCTGAAGTTCTGAGAACTGGAAAAGGATAAATAATTTAATATTACATTTCACTGAAGACATTTTAGAAATTACCTAGATGTACAAGCACACAGTCTCTTCCTTTAGTCATTTTAGGATCTAACAAGGAGTAAGAAAAATGTAGATGCCTCTACATATGCAATAAACCTCTTTTTGTAGCACATATAAACAGAAATCCTTTTCAGACTTTACTAGCATGATTAAGCTAGTATGAGACTTGCATGCATGTCCTTTACTGTCCCATTTATGTCTTCACATAAATGTTTGAAAACCTGCCTGCATATGGCTACTGAGTTCAATAAGTTATGGACTTACAAACAGTATATTGAAGGATACTTCTTTGCCTATATGAATAACAGTAAATAAAGTCTTGTGCTTCTTTAATCAAAGGAATAATTTGATTAAGGTTATAGCCAACTTTCCATGGCCAACTCGCCACAGTCAATTCACCCATGGCCAACTCACCAGGGACAACTCAGATACGAGACAAGAGTTAAACTAATATCAAAGAAATAGTGAAATACAGTTATTAAAGAAAGGATGCCAAAATGAAATGTGGGTGATAAAAATTAAAATAAATTTTAACTATTTTAAATAATTAAATTGAATTGTTGAATTTTCTTGGAGCAAGTTCCTGTGGTGGGTTGACCATGGTGAGTGGTCCCATGGAAACTTAGGCATGGTAAGTTGGCTGTGGCGAGTTGGCTGCAATGAGTTGGCTGCATGAAGTTGATCCATTCTGTGGCTGTGCCTATTGCACATCAAGCTGCCAACCCAGTGCAACTTTGATTGGAATCAAAAATGGATTCACTGTCTAAATCTCAGGTGATCTACATCAGTTCCCTTGTCCATATGAGTAGAGAAATCTATTACACACCAGCAGACATAAGGAAATTTATAACTGTCTCATGCACTGCTTCTGTTCTGATCGCCTGTTGAATCAGTTGGAGCCAAGGAGTTTTGGAATACCTGAATGAAATAATGGAAGAACATTGTTCTCTTATCAGTAATCCAAAATAGCATGGAAACAGATGCCAGCAGGTTTTCAATTTTCTCCTAAATACAGATTGAATCAGTTCAAAATAGTAACACATCTAAAGAGAAGGTCTCTGTTATTTCTTTTCTGACTACTGCTTCCATCCTCATTATTTGTATATGCTGATTGTGTCTATACATGAATATATATACATACATAGAAATTACACTGTGCACCTACATAAACATACTGCTCGCAGTTGATCAGTCTTGTGATTTCAGCACTGGCAAGATTGTTTTTCAAAACCCTGATATGTCTATGCAAGTTACCATAGATAAGACTTAAATATAAGTCTGTTCATATTGTAATTTTGTATACTAATTTCTTTAAGTAGAAACTTAGCCTGCATGGTTGCAGTCTAGAATCCATCTACTTTATGATACTACTACAAAATTATCCTTTTATACCTTCTTCAGCAAACTAATTCTGGAGGCAAATGATCAATGCATGAAAATACATAACAGATACTGTTGTGCAATTAGCTAGATAGATGGTGGCTAGCTAGCTGGACAGACAGACAGACATCCAACATTTCTTTCTAAAGCAGGAAGGAAAAATTGAATTAAACCTGGCAAGAGATCTACATATATTTTAACAAGAAATGAGTGAAGATATCCAGAATAATTAGTAAAAGTTTTATAAAGCACATTGAAGATTAAAAATGCCAAGGGTTTTAATTGGAAAAATTAATTTGGCACTCTAAAATGTTTTCATATTTTTTCGTTTTTATAATTAGTGACAGTTTATTAAATCAAGATGTAAATACAGCTATGTCACAAATGCTTTTGTTCTTGCAATAATATGAATGTATTTCACTGTTCTCTGTATAGTTTTATTTAATCATGGAACTATTTGCACAAAAGATTAAAACATAAACCTGCTTTGTATGTTTTAGACTTTCTAATTTTACACCGTATGAATTTTAAGTACATCTTAAAATTAAAATTAGAGGGATGCAAATGAATAAAAGGAGTAGATTACACAATTATTATATTACTGAAGCCTTTCTAGATTTCCAGATGTGACATCAGTTATCCATGCCCTATTCACATCATATTTAGACAGCAGCTCCATGAAAGACTATCATGGAAGAACATCCAGAAATTTCATAGAATATAAATTCAGAACTAGATCTCGTAACTAATTTATTGAGTAAAAATGATATAAATACTGAAAAACTGGCACTAGTTACCATTTGTTTTCTCAGTTCATCTAAAGGTGAAACCTAAAGCTTAGAATTGAGTCTGATCAGAGTTTATCCTAAGAAAATGCTTGTCTTGCAAGTATGTTTACTAAAACTGCTATGGAGGCCTTTTGAAGGGTCCCATTGAGGAGAAAAGACCATTATTTGAACAGATGGAGAATGAAGTCCTTCTAGAATGAAAATGGGCTCATTTTTTAAAAAAAAAAACTGTCAAATTACAGCAGGGGTGTCAAACTGCTGGCCCACGGGCCGGATGCATCATGGCAAAACCACACCCACCCCATTGCCGGCAATGGAAAAAAAGTCGCGATACGTCACGACACATCACGTGACGTTGCGAGTTTGACACTCCTGAGTTACAGGGTTTTTATGTTGTATTTTATATTATGTACAGGTTTATAATTTCAATATACTTCATACAAGTAGTTTGCATGTTTTATTGCTTTTATATCTTTCTCATTTTGATAGCTATTAGCAAAGAAGATGGTATAAAATATTAATCATACCTAAAGTAATTTAAAAATATCAAAAAGATAACTGCAATTCATAGTTCTTTAAAACTCTGCTGACTGTAAGTCTTATGTTTGTATTTCTTGCTATTCTAATCAGTCAAGATGATCTTCAGCCTCAGTAAATTCCCAGAAATATTTCATCCTGTTTAAACTTTTGAATGATTTATGACATAAGAGGTATTCAGAAGTGCAAGATTGCAAAGTTGTATTTGATTTTCTTTTCTTTTGATATGTAGAGGTTGTTTACAATGACCCCATTTAAGATTCATTAGTTATTGACTGAGGTATGCATTTCAATCATGTTTATGTTTGCAATCACTGAATATAATGACTCTCAAGGTCCACATACACTATTGGGTTTTCCATCCCTCAATTTCCTCCTCTTGGATCAACCCCTCCTCTTTCTTTCTCAATCTCTTCTTTTTCCCCCCTCCTTACTAAGCAATTACATTGGCCTCTCTCTTTAAATTAACTTATATAGATATAAAATGTAGATGGAGTACTTCATCTTTTAGGTAGAATTTGGAGAGAACGGAATGAGAGGAATAGAATCACTGAAGATTTAAAGACATTTGTTGTACTAAATTAGGAGTCTTCTGGCCATTCACATTTGGTGGTCCAGCCCTACCAGTGTACTGTGTATTTGAATATCCATCAATAAGGGATAGTTCAACTATATCCAGATAAATCTGCAGAAACACAGTCTTAATTATTGCCATGGCCTCTGGCATACTATTCCTAGCTGCAGAAAAAGTTCTATTATTATGCATGGGAACTAGACTGCTGGAAGTATATAGCTTTCTGTTTAGTTGTATTCTTAATGCTACTGGAGAGGTATAAAACTCTTTAAATGAACCTGTTAAGCTCCTGTACTTGTATCCTGTTATCAGACAAACCATGACCCATTGGTGATCATTTCATAGATATTTCTTTAGTTAAACAGAGAAACAGAAATAACCACAGGCAAACAAAAAGCATTTGGAGCAAGAGTGATTTTGAACTTCTTGCCAATGACTTTTCTTGTAAGAAGCTAGTAGGGAGCATTTTAAAGAATGATCACATGACAGCAGCTGACTGCTGCAGCATGACAGCATTGAAGCAGCCACATCTTTGCCAAATTTCAATCTCATGGGAGTCATAGGTCCTGGACACATCCTGTAATTTAGCTCTTTTGAAATACATTAATTCAAAAATTGTTGTCCTATGATGCACAGTTTCACCTAGTTGAAGGTTACAAATAATCAGAAATTACGTTTTAGTGTTATATAGATTTGCCATATTTATAACATTCCTGCTAAGCAGATGATTCTGAAAAATAACTCATAACTTATTCTAAGAACTTGTTGCAATAAAATAATAATTTAAAAAACAGAACAGGTGGTTAAAATGGTAGTTAAAACTATTTCCTAGCAGCAACTTTAAAAAGTTTACAAGACTTAAAATAAAAAAGAATGTTTTATCAACAAAAAGACTAGAAGAAAAGATTTACAGTACTGATGTTTCTAATCCCAGCCAAACTATGAAGACAAAGGGATATAGACCAATATTTCAATTTATTAGCATAAATAAATGGCAGGCTCCTGTAAAAAGAAATGCTTTTTAAGATAATTTGAAGGCCTCCAAGCTTTAAGACTCAAGGGGCCATTATTCTAAGAAACTACCTCAAAAATGTATTATTATATAGATTTCCTATCTCTAATTCATTAGGTAGACAACTATGTAGGGCAAAGCCCCCCAATCGAACTAGGTTCCTCTTGAGAAAAATATGGTTAGTATTAATAACAACAGATCAAAAGAAGAGATACTGATGAATATCAGCTTCTTGTCCATTTTCAATTTGCATATAAAATTATCAAGAAGTTTTGAGTTCCTCAAGAAGTTTACTTCTTGAATGTGAGCAAGAATTTTTGTTCACAAAATATTGCATCCCTTATAATTCTAAATAATTGACCTTCATCCCCTCGATAATCTACATAGTTAATTCCAAAAAGGGAAATAAAATCTATTACAAATCTCAACAATAGCCTAACCAGTTTGAATTTTAACACTAAATTTGTTTCCTTTTCCACCAAACAATTGCTATCTTTTTAGATTTACTAAGAGTTTCAGGTGTTCATCTTATATCTGTCCATGTTAGACAAGGAATATTAATATTATAATTAAGATAATGTAAAACATCATGCAGAAGAACAATGAAACATGATCTTTTCTGCCTTTCCTAGGGCCACTATGTCTGAGCTGCAAAAATCTGTATAACTAGGAGATAATTTTCTATGGGGGAGGTGGTTTTTTGTGCAAGATGAACTTTTGAAACGCAGATATAACCTTCATATGACTTCAAAAAGTTTGCAGATTCCTGCCTAAAGAAAAAGTGTTATAACTCCTGAATCTATCTTGTAGAAGCACCTCTAACTAACACTGAAAATTTTGCAATTTATCATCTTTCAATCTTCTTTTGCAGACTGGTAACTTGGCCAAAAAAGCTGGTAGTTTTTCAGCAATAACCATAATGTGACCACAGGGATTTAAATCAAAAGATTTATCTCATTCATATGGTGAAAAATAGGTGCCAAGAAAACTAAGTCATAAATGAATTCCTTTTGTTATATAAGAATAGGCTTTTCTCTCTCAAAAAAAGGTGAAGTTTCTCTTTTAAAAAGTGAAACTTCTACCCAAAATTTCAGTCAAGTACTTCAAGATTTGTCCTCTGGAAAGCCAATAAATTTCCATATAGTAAGAAAAAATTCATATTCACAATTCATATATTGTGAAAAATAATCTTTTGAAGAGACATTGAATCAAGGGTAGGCTCTCTAATAAAGTTGATTATTTTCACAACAATAGACAAATTTCTTAGAATCATAGGACTGGAAGGGACCTTGAAGGTTTTTTAGTCCAAACCCCTGCTCAAGGCAAGATACCTTATATCATCCTGGTCACATGGTTGTCCAGTCTATCTTTGAAAACCTCCAATGATGGAACATCCACAGCCCCAGGAGGCAAGCTATTCTACTGATTAATTGTGAGAAAATTATATCTTTCTTTGACAAGCTTCCACCCATCACTTCTTGTCCTACACTCTGGTGTCTCTTCTTTGCGACAACCTGTCAAGTACTGGAAAACAGTTATCACATTCCCCTTGATCCTTCTTTTTGATAGGCTAGTCATACCTAGGTCCTTCAACCATTTGTCATACAATTTAGACTCTTTGTCATCTTTGTTGCTCTTCTCTGCATACTTTCCAGGGTCTCCACTTTTTTTTTTTTTTGTGGTATCATGGTAATCAGAACTACATACAATATTCCAAGTGTGGTCTCGTGGTGTAAAGCAGTTCTATCACTTCTCATTGTCTTTACACTATCCCTCTGTTGATGCATCCTAGGATTGCATTGACTTTTTCACAACTGAATACACTGCTGGCTCATACTTAAATCATGGTCCACTAAAATACTTAGATCCCTCTCACAGTTACTACAGTTGAGCTAGGTACCACCTACTCTATACCTATGCATTTGGTAGGACCTTACTTTTCTCACCACTGGGAGAAATCCTGAAAGGTAAACTATCTGACCCAGGATAGAAAGATATTCTTTTTTTTTTTTACTGATTCCATGACTATTTTGACTTGTATACCTGTTCTATCTCCATCTGTGTTCCTTTGATAGGTTGTGCTGTTTTTTCCTTTTATGTTAAAAACAGATGTAAAGAAAAAAAAGCAATTCTGTTTTCTCCCTGATATGGGTCACCTTCTTGCCATCTGTCCCCATTAGTGGGCCTATTTTTTCTTTAACTTTCTTCTTGTTCCTTACATGTTGAATGAATTTTTTCTTATTATTGAAAGAAACTTGCAGGATTGTTTATAGACTGTTTGAAGCTAATGTATGCAGTTGCATTTCTAACCTTCACTGATTTTCAAATGTTTTTTCTAATAAAATTTTTGCTTGACAAAGAAACTTATCACCGTTTCAGTGACTGTTAACAGGTTTCAATTTCCCTAAAAAGGATTCACAAAACAGGAATTTTTTGATGACATCAACATACACATAACACCAGGAATGTGACATTGATATTCTTTCATTATGCTTTGTATTTGATTCAGAAATATTACAACTGTAATTCTTGAATTTTTTTTTAGATGTCTGGAATATCTCATTCCTACATAAGAAGTGAAGCATGACAGTTAATGTCTGCCACTCTTACTACCAGTATAAGGAAAATCACCTTGCTTCAAATTTCTTTACCATAGTGACTTATGTTGCTAGGCCACTGAGCGCTATACAGGTTACTAATATCTTACTCCAAGATAAGAAAAAAGTAGCCCTGCAAATGTAGATGCCATATTAATAAATAATAAATAACATCAAAGATGGAACAAGTCTAATGACTCTCAGTTTGTGCACAGTTGTCTTCTAACACTTTTCCTTTCCCAGGATTTCATGAAGCTCCAAATATGTTTATCACTCAGCATGAATTATATGAATTATACCTATCCTTCACATAGGCAAAATTACTCACTGAATGTTCCTGAGAAAAATCTATGCTTAGGCTTTTAACCAGAGGAAGAGTTAATTGAAAATTCTTCTGGAAAAATAATGATTCTCTCCTGAATAATTTTGCTTGTATTATGGTCGGTATCAAAGCTACTTTTGAAGACTCTGCCAGAAGAGTGACAGTTGTTCTCCAGAACAACTTCTGGAGCTAAGCTTTAATGAGTTTTTTTTAGTTGCCTATTGTGAATTATTTTGGGTACTATATTTCTTTTGAGATAATCCAGATGCAGCTAGCTAAAATGGACTCTAATTTCTCTTGTTACTGTATGAGGTGCAAGGGGGACCAATTTTGATGGGGGAAATTTTTATCAACATTGCATACCTGAGTTCGCAGCTCACACAAGAAATTTAAGTCAATTGTTCTACTGTACAGCAGGCATTTTTATCACTAAAATCAGATTTTGCCTTCCAACCTCTTCCACCATCTATATTGTATTTATCCCTTTGATGTTCAAAAAGAATCTTTTGATTTTGCTTTGGGAGTAATACTTTTTCAAGCAGTGGCCATCCCCCACCTAAATGACAACACTAGGAAAACTATTTAGGAAGATTTTGTTAATACTATTCTGGAAAATCTTAGAAACAAGAATGGGATTCCTTTGTTCTTTCTCTGGATGATAATTTATATATTTATCTGAAAAGTGAGCAATCTTCTGGTGATTAAGGGATGAATTTTATTTTGGGGTGAAGCAGGTTGGGTGGGGTAGTGATAAACAAGACTGTGTCATACTCACAGATAGCACTTAGAATTTTCTTTTTTTTCTTTTAGTGATGCTACTTCTATTTTTAAATCAATTTTGGAATATCTTTTGTACCAACAAAAATTAAATAGGATGGTGAGGGAGGAAGAGAGATATTAATGTAATGTACTGGACTAATTAAGTCTATGATTCTGCCTCCCTACTTAAGCTTTTGGGGTATTGTTGTGTCCCGAGCCTGCAAAGGCAGGCTCGGGACGTTGCAACGGTCCCGGGCAGTTGCAAGCTGCCCGGGACCAGACTGGCTGGTGCCGGCTTCATGCGCATGCGCGAGGAGCGGAGCATGCCAAATGTTGCCATTTGGTCCGGGGAAGTGTTCTTAAGAGAGGCAGAGAGGCCTGCGTGCCTCAGAGCTGAAACGGAGCTGAAGAAACAACAATAAAGGCTTCTTGACACTACGAGATGCTCTGTGATTTATTGCCATTAAGCTGAGGACTCAACACTGGCGACGAAGGTGGGATGCCTTACAATCAATTAAAAGAATTGTAAGCTTACCCAGGGGTCTGGAGAACAGCTAGGAAGACAGCCTTAAATTCAGCACCTGCCTGCCAATATAGCGTCGTTGGAGGTAAGCTGGCTGATAGACCCTTTCCTTACAAAAGAGAAAATGGCAAAGATAGGAAGGCTCTCTGAATTTGATGTCAGGCACCCAGAAAGATGGGAGTCTTATGTGGCCAGAGTAGAAAACTACTTGAAAGTAAACCAAGTAAGAGAAAATGACTTAAAGGTCGCTACTTTGCTCTGTGTTTGTGGTCAAGATGCATTTGAAATTGCTGAAAATCTAGCAGCCCCTGCGCCTCTTGAATCTGTTACCTACACAGATTTTAAAAAATTACTAAAAGAACATTTTCAGCCCAAGTTGTCTGTTATTGCATGGAGACATACTTTTGAACAGAGGGATCAATGGGCTGGTGAATCAGCTAAAGAATACATTGCAGCTTTGAGAAGAGCAGCTAAGCTTTGTGAGTTTAAAGACTTAGAAGAAAGGCTGAGAGACAGATTTGTATGTGGGCTTAGAAACAGACACTTGCAGCAGAGACATTTTGCAAAGGAAGACATATCATTCCAAGATGCCTTGAGAGAGGTTACTGCAGAAGAGGCAGCAGGTCGGGCAATCAAGAATATGAGGCCTATCAGAAATACTCCAGAAACTGTTTCCGTGCACCATGAGGGAGTCCAGGAGAACTCGGAAGAGGATCCTGAAGAAGAGGTGGATCATCTCTACCCAGCCAAAGAAAGGAAGCAGAAGGAAGGCAAAGAAAAGTCTTCAGCTGTACCCAAGTGTTTCGGGTGTGGAGGTCGCCACAAGAGGACCGACTAAAGGTTCCGTTCTGCAATCTGTAGAGCATGTGGGAAGCAAGGCCACATAGCAGCTGTGTGTCTGGGCCATCAGAAGGTACAACCCCGAGATTGCGCCTGAAAGGTACCAGGGTCCCCAGCCAAAACAGGGTGGGCTTCTGTGCTTCACGAAGAAGCATTTATAGGACAGGCACACACAAGCCACTCAAAAAGAAACTGTCACTTAAAGTGAAGTTGCAAGGAGTTCCATTGGTCATGAAACTAGACACTGGGTCTGCACTTTCAATTATTTCCATTCACACATTTAGAAAGATTTGCTCTAGCAGTGGGTTCCAGGCCAAGCTTAGGCCATCCAATATAGTTCTAACAGACTTTCAAAACTCCAAAGTGTGTGTTAAGGGGAGGCCACCCTTAACGTACAATATAAGGATTTTGAAGGTCCATTAGATGTATTGATAGTTGGGGGTGAGCGCACAAGTCTCATAGGACTCAATTGGTTTGAGGCCTTGGGAATACAAGTTACAGGGCTCAATAGCTTGCAAACAGTAGGTCTACAAGAAGTCTGCAAAGAATTTGCAGATGTCTTCAGCCCACAGCTGGGTACATACAAAGGGCCTCCAATTTCCTTAAAATTGGACCCCACTGTCACTCCTATCAGAGTAAAAGCAAGGAGAGTACCTTTTACTTTAAAAGAAAAAATTGATGCTGAATTGGACAAATTGATTCAGCAAGGAGTCTTAGAACTTGTTGACTCCAGTCCTTGGGAAACTCCCATAGTCACGCCTCTTAAGGCTAATGGGGACATTCGCATCTGTGCAGATTACAAATGCACCCTAAATAAGGCATTGCAACAACATGCCTATCCTGTACCTGTAGTCAGCCATATTCTGGCTTCCCTCAAGAGGGGGTGTGTTTTTGCAAAGCTAGATTTAGCACAGGCTTATCAACAGTTACCTGTTGATGAAGCTGCTGCTGTAGCACAAACCATTGTAACACACAGGGGGGCATTCAAAGTCAAAAGACTACAATTTGGAGTAAATGTGGCTCCTGGAATTTTCCAAAGCATAATGGAAAATACCTTGAGGGGTATACCAGGGGTTTGCCCCTATTTTGATGATGTCTTAATAGCTGGAGACTCCACTCAAAATTTAGCTGAGAGATTGAGGGCTGTCCTGCTACGGTTCTGGAAAATAGACCTCAAGCTAAAAAAAGACAAGTGTAAAATTGGGGTACCTTCTACAGATTTCCTGGGATTCAAAATAGATGCCAATGGGATTCATCCTGCTGAGTCCAAATTAAAAGCTATCATGCAAGCTCCTAGGCCTAAGTCCAAAGCTGAACTACAAGCTTTTCTGGGCCTCTTGAATTTCTATAATGCATTCATTCCTAACAAAGCTAATGTAGCTGAACCACTTCATAGGCTTCTGGACAAACAGGCAGTGTGGCAGTGGTCACAAGCACATGAAGCAAGCTTCAATGAGGTTAAGACCTTACTCACATCCAATAATGTGCTTGCACATTTTAATGAAACTCTCCCTGTGTGCATCGCTTGTGATGCCTCCCCTTATGGGGTGGGAGCAGTACTTAGCCACCTTAGACCTGATGGAACTCAGGTTCCTGTTGCGTATTACTCCAGAACCTTGTCTTCTGCTGAGTGAAACTACATCCAGATCGACAGGGAGGCCTTAGCTGTTGTTGCTGGAATTAAAAAATTCCATGGTTTTTTATATGGCAGGTATTTCACAGTGTACACTGACCATAAGTCTTTGTTGGGGTTGTTTACCACAAACAAACAAACCCCCCATATCATCTCCCCTAGGATGCTGAGATGGTCCATCTTCCTGTCAGCCTATGACTTTTCCTTAGTTCACAAACCTGGTAAAGAAATGGGCCATGCTGATGGCCTCAGTAGATTACCCTTACAGGTAGTGGAGGCTGATCCTGCCCCTGCCATCAACATCCTTTCCATTCAGGCATTGCCTGACTCACCTTTAAATGCCAGGGATGTGGCTGCTGAATCAGCCACAGATCTCACACTCCCTTGTGTCTTATCCTGGGTTTTGTCTGGATGGCCAGAGAGTTGTCCAGGTACTGAGTTTCAGAGTTTCTGGCTTAAGAAACATGAGTTATCAACTTTTCAGGGTTGCCTGCTGTGGGGCAGCAGAGTTGTTATTCCTACCTCAATGAGGTCTAGAGTCTTAGGTTCCCTTCATGAGGGCCATCCTGGCATTGTAAGAATGAAGGCGCTTGCGCGCAGCCATTTGTGGTGGCCTGGGTTAGACAAGGAAACTGAGGCTAAGGTGCACGCATGCCATCTTTGTCAGCGCTCATGCCCAGAAATGCCCCAGGCTCCTGTGCATAGATGGGAGGAAACACAGTCACCTTGGTCTAGGGTGCACATCGATTACGCTGGGCCCTTTCAGGGTCAATTCTTCTTGGTCCTGGTTGATAGCTATTCAAAATGGCTTGAGGTTGTACCTGTCTCTTCAACCACCACTGCCAAGACCATTCAAGTACTGAGGGGGATTTTTGCTGCACATGGGCTTCCGGATGTGTTGGTGTCTAACAATGGCCCTCAATTCACCTCTTCCGAATTCCAAGCTTTCTTACAGCCAACATGATTCGTCATGCCACCTCTGCACCATTCCACCCTTCCACCAACGGTATGGCTGAATGGATGGTCCGCATCACCAAGGATGCTTTAAAGAAACTGACCTATGGAGACTGGCACCACAGGTTGGCAGACTTTCTTCTTGCGTATCGCACCACACCTTCAACTTCTACTGGGAAAAGCCCAGCTGAACTTCGCTGGAGGCGCAAACTGACTACTAACCTTGACCGGTTGCACCCGGACAGACTGCCTCCTAAGGCTACACAACCCAGGGCACCAAGGTATCTACAAGTGGGTGCCCCGGTATGGACCCGTAATTACGGGCCAGGTCACTTGTGGGTTCCTGCTGTAGTATGCAAGGTTACCAGTCCCTTGTCATACGAGGTCTCGTTGGATGATGGTCGTGTCCTTCAGCGGCATATTGACCAGCTGTGTACAAGACTGTACTCAACCTCAGAAACTCCTGGGCCTTTTCCAGGGGGGGAGGGGGACCTCTATGGGCAAAGGGATGGGTGTTGGCAGCAGCCGGGCCCCAACAGAGAGGCCGCAGATGGCCTATTCCAGGATTCCGCAAGTGTTCCAAACAGGAATCCATGGGAACTAGGAAACACACAGGCACCAGTGCCTACTCCAGCCAGGGAGTCACCCAGGGGGCATACTCATCCTTCACCAATACCATTCAGCACTCCAGTCAGGGAGAATAACCGGGAGCATCCTAATAACTCAAACATTGCAAGAGAGCTGGCACACAACCAGTCTAGTTGGCCCAGTACTGCTACTGTTTCCAGAAGGAAGTATTCACACAGGGAGGTGGCTGGAGAGACACATCCCAATTCTGACACCTCCGGCACAGATGGGGAGGCAACTGAGTTTTGGGGAAATATTGAAGCCCTAGACAGTCCCGTTACGGGACTGGGGAGCGAAGGAATGCAGCCCCTTGATAGGTCCAGTGTGGGCCTGGGAGGCACTACAGAGTTGCCTAACAGTGGCAGGGGCCAGAGAGCCTGCAACTAGGCAGGTCAACCAGGTTATTGGGAGAACAAAGTCCTGGTCTGACGAGCCCGGTGGGCAAGCAAGCAGACCAGGCATCAGGGCACGGTCCATGGGGACCACCAGGGTTCGAAAAAGGGGGCAACTTCATGTCATCCTCTGGGCAAAATGAAATTGGGGATTATCAGGATCTAAGGAGATCACAGAGAGTTAAGAGATCTCCTAAGTACCTTGAAGACTTTGTAACTCTGCTGGCAAAGCAGAAACAGTGAGAGGGTGTCTGTTGTTGGGAACAATGGAAATACGGGCATTGGGTATTAATCCCCAGAATAATAGCCCGGTACCATTGGAGCATGGGTTGGCACACCACGCTCGTGTTGAGGTCGCATGTAATTATTCATATAGTTCAGTGTTTCCCAAACTTGACAATTTTAAGGCATGTGGACTTCAACTCCCAGAATTCCACAGCCAGCGTTGCTGGCTGTGGAATTCTGGGAGTTGAAGTCCTCATGCCTTAAAATTGTCAAGTTTGGGAAACACTGATATAGTTTATTAGTCTTAGCCGGGTGGGAAGGGGTGTTGTGTCCTGAGCCTGCAAAGGCAGGCTCGGGACGTTGCACCGGTCCCGGGCAGTTGCAAGCTGCCCGGGACCAGACTGGCTGGCGCCGGCTTCGCGCACATGCGTGAGGAGCGGAGCGCGCCAAATGTTGCCATTTGGTCCGGGGAAGTGTTCTTAAGAGAGGCAGAGAGACCTGCGTGCCTCAGAGCTGAAATGGAGTTGAAGAAACAACAATAAAGGCTTCTTGACACTACGAGATGCTCTGTGATTTATTGCCATTAAGCTGAGGACTCAACAGGTATCATCTGTCCAACTTAGGAAAAGCTACAATTTATAGTGCTTTGTCTCTGTGTTTGCCTAATATACTAAGGAAAAGAAAGAGTTAATGAGATTGTGTCTTTGTATCTCTGTGTGTGTGTACATACCAAGATTTACAATTGTCTTTTGCCAGTTGACTTGTTAACCAGAACCCAAACTTTGATATATTATTCAAACCCAAGGAAACTGCTATTTTAGTTTTGGGCAAACCAGAAGGAGAAATAAGAGTCATTTTGATGTACTGGTTAAAGTACTGGACTAGAAACTGGGCAACTGTGAATTCTAGTTATGCCTTTTGTATGAAAACTGAAATTTACATTTCCCAAAACTCATTATAAATTTAAGAAATTATGTTCAGCTGCAACATGTTAAAATATGCCTTAGATAATCAGTCTAGGAGTAAAGTGACCATTTTGGATGATCTGATATATAAGTTTCGTATTGGTAAAAATGCATATTTATTTTAATTTGGTGATAGAGCACTTGTAAACAATAAATTTTAATAAATATAATTTTATTTATAGCATTGTTATCAGAAAGAGAAGCATACTAGGGCTGAAGTTTTTTTACCAGTTTCATCAAACACTATAAATATTATTTAAGCTCTGCAGAAGCAAATACATCCCTCTATTATTCATGAATAGACATTGCTTAGTTTCATGTTTTACTAAGTATATGTATGTATAAAAAGGGTAACAGATTTTTTTTGCATAAAAGTATACTTTACAAAAAGTAATTGAGTAATGAAATTTTCCATTCCTGTTTATCTTATGGATTTACAAAAGGAACCATCATCTATGAAATATTAAAAATGCAATTTTAGCCATTATGTGTATAACAGGAGATTACACTACACTACAGTGCTGTAGATGTGCCATATACAGAAGAGATGTATCTTTATGGAATTCTCTAAATGAATGTTTGTAATTTTCATTTCTATTGTTTTACTCTATTTAGTATTCAATAAACCAGAAAACAATTTAGAGAAATGCAATAAAAAAGAAAGAAAAAATAAATTGTTTATTAGGATTTTGAGTTTAAGCTTACCCCCAAAACTAGGTTAGAAAATTAAACTAAACTAAACTAAAACTGGCAGTGGGGAAAATCTATGCCTCAAACAGAAGCCTTCACAAAAGAATATTAAAAAATATACCATTCAATGCTCCATTATTTGGTTATTATATTGTTGGTGTTAGTATGCAGATTTTAGAACTTTGCAAGCAATTAAATACATCTATACTATTAGTTTTCTCTATTTTAGAGTCTCCTGATCTCCCTCATTTCAGGTTTTTTATTTAATTGATAAAGATATCAAACAGAAATGATTTAGAAACAAGGATACTGATACAATGCTTCTAGTTAAAAAGTAAAGACTTATATGAATTAGAATTTAGGTTTTGAGAAATGGGAAAATTCAGGTATGGAAAAAAGGCATATAGAAACAAAAGACAGAAGAACTAAGATCTAATGCAACTTTAGGTATTGTTGGCTATGCAGTAATAATAATAAAGATTGTATTTTTATTTAGCTTGTATCCATAATAATTATTTTCTCAATTTTAGCTATTTTCTGTTATATGTGATCATAGATATTTAAACTGTGCCATGTTCTTGTGAGACCATATGACTAGCCAATTTTTGTTCTGCTAAACTGGAAGAAGATTAATGGAATAAATTCAAAAATATTTTAAAAATGAATTGAAAGAGAAAAATCATAGAATATTCATTTACTTAACAGAATTATGACCAGCAAATATATTACACTACAAAGCTTAATAGACCAGGGTGCATTTTGATAACTATCTGGATTTGGATCCAAAACTTATTCTATGATAAATACATTAATATTTAAGATAACAAAAATGCTATTTTTATTACTGTTAAACAAAATAATTAATGTAATGTACAATTGGCAGATTTTACAACTAATTACATGAAAGCTAGTGTATTATACTATGTTGGTAACATTTACAATCCTCATTTAGTAAACATGATTTATAAGCAGAAATAGTTTAGACTTGAATTTAACTAATATGCACAGTTTAGAATGTTTGCAGAAGTAAAAGACAAATGTGTTTTGAAAGTAATAACTACGAAATACAGATGAGCCACAATACATTTTAGATAAATAGATGAACTTTAATTCAGAAGGATTTACTTTGCATCATACTTTGAATATAAACTTTCAAAGAAAACAATAATGATGGCACTTTAATTCATGATCAAAGTGAAATACAATAATTTGCCACCTATTCAATCTGAATATGGTTAACATAATATTAAGTGCCTTAAAGAACTAAAATGCATTTAGTTTTCAGTTATGATACAGTACTAGATAAGTAATGTTCTGTTAATACATGAATTATAACAGAATATTTCTGTTTCTGTCAGCAGTTATGAATTGCATTTATTTTAATATGTTTGTAGGATTACTCACTGGAGAGTATTTTTGTTAGATTTAAATACTGAGAATTTTTCAATATATATTTTCAGGGTGGAAAAATACCAATAAGATGGACTGCTCCTGAAGCTATAGCCTACAGGAAATTTTCTTCTGCAAGCGATTCATGGAGTTATGGAATTGTCATGTGGGAAGTAATGTCATATGGAGAAAGACCATATTGGGAGATGTCTAATCAGGATGTAAGTTTTAACTAGTTATTACAGTTATTATTTTTTCAGGATGCATTTATTCCATTGTTTATTGAAAAGAAAACAAAAAAACTACAACTATCCAGGAGCACACTAGTAATAAGTCCTACTGAATATAGTAAGACTTGGCTTCTGAATAAACATGCAAAGGAATCACTGTTACTACCACATACTGTTAGAAAGTGGAAAATAAAAACTGATTCCCCATTGATCACTACTAGCTGCAACTAATATAGTTTAAATCGCCATAGAACAAGTACCATTGAAATTCTATTGCTAAAGTCAAATTATTTAGTATTCTTAGCTTTGACATCAAAGATTAATACCTGGGGAGAAACATAATTGAAGCAAAAGTTTCAGGATAGAAGCAAAACTCTTGTTCATTGTTCATTTCTACTGCAATCTCTTTTGGTATGATTATTTAGCATGTGGGGATTGTAAGACATGATATCATGAGACTGCATCACTTAACAACTGCTGTTCCTCACTTGCACTTGCCACTGATAAGCAAGTGCAACTCATGCAACTAAAACTTTCAACTTCCTATTGGCTTCCCAATTAAATGTGCTTGTGGGAACATTGAAAAACATCACCTGACCTGGGATGTTGCAATGACCAGAACTACAAGGACTCATCATAAGTACCAGTTGTTCAGCACCATTGCAACTTTGAAAGGTGACTAGTCCTAACCCAAGGACTAATCATAGCATATAACAGTGATGGCAAATCTTTTAGAGACCGAGTGCCCAAAAACCAGCCCCGCCCTCCTACCCACCCCTACTCTGCTCCCCACCCCACCCTCTCCATCCCTGCCCCACCCACCCCCAGCCCACCCTGCCCCCAGCCCGCCCCGCTCTACCCCCGCCTGCCTGCAGGGCCATCCACTGCCTCCATGGCCTGCCGCAGATCACCCAGGCGACCCAGCAGTGCCATGGCAGCTACGCCCTCTGCTCATGCCCCGCAGAATCAACTACACACGATGGGATGCAAGGGCAGAGTCTTGTCCCAGTGCGATGTCCTTGGCTGCGCTATTCCGTGCAGGCCGACTCTCTTCCAGGGTAGCTGCTGGTGAGGAGGCCGCAGGGGAGGTGGGGCTGGGGCAATGGCACATGTGCCCCCAGATAGGGCTCTGAGTGCCACCTCTGGCACCCATGCCCTAGGTTCACTACCACTGGCATATAATATACATCAGCAGAGTTTCCTTTTTGTGCCTAGCCATAAGCCAATGGTTCTCAAACATCGTAGTACCCCTAAATGATAAATGAATTTGTGTGATTCTCACACCATAAATAAAATTGAGGGCAAGAAAGAAATATACCACTTATTTCTAATAATTAAATTTAATCTATTCATCGCAAAGTTTCTCCAATATTCTGCCATGACAAAGTATCAATTGCAAAAAAAAGCAAATCTCAGAATTTTGACTAAACTCTCGTCTGTGCAAGCTCGATCAAGTTTAAAAATATTATTAAGCCATAGGTGACCTACAGTTTGAGAACCCTTGTCAAAAACTCTGGTGTACTTTGTTCTGGTTTAACAAAAATAAGGCAGAAAAGCTGGCTGAATTACTTCATAGGGTTATAGTTAGGGGGAAACTAGGAATAGTTTATATAATATATAATAAAGATAAAAAGGATACATGCAGTGTTACCTTCATTTTAGATGTCAAAAGAGTTTCTCTCTTTGTCTTTCTCTGTCTCTCCCTCCGTGTGTCTCTCTCTCTCTCTTTCTCTCTCTCTCTCTCCTCTCCCCCTCTCTCTCCCTCCCTCTCTCTCCCTCTCTTTCTCTTTCTTTCTCTCTGTCCCTTTCTCTTTCTCTCTTTCCTCTCTCTCTTTCTCTCTTTCTCTTTTTTTCTTTCCTCTTTCTCTTTCTCTCTATCTCTCTTTTCTCCCCCCTCTCTTTCTCTGTCTTTCCTCTCCCTCTTTCCTCTCCCTCCCCCCTCTCTCTCTTTCCTCTCTCTCTCTCTCTCTCTCTCTCTCCCTCTTTCTCTCTTTCTCTCCCTCTCATTCTCTCTTCCCCCCTCTCTCTTCGTCTCTCCGATCTTCTGCTCAACTGGCAAGCTGGCTTTTTCTCTTATTGGGCTAGCTCAAGGGCAGACAACCTCGGCTCTTTTATGACTCATGGACTTCAACTCCCAGAATTCCTGAGACAGCATAGCTGGGCTAGCTAGCTCTCTTCTGCCCTTCCTGCTTCCTGCTTCCTGCAGAGATGCAGCAAAGGGAGGAGCCCTGCCCAATAAGCTTGTCAGCTCATCGGAACAGGGTGAGGCTACTCTCTTTTTTACACACACAGAGAGAGAGAGAGAGAGAGAGAGAGAGAGGAAGAGGGAGAGAGAGAGAGCGAGAGAGAGAGAGGAAGAGGGAGGGAGAGAGAGAGAGAGAGAGAAGCTCTGTCTCTGTCTCTGTCTCTCTGTCTCTCTCTGCAAATGGCAGAGGCTGGGAGCCGCAAAGGAAGGCTCAAAGAGCTGCATGAGGCTCAGGAGCCACAGGTTACTGACCTGTGACCTAGTGGGATCCAGAAGAGCCTTTTCTACTATGGCTCCACCCGCTGGCATCTGCTCCCATTTGGAATGCTTCCAAGAGTCCTTGAAGATATGGCTGTGCTAACTAATCTGGAGTCCTAATGGGGGTATGGCACTTTGAAGGGGAATAATGGGGTAGAAAACACCCCATCTCCTCACTGGGTGCACTTTGCTCTCTCCCTCTCTATCCTGCTTGGTTTTATTTTAACTGGATTTTAAATTTAAGATCCTTTATTGTTTTAATATTTTAGAGCGCATTTTATTCAGTGTCCCTAAGCTGCCTTTGGCGAGATGGGCAGCATACAAGTTTGATAAATAATTAAATAAATAAATCTCTTCCCCCATTTTTTGCATAGGTCATTCTGTCCATCGAAGAAGGATATAGGCTTCCAGCTCCCATGGGCTGTCCAGCTGCCCTCCATCAACTAATGCTTCATTGCTGGCAAAAGGAAAGAAGCCATCGGCCAAAGTTCATCGACATTGTCAGCTTCTTAGACAAATTGATACGAAACCCCAGCTCTCTTCATACTTTAGTCGAGGATGTACTAATGTAAGAACCATTTCAGTATGCTTCTTGTATGTTCGTGCATGATTGTCACCCTTTAAATAGGCATGTTAATTGCATTATATATGATGATTTTGATTTGTATTAAACCAGTCATTTTTTAATCATCATTCCTTTTTGTTTCCTCTATCATGTCAGATATTCTTAATTTTTTCCTTCAGTTATACCCTATACTTAATGCATAAGGCCAGTTCGGATGTTTTCCATATGATAAACTTCCATTGCTCCAGGAATCACATGCTTATAAAGAACAGTAATGTGGAATGATTTGTCACTTAGTATATACCAACAAATTCCAATTGTGTTAAAAAAAAATAATTACCCTGCATTTTTTAAAATTAGTTCTCATTCAAGTTTAAAGAAAAAGACTGATCAGTTATCTTCCTGCACTTATTTTAGTTATGAAATGGCCAAGGCACATGTATAAATGTCTTTTATTATGTATTCATGTCTGGTTTTATGATATACTCATATGTCTAGCAGTCTGTAGTTCTTGTAACTTCTCACAATCATTCAATAGGGAAGACTTCATAAGGAAATTCCTTCTACTGAGTATGTGTGTGTGTGTAAATTAAGAATCACAAAAGCTTTAATGCTTTTGTGTGTGTGTACATACACCCCAATATTGGGTCAGAGGTCCCTTATTAACTATTCTATAGCCTTATATCTGCATTAAATAGTTGTCCACTTTCTCTAGCCAGGACCCAAGGCCAAACATAGTAGCAACCAAATGTTGAAGTCTCATCTTTAGCTCATTTGAGACAACTATGATCTGGATGATTGAGAATCTCCAGAGGAAAAGATATCAAGAGTTCATAGCTTGTGTAATGTTTAATTTTCAGCCTAATGTACTAAGAAGGTATCATAAAACTAAATCAATAATATATTATTCTTTTCACAGAATGCCAGATTCACCTGGCGAAATTCCAGAATATCCCTTCTTTGTATCAGTCAATGATTGGCTGGACTCAATAAAAATGGGCCAATACAAAACTAATTTCATGGCAGCAGGGTACACATCTATGGATCTTGTTTCAAGAATGAGTATTGAGTAAGTACATTATTTACTGGGGTTCCTAACTTTTATAGAACAGTGGGTAAGATTGGAATTTTAGAAAGTGCAAGGACACATCACAAAATGGCAGGGATGAGTTAAGTCAACAAATATTCATTCCTCATAAAAATAAAATAGTAACTGGATTTGAAATATAATGAAAATTTGCATTTTAGTCTAACCATAGTCTAAAATGCAAACTTCTATTACATTTCAAATCCAGTTACTCAACATCTATGATTTCCATTTTCTAATAGTTTTCAGGCTGAAGAACAACATGGAATTGTTTGAATATTTCAGGTTTAAAAACAGCTTTGAACAATTTGTCTTTGTATTTTCTGTACTTCAACCAATATTTCCCAACATTACTTTTATCTTGCAGTGACATTAGAAGAATTGGAGTTGCTCTTATTGGACATCAGAGACGAATAGTGAGCAGTTTACAGACTTTACGGTTACACATGATGCACATACAGGACAAAGGATTTCATGTATGAAAATTCTAGAAGCAACTGTGTTTTGTGCCTCAGCATTTCTAAAATGGAAAATACTCTCACTCCTTCTTTCTTCCCAGCTTCAAAAACTGCAACTTCTTCATACTATAAACACAAATATTTATGTTAATTCTTCCAGCTTGGAATTTTTACTTACATTACATAGTTCCATCCTCAATTAACTGATGGTAACATCCTGGCCACTACTAAAAGACTGTTGCTATATGATGTTGAATAGTTTGGCATGGATGTATAACTTTATATAACAGTAAAGTATTCAGAAAACTTTCATCAACTTTTTTGAAAGTGAAGGCTTTCTTGGCTTGGAATTGCTACCTTCTTGATGTATTAGAGTTTGATGGTAAATTACTAAATAATAATAATAACAACAATAATGATAGACATTTATTTCCATGTTTTGTGACATTTTAGCTTCCAATATAAAATGTGCAATCAAGAAAAGAACTTGACACATGTATTTGTTTTATTGCTTACCAAATCTGAAATGTAGGGTTTTATTACTACATTTATTTTGTAATTATTACATTTAGTTTATGACAACTGATATGCTAGAATGGAAGCATAAAACCTCTTGGCCAAAATGAACAATTAAAAGTTTATAATGAATTTTTAGGTAAACAGATGTTTACAGAATTTGTGTATAAACAGATAAAGTGATTTATTGGCAAAGACCATCATCATATTTTTGTGATGCCAAGTGTTTAAATGTATTTGTTTGAACATCAGATTTTTCTGTCTTAGAAAATTTAGAGTACATTGCCAAACAAATTTAACCATTGAGTAGTTTTATTACTATTCATGTCTAAGTTTCTATATGCTTCCACAAGACTGAACTAAGTCCCAAAACAATGTAGTTACATAGACATTATAAATATATATTTAACATGAGAAAAGATAAGAAACTGCTATTTACACATAAGGAAAAATGTCTTTAAGCCATTCATTGTGACATATTTAACTTTTCTAGGTTGGCCATTTTTTTAACCTAGAAAAATGGCATTTTTTATAAAACTGTCATCAGTTTAATTCTCATATTTTTCGATCATGGAAATGTTTTCAAGTTTTCCAATGAGTACAAATGGAAGAACATTCTAATTATTACATTACTTTCAGGAAACATCATCCTACTTTTGTGACCAATGGGGGAAATATCTGTTTCAAAATATTTTTAAAAAGCAGCATTAAGGATGCTATATATTTGAGTAGTAAATGAGGCCATATAGGAATTGGTGCTCATAAATAGCCACTTCCACAGATACCTTTCATAAGCCAGACGTTTGAGCTATAAACTTTAGTAGCCATGTCATATTCCTGAAAGAAAATGCTGTTATCTGTATCTCTTATAAAAATTACATAGATCTAATTTGGCTACATCCTCACATTTTTGCATGGAATAAGTTCTGTACCAATATAAAAATGAGTATATTTGCATGCTCTAAAAGCCATGCACAAATTGCAAATAAGTAATAGTGTAAAGACATTTATAGAGAATTTTTAATTTATAATTCAAGAATGGATATGACTAACCTATACAAGGAAAACTTAAGATGGTCTAGCCATGTAAGGGAACTTAACAATAAGTTCAGTTTTTAGTTTACAATTAATGTACAATTTCAACTTCTAGTTTAGAGTGGGTTTGGGGGCAGGTGACTTTGAGTCAGTCTTACTACTGGTGACTACACAGGCTCTTGCAGTTTTCTTGGCAATTTCAGAAGTGCTTTGCCAGCTCTTTTTTTTCTAGGGTTGAAAGTGACTGGGTCAAAGTCACCTAGCTGCTTTGTGCCCAAGGCAGAACTGGAACACACTATCTCCTGGCGCCCCTAACCACTATACTAAATTGGTTCTTGGTTCCATTCAAAAATGGAAATGCTTAAAAGGGTATCTTGCATCAGAGAAAAGAAACACAGGAAAATGATCTTGACTAATAGTCTTTTTGTCTAATTTCAGTAAACACTTCTACTTGGCTTCTCATGCAAATGTTTTTTTTCTTTGTTTTTCACATATAATTTCAGGACTATATAACCTACTTGTAAATTAAGACTACTAGGATATTTTTTTTCTTTAACTTAAGCCCTTAAAATGCAAACAAAAACTATTTTTAAAGACATGGAATAAATAAGAATATTTCTTTTATTGCCCATGTATTTAATAGATGCTAATAGTCTGGATTTTAACATCTTTCAGGTACTGTTACACATGTACTATAATTACCATATAGGTACATCAGGTTTGCTAGCTTGGAAGTAATGTGTTATTTTATGCATTTTAATACTGTTTATGAAAAATTATCATTGTAATGATTATGGTGGGTTTGCTCTTTATCTATTAAAGGAAAAGCCATATAAATTATATTTTATATTTAAAAATACAGTCACATATATAGAAGAAATATTTCCTTTTTTTTTTTTTTTTGGCTTTTTAATTTGCCTGCCAAGTTTAGCTTCATTCCTAGACTTTTCTAATAGAGTTGTTTTTGGTTTTTTGCAACCTTATTTTATTATATTTTGTTAGCATACTGTATATGGATTACAGACTAGTTTACACAAACAAGCAACCTCCTAAAAGAAACATGAGCTCTGCCTGGGCAGTTGTTAATCCCACAAAGACAGCATCTTGCCACAACTCTTGTTATGGTTGAAACTATGGAGCAGGCAACTGTACATGATAAGCAAGCTCTGTAAAGCAAGCTTTAAGTTAGCAATCAAGGAGCTATGTCTTTGGAAAAGTCTGTGCCAAAAGCCAATTGCCAGGAAACCATTGGCAGAAGCAGCAATCCCTTCACTAAACAAAGGAAAAGACAAGTATCTGGCCTGCACTGATAACATTTTATAGCTATTTGAATTGTTGTCTGAACACAATGGCTACTCTTAAAATACTGTCAGTTCCTTCCCTTCTCTCTTTCTTGCATTTGAATGTTAAATTCGTCTGAAATGATGCCCCCCTTCAATCCAACATTAAATGCATATTCATTTTCCAAATTCCCAATAATCCCTTCTGGGAAAATTCTTCCTTGATCATAACAAGCACCAGCAAGATTCAGAATGCTATGCATGGGGGGGGGGTGATGTAGGAATGACCAAATTAATAATACAGGTAATCCTTGATTTATGACAAATGGTATCAGAAGTTTCATTGCTAAGCAATGTGACCACAATGAGTGACCAGATCACTTACTGACAGCATTGCTATTGTTAACTGAATTCCATGGTTGATCCACCACAATCTAAGCCATTCTAGGTGTGGCCCTTTTAGCTGTCCTGCATCCTGCCTTTCAGGGCAGCAAAAAAACCCCAGAACCAAACATCTCCAGGGCTGTTTGCCACTCTGCACTGAACTGTTTCTTGGTGTGCTGCAGCTCTGGGGCAGCAAAAAGCCCCCGATCTGCAGCACAGTACAAAGCTGCAGCTGCCCCTGGAAGCCTCAGTCATCCCAACAGTACAATGCAAAGCTGCTGTGCCCTGGGAAGCCCCAGTAGCAACAGTGTAGTACAAGCTACAGTCATTCTGAGCCACCTCAGCCCAGTCCACCCACAGTTGCTCTGTGCTCCAAGGCCCCTGTCACTCCACAGCCCCAGCTGATCTTTTCCAATTTCTTTCTGCTGCTACTGATGAAGCAGGTGTACCCTGGCCCTTCATGAGGCAGCTGCTGCCATGAGTGCATTTTCTCCAGGTCTTGCAAGGAAACTGCAGTGTGTGACCTGGGAAAGAAAGTCTCATTCAGCCAGCAGCTGTTTTGTGAAGAGCCCGGCTGGGCGTGCATGGTCAGCAGTGGAAGCAAGCAGACAGCCAAGTTAACTAGGCAGCATGTGGCATGGATAGCAGGGAGTCAAAAGGGATAGATGGGGGCAGGTAGGTGTGGGGGGGGAATTGAAGCACCCCTCCAGTCATAAGTGCTGGCAAGCTGCCAGGTGCCAAATTTTGATCACATTAACTGCAGAAGTGCTGCAACTGCTGTAACTTTGGGGACCAATGGTGTCCCCCTTTGTTCAGTGCTGCCATAACATTGTAATGTCACCGATTGAATGTGCATAACTCAAGGACTATCTGTATCTGAAGCTACTGCTCAATGTCCTTACTTTTAAGTAAATGTGAGGAAGATAAAAGTGTATGTATATATGTGTGTACATGTGTTTGTGTGTGTATATATACACATATACACCCACACACCTACATTAATATGGGACTAGAAGCTCTCTGTTTATATGTAATCACTCAATTTTTAAAATAACTGTCGGTACAGCTCTTCTTCACACAGTTATATCTATACCTTTCCATTCAGATGGCTGAAACAATACACATTATTCTCCATTAATCTAGCTACAGTATAAAAAGTATTTATTTCCTGTTTTATCACTCAATGGGGATATATATTTTCAACAGAAAGGAACAGGAGAAAAATAATGTAGTTGTATACTTAATATATTTTTATAATAAGCAACTAAATAAAGAGTAAAGGAATACATCCTTTTAGTAATGTATCAGTTAAAAATCTTAATGTTCTTTTGAATTCTGTCTATGAATTTGTTTTCTTTGTGTACTACATGTTTTACTCTATATTGTCTCCTATCCTCTAATAACGATTGTATAATTTCCAAGTTTTAGAAGCTATGTTTTGTTTATTCTCGGTTGAAAAGACAATTCCACACATATCATTGCAACTATATAGAGAAAGATAATGCCAATACTCTTGTGTTCTTTAACCCACTGATTTCATTAGGCTTAAGAAGGATTGAGTCTATTAGGAGAGGAGCCATACATCAGTGACAGATAGCAATGCACTGGATGCACATAAGGCTACATTCAATCCCTGGAGTCTTCAATTAAAAAGAATAAATAACAGGTGGTGAAAATAAATCTCTCAAGATCTTGGAGAGTCATTACTGATAAAGTAGGTAAAACTCAGTTAAATTATAAATAGTTCTGCCATAACACAGCTCCCTATGAATACTGACTCTTCAGAGTGCTGATATAGTGAAAATATAGTAAACATTATCCTGTCCAATGTTCTCTCTGTGGCCACTTTTTAAATTCTATTTAAGGCCATTTGCAATATAACATTTAATGAGTATACTAACAATTATTTTCACTTAGCACAGCATAGTTGTGTGCTCCAGATGCATCAGAAAAGTATCTAGAATTTCCTACCAATTTGACCCATAGTCCTCATTGGAGGTTATCATAGAAGTGGTGGAGTATATTTTCAACCCTCCTCCAGATTGTTGGGGGCAATGTAAAATATATATATACATTGCTTACTGGTGTACACCGTTTAGAGAGTGCTTGCACTTAAAGCAGTATATAAGTCTCATAAATAAATAAATAAATAAATAAATATAGTTTGTACCATATAGTATTTTAGGTTTCTATGGATACAAAAAGAATAAAGCAGTCCACATTTGACAATTGTGCAGAGAAGCTATGGCTGCGGGCCTAAGGAGTGATTGAATTTGGTTCACACTAAATCAGTGCTGATTTCTGAAAATTACAGAATACTTTTAATTTTTATTTCCACCAGAGAATTCCTTATTCATCCTACTCTGTCAACAAAGAAAAACTGATTCAGGCTGAATGTAGACTTCTCTTTTCTTAATATGAAAAGCAGAATCAGAATTCTTGGATGTGCATGAGTCCCAGCTTTCTGGAAAATGCCCATCAATGAAATTGTGGCAATAATAGTTTTTTTAATTAAATACATGAGAATAATTATATTAATTGCATTTAATTAATTTAATATGTCAACTCAGTTTATATATAAATTAAATCAAATTTTAGCAATTGTCCTTACTTTATTGATGAAGTAGACTCCGGCATATCGCTCAATGTCAGATGCAACCTTTAGCTTGAAAAAGCTTGTTTCTGTCTTGACAGAATTTGGTATAGTCTCTTTGCTACATTTCATAACACCTTTTTATGAACATGAGATCAGAGTGCAAAGGATGACCAGTCTATGAAAACCTTGCTGGATCAGGGTGAATTGTGCATCTACTAGTTAATGAAGTTCTTAACTGGTTGGTTTGTGCATTTAAGTTAATTATACAAAATCTTAACTCTGTAGAAGCTGATATAAAGCTAATTATTTCAATAAAGCATCAAGATTATATAGTATAATATTTTGATTAACAAGAACATTCTGCCTTGTTATTTTAAAATTGAAGTTCAAGTTTTTATGTTTAAACATAAATTGATGTTGGCCTGGCACATGATCTTGATTGTTCTTTTTATTTTCAGATATTGATTGAAACAAATGTAAACTGGACATTTACACCTTAATTTCATTTAAGTAATTTATTTGCAAGAACTGCCATTTTGTTACTGAATTATTAACATTTGATAGTCAGATAAGAAACTATGTAATGATAAACATGGCAATAAGAGCAGGGTTTTTTATCTCCCAAGATGTAGTTTTATAAGTAACTTGCTTTTGCGCTTTGGTAAGTATATTATCAGAAAGAATTCAATATTATCAGTATGTTTTAAAACAGATTGCAATATTAGAAAACACTAAACATTTCCTTTAATATTAAGTATGCTCCTTGAAAAATAGTCAATTTCAGAAGATTTGCTGCTACTGCTGCTCATTCCAATGTGGAAAACTCTTATAATTGATATGCACGTATAGCTTAAAATAAAATTCATTCATTCCAACAGAGCGGTTTTCCAAGAGCCTCTCCTTAATACTGAAACATTTGTTACTATTAAACAAAAGTTAATCAGGAATTTCAAATAAATTTATTTATTAGTTCATGTTATTGTAGCCTATTTACAGTACTCTTAAACCTTGGGACAAAACAAGACAAATCCAGAATATAATTCAACTGTTTTATTAGTGTTGTAAACATTTATATTAATTATTCATCATTATGATTCCATATTTCATGTAATATTTTTAATGTTCCAATTTTTCACACAAAACAATTTATGACCAACAAAAAATTAATAAATCAATACTTAGCTAATATGTAATGTACTTCTACTCGATAGTAACCTTTGTAAACTTACAGTAATAGACCTAGAAGGGCTTCCTGTTCGCTTTATATATAGTATCCATCAAAAAACAAAAATTAACTCCCAGAAGTGACATGTAGGTGCCATTACTATATTCTGCAAAAAACACATCTTTTTGGGAAATATAAAACTGCTGTTACAGTGCAATGTAATATGAGCCTAAAACAAAAACTAGAACTTGATCCCAGTTGCAAATTATAAATACCGGTGGCACAAATAAATCTACATTGCTGATCAGGTTCATTCCTACATAGAACAAAATGAAATCAAATAATTTCAATAATACAAAACAATCAAATATCAAGTTGTAATAAAATTTATATTTATACTTGGATTCATAAGATATGAACTACTCAGGATACAGGATTATGCTACTGGCATAAGCTCAGATATTTATCCCCTACTTTAGTGTTAAGTATCATTAACTACAGAAAATGTATAACATGCCTTTTAACAAATCTAAAGCATTGTCTATACTATTTCTGTCTTTAAAAACAAGTTTTTATAAATTTTCAAATCTCATTTTCCCAATCCAAACAACTATTTTAATGAAAACTACAGCAACACAGAAGTGCTATTTTAATGAAAAATACAGCAACACAGAAGTGCTATTTCTATTTCTATTGTTTTCCTGTCTAACTAATACAGCACAGTAATAAATCCTGAAAGATTAAGAGAATTGTACTTTTTTCCTTTTTATATGATTGCTAATTTTGCATTGCTAGCACAGGCATGTATTTGACTAAGTGTAAAATTACATTTTAAATAGCAATGTCTAAATACATGAGATTTCTAAAACAGTAACAATAATCCTGTGCTCATAGTAAAAACTTTAATGGGTAAATTATTATTCCTAAATTTTATAGCAATTACATCAATCAGGAAAGAAGTTTGGAGATTTGTTAAAATTAGAATGGGATAAATACACATACATTTAGCACTGTATCTTAAGTGGGGCATACCTTATAAATTCAAGACTGACCTCAATCCACACCCATGAATATATACTGCAGTCCTTGCTGAAAAGATCCAAGGCAGAGAAGAAATGGTTGTGAAGATTCCTGTCAGAGAAATAAGGACACCTATTCCAGTGGATCAGCTCCACTGATAGATATGGAAATGTAAAATACTTTTAAAATTTATAGGATTACACCCTGGAACATAGATAGCAACCTAAATATAAACTCTTTCAAGCCATCATTTGAAAACAACTTTGTTTTAATTACTCCTTGCTTTACTTTAAAAGAAGTAAAATTAATGAAGAAATATTTGTATTTGTTCCAAGTTGCAATGGCAAAAAATAATTTTGTCCTCTAATATATGAACTTGAGTTTGAGTGCCAAACTCATTTCATAGATTCACATATTTCCCATTTCACTGCAGTATCTCTGTGTATATAGAATAATTTGGATGCCTAAGCTCATTGCATTAAAACTATGCCTTTTACCAATTTTTAATATTTTGTGTCTTACTGCCAATTGCAAATCCGAGGTACCATGTTTGAAGAGAAGAGCTTGGTATCCATTTTGAGGCTGTTCAAGTAATTAAAATTACATTCACATTTTCTTTTACTAGCTATAGTAATAAATCAAGAATACTTGTTCAAAAGAAAGGTTAGTAAATATATTCCAAATTCCAATTTCATCCTGATTCCCATTTTCTTTTTTAAATTAAAAATTAATAACTTTACTTGAACTGAATTATTCTTCTTATGTGAAATCTACTTTGATATGTTTCATGTGAATTTTCATGTGCTGGCTTGACTATTAAGTTAGCAATGTAATAAAATGCTCAGCTCTCATAACGAGGGCATTTTAAGGTGAATTGCATTCATATGCCATCTATTTGCAGAAAGAGTATGGGGTTTGGCAAAGCTACATGCTGAGCAACATAATAAGATATTTGTACAAAGTACAAGTTACTGATTATTATTGTGTTTTATTTTTCTATGATTTCCTAAGAGGCATTATCAAGTCTTACAAATGGAATAAGCCTGTTTACTAAGATATTTATTAGCAAATAAAAGTACAGTACTCGTGGTTATTTCTAAGTGTGTTTGTTCGCCTAAATTGTGTAATTTAAAAAATCCTACAGATTAGAGAAACCAGCTATTTTTATTAATGCACACATAACAGATAATAGAAACTCAGAATTTTTAGAACCAGATAATGAAAATGCCTAGCTACTACTTTTAAAAAAAAAATTAATAACATATGCACTGGATCAAAGCAAAGCTAAGAGACATTGTTCCTGTACTGTATTATCCCATCTGTTTCACATAACAAGAAAATGTGAACTATGTAATGTAGACAATAGCATGCACTGCTTCCTGACCTTGAACTACTGATTTAAAGGCAAAAGAGTAGAGCGAAATCTAGATTGGCTGGGGTGGGGATCTAATCCTTCCTCGCAACTATGAACTTGGGAGATACAGATAAGAAGCCTGACTTTTCTCTAGTTCTTTTATAGAAAGAGATGTTATAAATATAGTACAATCTGAAATGTGGGTATTATCTCTAGAAATAAACTGCAATTAAACTGACCAGGGCTTCATTCTTCTATTAGTAAACCTTCCAATACAACTGAATTGGTGGAACAGTTGCCATAAGACAATTCAAGAACAACTGCTTTAAAGCAGCATGTTAACAGAGACAATCTGTATACTGGTTATTAAACAAATCTAGGCACAAAATAATTCAAACATTCTATAATCTATAACTTGCAAAATATCAGCAAATGGCTGATTATTACCTGAAGTGCAAAAGCTAGAAAAGATGTATACTTCCTATAAAAATTCTAAGTACTCTTTGGGGAAGGTTCTTCCAGACTATGTGAGTACAATTCACATACCGTACCATTAGCCAATCCTCAATTTCAGTGAGGAAATGAAAAAAAAAAAGAAACCAGACTGTTAAATATACTTAAAATCTATTTATTCAGAAATGCATTAGCAAATAGCAGATATGGACAAGAAATACAATCATATATTAATCCAGGTACAAGTACATGCAAAGATCAGTAAAATCACATAGGAATGATTGGGGAAGGATCCTATGCACACTGAATCAGTAACAGATTATAAAATAAACGCTCATTTAATTTCAGATGCGGATTTTTGTTGTCTTAAAACATGTTAATTCATCAAGGCAACAATTGACAACTCTTAATTTAACTTATATGCAGAGCACATCATGAGAAAGGCAGGGCTAGATGAATCAAAAATTGGAATTAAGATTGCCAGGAGTAATATCAACAACCTAAGATATGCAGATGATACCACTCTAATAGCAGAAAGTGAAGAGGAACTAAAGAGCCTCTTGATGCAGGTGAAGAAGGAAAATGCAAAAGTTGGCTTGCAACTCAACATTAAGAAAACCAAGATCATGGTATCCATCCCTCTCAATTCCTGGCAAATAGATGAGGAAGAAATGGAGGTAGTGACAGATTTTATCTTCCTGGGCTCCAAGATCACCACAGATGGGGAGCCAAGAAATTAAAATACGCTTGCTCCTGGGGAAGAAAGCTATGGCAAATCTAGACAGCATACTAAAAAGCAGAGACATCACCCTGCCAACAAAAGTAGTATAGTCAAGGCCAGGGGTAGGCAACCTTGGCTCTTTTATGACTCATGGACTTCAACTCCCAGAATTCCTGAGCCAGCCATGCTGGCTCAAGAATTCTGGGAGTTGAAGTCCATGAGTCATAAAAGAGCCAAGGTTGCCTACCCCTGGTCAAGGCCATGGTTTTCCCAGTTGCAATGTATGGCTGTGAAAATTGGACCATAAGAAAGGCTGAGCGCAAAAAAATTGAAGCCTTTGAATTATGTTGCTGGAGAAGACTCCTGCGAGTCCCTTGGACTGCAAGGCGTTCAAACCAATCAGTCCTAGAAGAGATCAACCCGACTGCTCTTTAGAAGGCCACATTCTGAAGTTGAAACTCAAATACTTTGGCCACCTAATGAGAAGGAAGGACTCACTGGAGAAGGGCCTAATGCTGGAAAAGATTTGAGGGCAATAGAAGAAGGGGACGACAGAGAACGAGGTGGCTGGATGGAGTCACTGAAGCAGTAGGCGTGAGCTGAAATGGACTCCAGAAGATGGTAGAGGACATGAAGGCCTGGAAGAACATTGTCCATGGGGTCGCGATAGGTCGGACACAACTTCGCAACTAACAATATACAATAGGAAGGAGAACGGCTGTAAATCGGCGCGCAATATAATTTAGTAGGTTACTATTTCGAATTAATAGGGCGGGTGAGGTTAATTTGCGTTTCCAGAGTGCCTTTATACGTTAACAGGCAGTCGTCTTTCTCAATCAGATCTCTGACACAAATACCCCTCAGGATCCAACCTTCACCTCAATATGCAGATATAATGAGCTTTTAAATGTTTAATTTAAAGAAGACATTGACGAAACCCCAAATGTGGAGGGCGGAGTCTACCCGGATTACTGTTCCTTCCCAAAGCACGTCTTCGTCACCGTTATATTCAAACCCTGAACCCGTCTCTTGATATTTCTGTATTCCTCGTCGCGAAAAGATTCAGGGCGAAAGGTAAGCGCTTTTATGGCGGATCGGCCCCGCTTTTTTTATTTAGGCAAGAGCGACTCTTCACCTAGCAGAGAACTAGCAAAACTTCACCCCCACCCTGGACTGGACAATAACGCTCCGCCTCGAGGAGGGCGTGCCTTACAGAACGGTTCTGTTTCCGAGGTAACGACGTAGGCGTCGGGGAAGTGTGGGGAGGGGGGGAGAAGAGAAAGAGGTTCTTGCTCTTTCAAGGCCCGACGGACAACTGCTGTTGGTTGCTTTTTCTTTGGTGAGTCTAATAGCGGCGCGGATTCCTGCTCCTTTAAAAAAAGGTGGGGGGGAGGTGCGTTGGGTTGAGTGCTTCTCTTGTACTTTTCATTTATGTAGCCTTTCTCTGTAAGATTAGGTCACCTGGATTTCATAGCTTTCCCTTTGGACGAATCCTGGGAGAGGATTAGTATAGCTATCCGAAAGAGCGTGATCGACTCACGCTAACCCAGCCAGCTTCATGGCAAAGCAAGGATTTTAAATCCGGGTTTAACCATGTCATTCTTAAAGCGGCTCCCCAGATGCGTAGGATTTAAAGGCGCATCGTTCTCTAGGAAGGCATTCTGGACTTGGAGTCTATCTATTTGAAAAGCACCAGTGTGGGAAATAGTGCTCTTGATTACCCTTTAAAAATTCTGATATCTGGGTGGAACTAGAAAAGCGAACCAGAAAAGTTTATTTACAGTTGGGGGGGGAGGGGATGCTACATCCTTAAATACCTGTCTTGCCTAATTATTTGTAAATTTCATGTAAAAGAAGAAATGGCAAATTAGCATGAAAATAAATTCAGGCACAATCCACATTTCCAATAATGCATCTAGACCTTTTTAGAGGAACACTGAGTGGAAAAAAACTCATTGGTTTCAGCTTAATATTTTATTTGGAAATCTGTTTGCCTACTCAGAAGAAGCAGACTAAGTGTATTTTCTTTGTGAAGTGTTATAAATGTGATTTTTCCATGTTTGTCACATCTGACTGAAAATATTATCCACTTGTATCCAAAGGCCCCTGTAGTCCCACTATATTTAAAGATGCAAAGGTTTTATAAAGCTAAACTACTGATAATAGATATTGTAATGTAGAACTGACATCCTTTTTAATTAGGCATGAAACTCTTATTTGCGGGTATGATATAATTACTGGGTTCACTTCTTGGTCCTTGAATATTTTTAATAGTGCACTGTACAGAATGTTCTGATTTTGGTTAAACTGTAAAACAATAAACATAGATCTACTTCACTAACCTCATTGCACAATGCTTTATGAATTATAAAATCACATTTATCCATTGACAGAAAGATATTGTGCTTTAACAGGAAGATAAGTACCTAGCCTGTTTTGACCAGAAGACTTTCCAAATAAGCAGCTTATCTACTTGTTCCTTAGGTAACCAACCTGCTGTGACATGATTTGCAATTATTTCTTCTCTAAGATGCTTCTGATTTAATTGTTTTAGAACCTTTGCCTTCATGTTCATCTATAGTAATTTCAACTTTTAAATCTATCTATCTATCTATCTATCTATCTATCTATCTATCTATCTATCTATAGCCTTCAGAAACACCAAATTGTGCCATTCAATCAAAATTATGGGATTATTTGATAAACTGGCAAGTTGGCTCGGTCTGAAAAAGAAAGAAGTTCATGTTCTGTGCCTTGGATTAGACAACAGTGGTAAAACAACAATTATCAACAAGTTAAAACCATATAATGTAAGTAGACATTTTTAGTTTACTACTAATTTGGTTTATATTGTTGAAAAGCTGACATTTATCACTGGAGATATTTATGGAAATATGGAATGTTTAATACATTGCAATATTTAATTTCAAGACTATTTACTCCTTTGAGAAGGAGTAAATAGCAAGTAAGCGTTTAATGTTAATATGGTTTATCTTTCCAAAAATAAATGCTAAATAGGAATTGTGTTTAGATTTGTAACTCAGAACTTAAAAATTAAATATTCGTTGGACTGTAAATTTAATCTAATGAAATAAAATAAATAATGTAGTTCAATATACAATAGAATACAAAAGGGAACATTGTGAAAGTATTAATTACTATGATTGTGATACCTTAATTCATAGCCAGGTAACTTGTTAATTGTACTTAATTGTTTGAATTGAATCATAAACTAAGTAAATGGAATGTATTCCCCAACTCCCTCAGCCCCTTCCCTCCATAACACTCAAAACTTTCCTATTCAATTAAAAACCCTACCCATTTTTTATATGCACTGCAACTCATGGAAGAAGGGCAGAGTTTCCATTGTGTGATTATGGCTGCCATCTTGACTTTTCCATTCTCTTTCCCCATGAAAAGGGACCCCCATCCCCAAACCCACCTACTTCATGCACATTTCCTTTGTGGGTTTGTACCAGTCCCTCTTTCTCAGTCCAATTGGGGATAGCTGGCAATTGCAGGAATAAAACTGGAGGCCAGAATGCTACAGTCACAAAACCTCTCCAATCTTTGGAGGAAAAGCAAAATACTGCCAAATGACTAAATAAAGAAGGAACCCTTCCTGCTTGGCACTTGGGCAAATGCCCCGGCAGAGTTTTCCCTAACCTGGCCAAGCATATGGTACAAATACGGTAAGATTCTAAAAAGAGTGCACAGAAAAGCAACAAAGATGATGGGGGGGGGGTTGAAGGCTAAAACCGTTGAAGAACGGTTGTTGGATTTGTTAACGAAAAGAAGGACTAGGGGGGACATGATAGCAGTGTTCCAATATTTGAGGAGCTGCCACAAAGAAGAGGGGGTCAATTTATTTTTCCAAAGCACCCAGAAGCAAAACAGAAGCCATGGATGGAAACTGAACAGAGAGAAGCAACCTAGAACTAAGGAAAAAATTCCTGACAGAACAATTAATCGGTGGAAAGGCTTGCCTTCAGAAGTTGTGGGTGCTCCAACACTAGGAGATTTTTAAGAAGAGATTGGACAGCTATTTGGCTGAAATAGTGTAGGGTCTCCTGCAAGGTCCCTTCCAACTTTGTTATTCTGTTAAATGATCTCAAGCTCATTGGTTCAATGTTAATATTGGCTACTTCTTTAATTTATCCTCTAAGGAAGATGATAAAAGAAATAGTATTAATAGTGAACCATTAAGAACTAATATGTCAGTTTTGCCTTGGCCCGTTAGAGGTTTTATGAATTTTAAACTAGTGTTACATAGTAAAGCAAGTTAATGCTATTTACTGTACATACATGGGCCTCTCATTATACATGTAGTCCTCAACTTAATCACAATTGAGCCCAGAATTTATGTTGCTGGTGAGAACTTTATTAAGTGAGTTTTGCCCATTTTATGATTTTTCTTGCCACATTTGTTAAGTGAATCACTGCAGTTGTTGAATTAGTAACACAGTTAAGTGAACCTGGCTTTCCTAGTCAGAAAGTCACAAATGATAATTACATGATCCCAGGACACTGCAACTGTCATAAATATGAACCAGTTGTCAAGTATCTGAATGTAAATCACATGATCATGGGAATGCTGCGAGGGTCATAACTGAAAAATGGTCATAAGTCACTTTTTTCAGTGTTGTTATAACTTTGAACAGTCACTAAATGATCTGCTATAAGTCAAGAACTCCCTGTTTGCAGTTTTATGTATTTGCAGTTGATATATATGGACCAGAACTAATTATAGTAAAGGTTTTGACATATTTGTGGGTTTGACGATGTGATTCTTATCTGACTGCCATTTTGTATATTTGTAAAAGTATTCATTAGGCCTCAAATACATTTTCTCATTTCTGCTGCCAATCTTATCAATCTGCTCAATCTATATTTTCTTATATCTTTTCAGTACTTCCCACTCACCTCTCATCAGCACTCCCACCTTATCTTCCCATGCACAGTTGCCAGTCTTTGCAGTGCTTTTCTCTTTTCCACCAGGTCATTCATCGCTGACTTTTTTCACAATATACCCCACAAACTTCCAATCAGTCACTGGTCTTCCTAATCCGCTTTAGATTCCAGGCCTCATTATCTGCAGTTTTATTATCCGTAATTATAGGGTAGAATGAAATCCCAATGAATATTGAGGACACACGTGTATATATATATAATGTAGTATGTGCTTATAAGCTTTTTTTTTTCTCTCTCTCTCTCTGGTATCCCAAATCTTATTTTCTTATTTTCAGTCTAGGATTTCAGTCCTATGTTTTATAAAGAATTGTAATGCTTTGGGTTAAAGTGACTATATTTGTACAATATATATTGTGTTTTACATCCTGATTATTGTGGAATTTTATGTTTTTACTTTTGTGTGTAATTAATCCAGAGTATTTTGTTTTTCTGTAGCTTAAAATATGATAAATAAATCACCTCTATAATATTTTTTTGATTTAAATGAGCAATGCCTTGTTGTTTGATTATATCTCTGTAAAAATATTTAAGTCATGAAAGCAGTTAGATGATTAATATCGTTATAAATAATGACTGACTTGTTAAAGAGACAATTTTATAACTACCAAAAACATAGAAGGTATACATGTACTGTACTTAAATGCAAAATACAAAAAAAAGTTGAGATTTACTGGTTCCTAAACATTGCATTGTTTCTTAAGAGTAATTCATCTTCCAGTTAAGAAATAATTCATAAATAGATCATAAATATTTTTATCTTTCTTAATTGGTACATCATTCATTCTCTATGTGTTTCTCAAAAGTTAGGAGATTCCACAATATACTTAGATTGCATGAACAGACCTAATCCATGTAGTTTTTTGAGGAACACAGAAAGTGTACATTAAATATTGGATCCACATCTACAATGTTGATGAGTAACATTGAATGTTGTAATTGAATTATCATAAGATAAACATCAGTGTCAATCCTGATGAATACCTGCTACAAAAGTTATAGGCAAATATTTAGGCTTGAAAGAAATGTATTTATTTATTTATTTATTTGATTTCCACAACACCTAACTCCAAATCAATTGTTGACAGCGCACAGTAAAACACAATAAAAAAGCAATATATAATAATGAAAAAAGGTGGGGACAAAAAAGATGTGGCAAACACATAAAGATGTATACAAAACATAACCAATAAGGGGCTCATCCAAATTAATATAGCACCTGAACAACTCACATTATAAGATAACAGGAATAACTACATCACATTGTTGAGTACTAATAAATGAAGTAAAACTAAATGTAAGTAGCATATATATTAGTGGACTGAATAAAATCAGATAAAAAAAACCTGCAGAGCCACCATTAAGCAGAGTAAAAATTAGGGGCAAACTTAAATGATAAATATTTCTTTTCTATTCAAAAATATATGTATTCTTTTAAAAATGTTAGTATCATTACTTGTTATACATTTTGATAATATAATTTTATTACAGCTTCAATACACTATTATTTCAATTAAGAGAGAATATATATTACTGATTTTTAAATATTAAAATATCAATTTGTTTTTAACTCAAAAATTTTTTTGCACAGGCTCAAGCTCAAGATATTGTTCCTACAATAGGATTCAGTATAGAGAAATTCAAAACATCAAGGTAATATGCTTTTATTCTAATATATTATATCTTTCTATTATATATAATTATGCATTAAATCTTTAAAGAAAATGTTTTAGATGTAACATTTAAATTGTCATATTTTCATTCTGAAAATGTTATGTCCTGAACCACATAAGTAACTCTGAATTGTGCATCTCGCCTGTGAGAAAAGTTTCAATTAATGAACCCAAATCTATAGGAAGAAAAGGTTATTGGAAAAATGGAAGACAGCTTTGATACACACATTTTCAGATGCAGTATCTACCTAAACTAGTTACTTGCTTCTTGAATAAGATCTTGGATTCAAGACATGTTGAGATCATTTTTAGAGAAACTAGTTGGAGAGAAATCATGTGACTATTTTGTTTAGATGTTCTTAGGCAGACCCACCTTGCTTCTTCCATTTCTAGCACTATTCTCATAGTTTAATAGGCAATGTTGGATAAATGTAGGCTAACTTTCTTGCTTTCTTACACGCAAAACACTCCCATTTTTTCTGTTACAGACATCGCCAGTAAATCAGAAAAATAGTTTACAGCTGGGCTCATCTTCCTGACCATATGATAATTGACTGTTAAAGCTACTGACTAGCTTTTAATAGTTAAGGCAGGGCTTTTTTTGTCATAGAACATCCAGAACGGAGTTCCGGGACCTTTTTTGGATGGAACCTTGTAGGATAGGCAAGGCGGGTTGAATGACATGTGTGAATTCCGGCACCATTTTTTTTTTTACAAAGAAAAACACTGATTAAGGGCTGTATAAAATTGTCATCTGGGAACATGTCTGTTTTTTAAAAGATGAATTCTATTCAAGCAGCTTAGAAATCTGGAATTAGATCCTGTACATTTCAAATTAGAAGCAACGCTATATAACATATATTGGACTGCAGTTTAACAAATTTACAGAGGTAGATGTTCTTCAGGACAAATTTTGGGAGCATGGAGGAAAATAAAAGAGAATAATGAGCAATAGTTTTCTTTATATTTAGAAGGGCCCAGCACTGAATAAGACAGCACTGTGAAGATCCAATTAAGTTCTTCTCTGTTTAATATGGCTTATTTCTTTGTATAAAACTATATTCTAAATTTAGATTGACACTTGTCAATAAAACTCATGCATCATATTAAATTGAATATTATTTTTTAAAAAAATGTGTACCAGTCAGAAAGTTATTATTACACTGAATTAGCACAATATAATTTATACAATATTGCAATCCAGAATGAGTCACAGATCTAATGCTCTATTTTATTGTTTCTTTACAGTTTATCATTCACTGTGTTTGATATGTCAGGTCAAGGTAGATACAGAAATCTCTGGGAACATTATTACAAGTAAGTCCATTTTTAACAGTAAGACTTAGTTGTGCATTCCTCTATTAAATTTATGAACATAGTTAAAATAGTTAATAGTTAAAATAAAATATTAGTTAAAATAGTTGCACAGTAAAATTATAATTCAGTTTTTCTTAGACTTGTCTGCAGTATTCTCAAGCATGAACGAAAGGGAAGGAATGATGAATTAATTGGAATAATATAAATATATATATAATAAACTGTATAAAATAATTAGGTAATATATGAAAGATGTTAATTATCTATTCCTGTGAAAATTATTGCTATAGCAGCAAATACTACCTTTTAGATAGTTTTAATACCTTTTAAAGTCATCACCCTTTAAAATGCGCAAATTAAATTCCTATTTTCTAGCAGTCCTGGCTGTACACATAGTCCTTGATTTATGACTATTAATTCATCAGTTACAATACTGAACAAAAGGACTCATGACTGGTCCCCAAAGTTATGGCCATTGCACTGCCCCCATGGTCACATGATCACGATCTGGGCACTTGGTAACTCATTCACCCTAACCCTTGCAATCATGTGATCGCCATTTGCAATCTTCCCTGCTAGTTTTCCCAGAAAGTCAGTGCACTCTTGCACACCTTTCTTGACTTATGCCACTCCTCCAAGCACTCTCCCCAACCCACATGGCACCCCTCGCACATCCCTGTGCATCCTTCCCAACCTATGTGCTGCTTTTCACATACTCCATGCCCCCTTCCTCTCATGAAACCTCACAAACGCTCCCTAACCCAGCCCCTACATCCACTTATTCTTTCCCCCACTGGCAGCAGCCATTTACCTGCCTGCTGGCCTGGGACCTGTAAATTCCTCCTGGCTTCTCCACTGGTCTTTGGGATTCAGTTAACTATGACAATTGGCACTGCAGGGATTGCCATCACTAAGTGATGCCATCATGCTTTATATGACCACATCACAGAGCAACCAAAATTCTAGACCCAATTGTCATTGTAAGTCAAGGGCTAGCTGTAAAGCAACTTAGGAATTGCAACCCATTAATTTTGGGAGGTCTACAAGTTGCACAGTTTGGACTTTATACTTAATACAGTTATAGCTCCTTAATTGTTGAATATGTAGAATAAATTAATGGCCAAATTAAGATACAAGATATTGGCTCTTCTTGTATTAAGAATGTTTGAGTGCCTATGCAATTAACTTTATGTAACATGAATTAAAATTCTTTCCTTGAATAGTTACATGAAATAATATAAAATTATTGATATATTATGGATTGATATGCTGGTTAATGAATTGAGTTATGTCTCCTTTCTCCGGTATTTAAACATTGCACATCTTGGAAACATTAGAGTTTACTGCTTAATTCATTGTGCAAAAATTAGATAAAAAGCTGCTACATTAAGCATCTAAGCTTCTATTCCACACTATTTATTTATTTATTTATTTATTTATTTATTTATTTATTTATTTATTTGTTTATTTATTTTGAAAGATTACAAATACAGAAACTTTAAAGTATCACCCCATTGCAATTTCAAATGAAGTTGCTATTTTTGTTTTTAAAGTATATTGACACTATACTCTCATACTTACTGAGAGTAAATCACACTGAGCTCTATAAATGTATGAGTGCATAAATACAGAATTGTCTTTTAAACTGATTTTATAGTAGTTAAGTTTACAGATTTAGCAAATTACCATACTGCTTTTTAAAGGCCCTTAATAGCTTGGATTTAAATTTCTTTAAGCAGAATTTCAGTGAGGAAAATGCCTACCTCATTTTTACGAATAGCTCCGGTTACATTCTTGCAGCACACCACATATTGAATGCCACTGTCTCCTGCTTTGGGGGCAGAGAGGGCTGCTGTGGAGTGGAAATGTAAAAATGCTGTTTTATAACTCCTGTACTACAGTCAGGGCTTTCTTTCTCATAGAACGCCCAGAACAGAGTTCCAGTACCTTTTTGGGATGGAACCTTGTAGGGTAGGCAAGGCGGGTTGTATGATGTGTGTGAGTTCCAGCACCTTTTTTTTTTTTTTAGAAAAAAAGCACTGACTACAGTATATATTGCAATTTGGCATTCAAGTTAGTTTTTGAAATTTTTTTAAATATTGCACTAGAGCACGGATGTCAAAATCGCTGTGTCATGTGACGTTCACGACGTATCGTGACTTTTTTCACATTGCCAGAGCTGGGGTGGGCGCAGCCTCCGCATGATGCAACCGGCCCGTGAGCCGGCAGTTTGACACCCCTGCACTAGAGCACCTTCAATTGAGCTTTCTCAGACTTACTACATTTCCCACTTTTTACAGCTGTTGTAATTGCATGAATTGTTCAATGCACCATGGTAAATGAATGGATGATGAAGTGGTATCATGGAACAAATTTGCCAGTCATTTAATTAGACATTATCTACTGTCTATTTGTATTAATACAGATTATTATCGTTGTTGTTTACAAAAACAACATGTAAATAGGATTTTTTTTCTTCCAAATCCTTGACTTTATCTGAATTACTGTATTCCTTGGAACAAAGAGCTTGCTAATGCACACTGCCCATCATTTCAACCTGGCTTCTACTGCTAGAAGGACCAAACATTTTTGAGAATTACATGAAAATCAGAAATTCTGACTTGTTCATTTCTTAACAAGCCAGAATCAAAAGGTAAGAATAAATCATGCCCTTTGGTTCTGGTCTTTTAAGACAGAAACAAACCAGGTTGCTGGTAATCCTAAACAATTTGCAGAAGTGTCTTGTTTTATTTAGTTGTTCTTATTAGCAAGAGGACTCAAGTAAGGGTAATTAAACAGCACATACCAGTATGCTGCTTTTCTCTATAATTTTGTGTAATTCTGAGACATAGCCTACAATACTTTTTTGCCTCATGGCTTCTTATCACCTTACTATTCAGATTTTTCACACAATGTAATTTGTGTCTTCTGTTTTTATATTATACAGAGATTGTCAGGCCATTATTTTTGTCATTGACAGCAGTGACATACTAAGAATGGTTGTGGCCAAGGAAGAACTTGACACTCTCTTGGCTCATCCAGGTAAGGAATCTTGTTATCATTTAGAATCCTTTTTCAGAATAAATAAACTTCCTCTAGGATAGCCTGTCCCCAGCTTGGTCCTTTAGGTTTTTCAACACTGCATCAGTCGGTGCTGTAATAGAGCCCATCCCCCTTGCTGCTGCTGGTTCTCTTGTCTTTCCTTCCACATTTCCCAGTATTGTAGATTTATTTAATACAACTAGGTCTTTGCACAGGGTATCTATGCATGATAATTTGGGCTGGTTATTTGTGCCTCAAGTGAAATTCTAGATTTATTTGTACTTTGTTTACTCTGTTTTGTATGACATTCTCATGAGTCTACCCCAAGACCAAAGTTCAAAAGCACCTGAATTTTCTATCCTCATTTCCTTAGAGCAGTGATGGTGAACCTTTTAGAGACTGAGTGCCCAAACTGCAACCCAAAATCCACTTATGCATCGCCGGGTGCCGGGTGGGTGTGGCCCATTGGGTGGGGGTGGCTGCGGTGGTAACGGCAGACTGGGTGGGACTAAAAAGTTCAATCAATCAATTCCAACTTTGCAAGATTTTTTTTTCCCGCAAGAAGTTAAAATTGGTTCGCCACCACAGGTTCGCCACCACGACCATTGCCTGCACAATTCTGATCTTTATAAATTGCAACATCTGGGTATCTCTTCTAAGATGGCTTTGCTACCCTACCTACTACTAGTTTGGACTGTATTTCTTGGCAGCTGGTTCTTTTAATGTTAATAGTTGACCCTGAAAGGCAGAGGCTATCCACTACTTCAGTATCTTAATTGTCCATTCTGACTGCTGTACCTATTTAATGTAACATAAATCATAATGTGAATGTGCCACATAGTTTGCATGCTCCCAACCTAACATACCTTTTTAAGCAATTAATCCTTGCTTTTCACAGTTGGCAAATATTCTCTAATAGTTATTCTGGTCTATGTGTGCTGCTTTACTGTTGTTTAGAAAAAAGCACATCAATCTCATATATTTTGGCTTTGTTTTGAAAGATGAGTTTTAAAGTTTCTTTACATGAATAAACAGGATATGTTGGTGCATTTAAAAATGTGTTTTCATTTGCAATAGTTTTTGTGCTTAAACATGTGAGTTTGGAGAATTATTTAGAGATTTTTTTCAGAAACAGATATTCCTAGTAGTCTTTCATCTTGAGAGTTGTAGATTTCAAAGAAGATACTGACAGTGAACAACGTATGTTTCTATTTAAAATAGTTTTCATATATACGGTGACAAATTTAACAAATTATTATGTTCTAGATCTTAAACATCGCCGAATACCAATTCTGTTCTTTGCAAATAAGATGGATCTTAGAGATGCTGTTTCCTCTGTTAAAGTCTCTCATTTACTGACATTAGAGAACATCAAAGACAAGCCATGGCAAATCTGGTAAAATTCTGATTTCATAACTATAAATAAAATAATATTTAATATGAATTAAATACATAATTATATTTTGTATTTGGATTGTGAAAGCAAATTCATTTGATTCCATTGTTCTTTAGTTTTGTTGTGCATACTAGTTAATAGTATGCAGGTCCAATATATCTATTTACTCTCCATGATTCTTATTTGGAAAGTGTTACTTTCACCAATGATGAATATGCAAAATTTTATTGAATACAAGATTTGTGCAAAATGGAAGATAGTTGGTTCCTTCCATGCAATCATGATCAAATAGCCAATGTATGTATGTATGTATTTTTAAATATATATATTTAATATATATGTGTTTGTGTGTGTGTGTGTACACACACACACATATACACACACCTTTTATTTTTATTTTTGGTTTCAATTTGTGTTTATCCAAATTCAAACAGTTTCATTGTGGCTTACATTTAACTATAGAATTTTATTTATTTTATTTCAGAATATAGCATTAATGCATAAAAATTTACAAAAACAGCATATAAAATGTGTATTAAAATATAAAACATCAGAGCATTTTAAAAACGTATAGCACAAGTGATGAATAAAATTATGAATAAAATTAAATTATGTACAAGCAGTTACTGGGATTACTCAACCTGTGACCAAATATCTAGATTGTTTAACCAGTGAGCAGCAGTGTCCTGGAGTGCAAGATTAGCCTCCTGGTGTGAACCCAGGCAACATGACTTTGTCACAGCTAAATACACATTCCAGCTGCTGGACCTCACAAGGATTTCTCAGCAAGAATAAGAATAAATATCCATAATACAGTCTAAAATGTGAAACAATTAAATGTTAGTGGCAACTAACTAAACATTAAAATTAACTTGTAAAAGCCATAACAATACTCTAATACAGCAAAAAAACCCTAATTATATTAATATAATTACACTGAAATGATCCCTGATAAAACTTATGGAAGTAGTTTCCAACAACATAGAAAATGTACTTCAGTATGAATGGCACTTGGAAAAAGCTCAGTTTTACTGCTTTCTGGAGGGACCATCAGTGTCAGGGCTAACTTAATATCTAAAGGGAAACAATTCTATAATAGCAACCACCAAGCATTGGTGTGTTTTTTTTTTTACTTTTATCTACTTATATTTGATGAAATTTTTGCAATGGCTTATAATATAAAAGCACAAGAAATACATATTTAGTCTGATGTGAATGCTGTAGAAATCTAATTCCTGCTAAACACTGTTATAAAAAGAGCACATATATTCCTCTGTATCTGACCACATATTGAATACTGTGTTCTGAATAGCATGTTGAGACAGGCCAGTGTAGGCATAGTCAGAATTGTCAGAATTTTAAGACCTCTTCCAAAATGGCTTCTGGGAGAAAGGTCTTGCATAGTGACAAAATATGCATCTCCATGCATATTGGTTAAAAATATTGGTTAAATAACCAATTTACTAGAATGCTTTCTGTCATCCCTCCTTTAATCCCCTGCTTTATCATTGCCATTTTTTCTGGGGAGATGACACAATTACAAAGCATTGGACTACAACTGGTCCCAACTTTAGGGCATTTGTCTGAGGCCTAGAGCCATTCTTGGAAATAAAAAAAGGACACTGGCAGCTATGTCTTTGATGCCAGTTTTTTAGAACTTTTTTTAAAGTGCTGTTAAGATATAAAGTAGTGTAGATAACTTGGCATGCACCAATGTGGGCAGGTAGAGAAAATCCAGTGTGTTAATATCTTCAGCAGATCAGAAAGCAGGAAGTAATTTCACATTTGATACCATCTATGTTTGAAACTAGATCTTTTAAGTAAAGACCATTGTGTATGTTTATGACTCCTTGAAGCTGATTAATTTTAAAAATATTTCTTCACTTGCTTTTATCACTTACAAGAGTGTTTTCTTTCAGTGCTAGTGATGCTCTTAAAGGAGAAGGATTGCAAGAAGGTGTGGACTGGCTCCAAGGTATGTCTTAATTTTTTCTTTCCTGTTTTTCTTTCCATAAGCCCTCCTTTTTTTAAAAAAAAATATTTTTCCATCATTTCATTTTGTTTTTTCCTGCCTATTTCTGCTGTCAGATCAAATTACACAGTAAGTATCCTTACAATTATTTGGATGCTTCTTTCAGTGACACATTGTCATTCAAACAAAGCTACCTCCATTTTAAAAATTCTATTTTGATTAATATATCAGCAATACTTTTATTCCTATGATTAAAGTCAATATAATATAAAAATACTCATTTCCTTTTTTAAAAAAAATCCTAAGTCATTTAAATTCATTGTAAATAATACAATAACAGTTCTAATTTCTGGTCTAAGTGTGATCCAAATTATAGTTTTTGTTTAAAGCAGCTGAAATTATATATAATAAATATTGTAGTATATATATATTTAAAGTCAATTAGATAAAAATAAAGAGCTCTGGGATGTAAGATAAAAGGCTTTTTTAGCCTTTAATTTAGCCCTTTGCTCTGATGATGTTAACAGGTTGTTAACGAAAGCTCAGCAATTAATTAAAAAAAGCCTTTTATCTTACATCCCAGAGCTCTTTATTTTTATCTGATTGACTTTAAATGTCCATACCTGGGATTCCAATATTCAAAATTATTAAAGATATATATATATGTATGTATGTATGTATGTATGTATATGTATGTATACAACACACAAAAAAAGTTATTATCACAATTTTTAAAATGCGTTTTTACTGTTTCCTGTGTAAAAGCATCTTAAAATGGGTTGCAGAATGCAACACACTAAAAAAAACAATAAATTGAAAAAAATATTTAAAATCAAAAGCAGTTAAAAGAGAAAAAAACAACAAATGCTGAAACAGAAGCCATCTATAGAACTTCATTCCAAGACAATTGTTCATACTCACATTACAAATATGCTGTATGTGAATTATTTCATGTAACATGACTTATAAGTCTAGCCATTCCATTAGTTGTCATAAGCCATGTACTTAAGCAATTTAAGGAAGATGATTTTGCTACTCCTGCCTTATTGAAGTTTGCTTGCTTTAATGTTACCTACAGAGCAACAGTGTTGCTTGAGCTGCCATAACAAAAGAGCAGCTAGAGGCACTTTTCTCAAAAGTAGCTTTCAGGAAGAGGCACTGGACCTCAAGTTATTTTTCTGCAGCAAGCAGAAGATAGCAGATAAATCTACATAAAGAGATCATTATGCCCCTTTACATCACTCTGTTAAAAGATTTAACAGAATAAGATATTGAAATTTAGTTTTGGCTTTGGCAATAAAAATATACATTTTTTGAAATAAAATAACTGGATAGCAACTAACAGTTTCATATAGTTGGTTAACACTTTATTCTAAAACTTTCCAGTCAAGAATTTTACACTAAAAAACACCACTAGATGTCAGCAAAGATTGAAGATTGAGATGTAGAGAAACCTCCTAAATTACTACAATATTTATTATATGGAAATTAAAAACTTTAGTAAATATTGAACATTTTGAAATAGTATCTCAGAACTGTCTATCAAAAACTAGGCTTCTGGACATTTCTGTGCAGGTACCACAAAATCTATAAACATGTACATTAATCCTTAATACCCTAAAATGTTTCTGAATGGAATTTTTTGATGCTATCCTACAAGAAAACTGTATTTTAATATGAATTTTTATTTGTTTTTATCTAGATCAGATCCAAATAATGAAGACATGACAAGTTAATGAACTAATGGAAATGTTAAAGATAATTTATAGGTACTGAAGGCCTTAGACAAAAACTTTAGGCCTGTGTGTTTTCTTGTGTTGGTTTTCATAAAAGCCTTTAAAAATAAAATAGTATTTTTGCTAATAGTTCATAATGGCCATAATGTGACCAGAGATTTAGGTGTGGTCAAATAAAACAATGAAGTAATTGTATATTATTCAAAAACCTTTGGTATAATTTATTTAATTTTTAGTTAGATACCTTAGGGAAATGCATATTGTTATCTTAACAAAAATGATTTCTGAAAAGCTTTGCATAGTGTCTTACATTCAAAACTTCACAATGGCCATGTTTCTTCCTGAACTAAAATTAGATTTAAATTTAATAGTCACAAGAAAGAAAAAATGCTATAAAACTTAAGCTAGTGCACTTCTTGTTCTTTCAAACTTTTTTTTCCTGCAGCTGGGAAGACTATTTTTGTCACTTTTCTTCCCCATCCCTCATTTTTTATATCATCATGTTGTATTGTCTAGCCCACAGATCATAGTTTATCCTAACTCTTGTGTATAAAATAATTTCAAACCATAGTTTTAAATTTGACTTTATAAACCTGTTTTATATAACAAAGCATTGGGAAAGAAGATAATTAAGAGTTAAGAAAAAAAAATGGAAGGTTATTTTTCCAAACAGATAAGAAGATGACAGGTGTACAGGCACCAAGCTAGACTGTTTTGCTCCAAACGAAATCAGTGGGTTTTTTTTCCAAAATATTCAGTTTTCTCTAAGAATAATCTTTTCTTCTGGAATAGGCTGATCCACACATTGCAAGGAGCTTTTTACATGTCTGGAACTGTAATCTAAAAAGTGTGGTATTCTGGATGATACACTTCTGAAAAGGCACTAACGATTTGAATCAACCCCTTAGGCTAAGGAAATTGAACATTCCTAAACCAGACTGTTCTATTTTGCATACTTCTACTCCCATAACACTCGTAGACATCTTGCATGTCTTAGTAGACCATGATTATCATGTAAAACAGCCCACTGCAATAGAATTTGGTATAAGTTTAGCTTGCACAGAAATCAGCTATGCCATACAAGGTTTAGTTAGATGTGAATTGTGATTTTACAAGTTATTTGGATGCTTATGATGTGCTATTTATGTGCTAAATTGTATTGTTTTCTGTAATAGCTAAAATATTTTGATAAATAAAGTACATAACTGACATAATGAATTCTGTATCTTTTAAGATGACAAATTGCATTCATGAAATGAAATAGTCTGAAATATTGTAAGGGAGCATTTCCAGAGACCAGGCTTTACTTGGAAAAAATGCAAAGCAGGTAAAGCACTCAGTAAGCATTGCTTCAAGATACCTGGACTGATATTTTTCCCAGTTAAAAGTTGAAGGGAACAGGCTTTCATTGGAGGGTGAAGCAAGCTAGCAGGACAGAACCTCCACATCTTTGGGCTGTATCAAGAGAAGGGAATGGTTGGGATTCCTTTATTATTTGTTTTATGTTTTCCAATTTTGGGGCTATATAAGTCCTTGGCAGAAGAGCAAAGGTAAGCTAAACTAAAGGGGATACCATGACTACCTCAATCACAAGGCCTGGGAAAACATAAGGCTAATCCCAAAGTGTATATTGCTACAGTGCCTTTGTCAGGATGCTTTGGGTGAATGTTTGATGTTACTGTATACTAATAGAGAGGGAATCATCATCTAAATGATACAAACCTTCTTACCAGAAGTAGGAGTAGGTTATTTTACTGCACCCTAGAAGTGTGAAAAGCTATAATTATTCAAGCATAAGGTCCCTTGGACAGTTGCCAAGGCCTTAGAAGGTGAAGAGAAATAATATCTCTATATGCCTATCTATCCACCTAATCAATGGGATGGGCCTATTTGATGTAGTGCTTACAATGGTGGCCTAGACTGTGAGTTCTAGGCCTCCCTTAGGCATGAAAGCCAGTTGGGTGATTTTGGACCAGTAATTCAGCCCAACCCATCTCACAGGGTTGGTGCTAAAGGGAAAATATGAGATGGGAAAATTTGGTATGTATACTTCCTTGAGTTGACAAAAAATGGTAGAATAAAAATATAAAGTCCCAGGTGTTGGTTAACTGCTACTTACTACTTACCATTTTAATCTCAGAATTTCAATGTAATAATTAATATATAGAATTAAACCTAGCAAGGGTACTGTGCTGGGATTGCCACCATTGATCAAATAACTGATTTTAAGTGTTTCATATGTTTGGAGCATAGTATTTGTCAAAGACCTTCTAAGATAATTGGGATACTCAGGAAGTGGGTTTTTAAATTTCATCGCATACCCTGGTGTGATATTGACAGGTGGTCCTTTGCCAAGGGTGGTGCAGTGGCTCAGTAGTTAAGATGTTGGGCTTGCCAGCTGGAAAGCCAAAAGCCCAGGTTTGAGACTTGAGCGCCATGCAACAGGGTGAGCTCCTGTCCTCACCCCAGCTCCGATCAACCTAGCAGTTCAAAAGCATGCAAATGAGAGTAGATAAATAGGTACCACTTTGTTGGGAAGGTAACAGCGCTCTATGATGTCATCATGCTGGCCACATGACCAAGTCTTCAGACAGCACTGGCTCCACGGCCTCGAAATGGAGATGAGCACACCCGCAATGACGAGTAAAATCCGCAGGGACTCCTTTACCTTATCTTTGCCATGAATCTAGAAGCAGGAGCTTCCTCAAGTTTGGATTTAACTCTGCAGAATGTATTTATTTAGTGTATGGCAAAAATGTTAAAAAGCATCACAATTATATGCTCAAAGAACAAATATGAAACTATTTATAAAATCTCTGGAATTTCCCTGATACATGCTCAAAGGGCATTGTTCCACATTGTCGCACCATCTGCTTTGAAGCACCATAGCTACATTCTAAAAAGGAGAGCTTTCCCCCATTTACAGAATAGGCTAGCATACCTGCCATGTTGAGTCCTAATCCTATTGAGGACTGACCAGGCCTTAAGGGATAGATTGAATACTTTTGCTTCAGCTGTAAAGCAAGGAGTGTTGTGACACTCTGGAGGACCAATAAAGGATCATTCTTGCATCCAGACCTGAAGCAGATTGAAGTTGTTATTCAGAAAGTTTCTGGCTGTCCTAATAGGTGGATGTCTGAAGCAAAGCCTGTTGTTTATAGCATCAGTAATATCTGCATTGATTGGCAGGTGAGTGTTATTATTTTCTTATACTTTCGCAGTATTCCCTTTATGGTGGAGGAATATAGCTCAAAACTGTAACCAGAAAGTGAACCACACACATAGTGTTGTTCACTCTGCAGCATGAAAGAAGTGTTCTTGTACTTACTTACTTAACATTCCCACTGGCATTTATAGAATTATTGTAATTGATTGTTATTTTAATTTGTATTTGTGTATTTTTCTGTCCACAAGACATTCAAAACAGTTCAAATGTAGTTACAAATTGTTTACACACATTTTGGGCTTTTATTTTGAAGATAATACATTGAAATGTTCTTTAAAAAGAAAACTGATTTATGCAATGGCATGCAATTATTTTAGGCTCCAGTCTAAACTCATTTATTCAGAGGGCTTCCTTCTGTGTACATGCCTTACAGCATTTTTTTGTTCTGGAAAAGGAAGTATCTTGGAGAAAACGGATGAAGAATAATAAATACATTTAAGATTATGTAGAAAGACAGGCCTTGGTATGTCCTAGTTACACCAGTTTTTAATACTAGTAAAAAAACAAACCCAGCTCAATCATATACTTTTTATGAGGAATCTAAAAAAAAAATTGAATGCCTGCAGCACTTAAACACTAAAATAGGGCAACCAATTTATGCCTACCTAAGGATAATTCTTATTTGGTTTAAGCAATTTTGACTGCATTAAATTCTGGGACATGATTTCATCAATATTTAGTGGTCTTAAGGCTCAGAAGTATGTATTCCACAACATAGCTGTCTTCCAGATCTCCATGAACATAGTTTGATGATTTTTGTTTGTTTATTTTCTTTTATTGTTTGGGTTTTGTTGGTTTTTTTCTATCATACGTCAGAGTCTTAGGAAAAGGAAGAGCCAAGTAGTTATTTTTTAAACGTTTTAAGAATACTTCTAAAACAGGTTTTCAGCAGATTAAATTAAAGCTGATTGTGGCAGTCACTCCAGTATTCCTTCCACACTGTTGCCGAGAAATCAACACACCTATTTATTGATGGCGACTGTTTATTTTCGGAGGAAAGGCAAAACTCGATCAACCTGAAGTTCTCGGCCGCAGAGGGCAAGGGAGGAGCGGGGGGAGGCAAGACCGGCGAGCGAAAACTCTGGATCACGCGCGCGGGAACTGAAGCTCCTGCGTTGTTCGGAAAAGGCGGGGTTTAGGGAGAAGGGGCGGTGCTAGCCAGGGCCGGGACCCGCCTCCTGGGCCGGGCCGTTGAGGGTGCCGTGCAACTATTTCTGCCTCCACAGCGTAGTAGAGGAAGGGCTCGGCGGCAGGCTTGGTTGTATTCGGTCCCGTTGGGACAATAATGGACTAGAAAGCTAGGCAGAACGAGGGCTTCTGTCCCCAGGACAAGCGTCAGCGATTCGCCCCCTGTTTTTTTTCAGCCTTAGAAAAGAAGTAGCCTGCTGCTTCCCTGGTTGTTGAAGATGTCTGGAGGGAGTACCCGGAGGAGAACCGCTTCCCCCTGGCACAACAATTTATCTCGACTTTTTACGAGAAGTTCTTCCAAGGAACAGGAAGAAGAGAGCAAAGTAGCCCCTGAACTGCACTGCGCACGAAGGTAGGGACGGGGCAAAGTTTGAAGGCAGCAGCGGCGACTCTTCCTTCCTGGCTGGAGTAGGCTGGCTGGGGCTCTCGTGCCTCGTCTCCTCCTTCGCTTCTTCTCTCCTCCCCCCCTCCCTTCACCTCCTCGCCATCCTTCTCCCCGCCCTGCGCTTCGATACTTCTTTGGCATCGTCCCTTCATTTTGGCTGAATTCGCGACAAAACCCAGAGCCGCAAACTTGCCAAACGCTTGTTAGTCTGGCGCGAGCTCAGCCAGAGTCGTTCCGTGGAGGGTTGAGTGCGTTACGCAAAAATCCGCAAAATGGGGTTGAGGAAACTTTTTGTTAACCCCGGATAAATGTATAATGCGAACGCAGCCTTTGTAATGTTAACTAGGCGGTGGTCTTCTGTTTAAATAAGTTTTTTTTAAAAGTCCCGGAAGCTAAGAGCATCTTCAGTATAAGTGCTGTAATTTCACATGGAATAGGCATATGAACTGTGCAGAAAATTAGGTCTCGAACGGTTTGTTGTCATTCAGGGAAGATGGGCTTTAGATAGGTATTACTCTTTTAGGCTCTTTCTTTTTCTCCCGTTCATACACTTAGCCAGTAAACAACATTGGATCATTTAAGTTCAAATACTAATTTCAAGCTTTTTTTACATTTTGGGGAGTACAGCTTTTGCCCTCTGAGAGCTTTTTGGCAAAACCTCTTTGGAAGGTATAGAAACTGAGGGATGGTTCTGATAATAAAAGCAACAGGTCTATTTCTCACACTTTATATCATATTCTACATTTTATTATGAACAGCCCCTGTGTATGTGTACATTTTGCATGGATCTGTGATGGGTGTTATATAAAATACAAGGTAAAAGTAACAGTTAATAAACACTGGTAACCTAAGATAATTCCATGGTGATTTAATATATCCATTCTTAAAGTTTCTGTAAATTAGATAAGTCTTTTTCCTCACTCCTGGTCAAAAAAGCATCAGAACAAATCCAGTGAGGTTCAAACAATCCCTTTTGAATTGCTTTCATGTGCAACATGTTACACACCCTTGGTTCAAATTGTTTAATGATAATCTTAATGGGCCAAAACTTAACAAACAATATTGTATCCAGTAGCAGTACTTATGAACATAATGCATTCTTGTCCCCCCCCCCACACACACACACACTTCCTTTCTCTTCAGCACACCCTGAAATGGAAAGGGGAAAGAATGAGAGGAAATCCCATTGTAAGAATGGTTTTTGGTCATATAATATGTGGCAAAAAGAAAACATTAAAATTATGTAATATTATGTGCCTTTTATTTCCAAGATTATAATATTAATAAACTTTAAATAGCAAAAATAAGCAACCAATCATTTTTTAAAAAATAGGTTTTTATTTTCAAATTGTAGTGCACCACAGTATTGGTTAAGGCATTTCCATGTTGTATAATCTGGTGAATAAGAAATTGTGTGCCTTAAAGTTGGTTAAGAAACTGATCAATTTCTTAGATAAGCCAAAATTGAAATCTAATTTTGTTTTAATTAAAGGTATAACTACTTTGTAGAGAGATGTTTTTATTTTCAATTTGCACATTACAGGGAATTATAAGCATTTTGGTATTTGTAGTTTTTATTTAGCAATAATTAAAATATAACAGTATTATGGAATTTTTCTGATTATTCAATAATGTAGACATAAAGTTATTTGTTTAGAAAGCATCACACACACTTAATAGTTGCAGGTAGTCCTCAACATAAGGGGCATAATGGAACATGCCCACTACAGTCATATGTCATGATGATTAAAAAACAGGTTAGTCACATGACCAACCCAATTTAAAGCCTTTTTGCTATGGGTGCAGTTTTGCCAAAAAGGGGAAGTAAATACTGGGTTTTTAGCAAAACCATGATAAAACACAATCACATGACTGTGGAATACTGCAAATGGCCATAAATGGGTCTGTGTTGCTGAGCACCTGAAGTTCGATCACATGACCTCAGAGAGAAGCTGACTGTCAGAACTTCAAATCTGGCTTGTAAATCCCTTTCTTCAGATCAGTTATAACTTTAAACAGTCACTAAGAGATTGGTTGTAAGTCAGGGACTAACTGTATACAATATAAGAAGAGATCTGCTGTGCCAGAACAAAGTTCCATTTATTTCAGCAATAGCATAAAGTCTTGGGGATGATGTTTGTTGGAATTTGGAAAAAAAGAATGAGACCCTCTGGTCCCATTAGACCTCTCAACATGGCATTCTCTTGTACCACCTATAAGAATTGGGTTGAATGGCATGTCTTTTTGTCTATTCTGAATAGGTAATTCCATTCAGTAGCAATGGAGGATTTGCATATGGGGTCTTCACTCATATTTTCTGACCTATCAAAGGCCTCTTTAAGATTAGTATTGAACTGCTGGAGATTATTCATCAGTTTGGGGTGGTGTATCAACAATGAATGGATATCTGGCTATATATTTCTACCCTGGCTAATTGGATTGGTTGGAACAAAATAAGCTAAAACCGAATCCCAGCAAGATGGAAGTATCAGTTGTTCAAAAAAACATATTGGCTCCTCATTGGATCCTGTGTCAAGTCTGGATCAGATTGCACTCTACCTGAAGTGACATTGGGGTTTCCCTCTATGTAAGCCTTCTGCTTGATCAGCAGAGGAAATCTGTCATCAAGCTTTTGTCCAATTTTATTGTGCTAGGTGTGGCAAGTGAAAACTTAGAATGTGAGACATTGGCAAGAATCACACATACCTGCATTATCTTGAGACTGGACTACTGCAACACTCTCTACCTAGAACTGTTTTCAAGACTACTCCCAAACTAAATGGCACTGAACTAGAAACTGGGAGACTGTGAGTTCTAGTTCCACCTTAGACACAAAGCCAGCTTGATGACCTTGGGCCACTTATACCCTTTCAAGGAAGCAATGGCAAACCACTTATGAAAAATCTTGCCAAGACAACTACACAGACTTTTCTAGGCAATCACCAGGAATCAACAGTGGCTTGAAGACACACACACACACACACACACACACACACACACACACACACTTACCTTCCAAGTACAACTTAAAGTACTATTTTGATCTATAAAACTGTGCTTTTGTTCTTCAATATTTTCAGAATTATCTTTTTTATGCAGAAACTGCCTGAGTTGTGCGTGCAATTGGGTGTTTGTGTGTGGATGTGTGTGAATGACTTTGGAAGACTAGGGGAAGAGTTGCTGGCTAGGAAACAATCAGACAAAAGAGGGAGGATCCTCAAGAGGATTAAATGTCAGAGAAAGAAACCTAGGAAGAATCTGTCCTAATTGATCAAGCAATTAAAAGTGGTGACAGGAAGTTGTACTTTGTAAGATTTTGTTAATTTAACTTTGCAATGCAATAAAGTAGAATTAGCTCCTATGGTTGGGTTTCCTGTCAAATTTTCTGGGATGGGGAGGAGAGCTTGAGGTGCATCCTGTCAAGAGATACTGAGATCAATGGCCTCCATATTGGTGGTATTCATGAAGACAATGAAATACCTTTAATTAGGTATTTGCTTTTGTTATTGTATTGTTTTAGTAGAATATTTTAATGCTTATGAACCATCCAAAGTCTTTTGAAGGGACAGGATATAAGTCTTGTAATAAATAAAATGAGGCATGATAGCAGTAAATAAATTGTCAAATTAAAAAGTAGGCACCAATTAAATATCCACAGTAATAGGAGAGGAACCATTTAAAATGCTAACCATTATGTGTCAACAATATGAAACAAAATTGAAGCTGAAGGACTGGAAAGACTTGTGTATACACAAATTCCTGAACCATTATATTCACACAAGCAGACTTTTACCAAAGACTTTATAACAAAAAAAGCCAATAATGCAAAAACATGAACTCAAGAGATAGGGCTGAGAAGGTTTCAGAAAAAGTAGTTTCTGAATAGTTAACTTGGTAGATGATAGAATAAGCTTTGGATATGAAAGATGAGGCACAATTCTGAGGATGAAGTTAGCACTTATTAAAATAGCAATTATTGAGTTCTAATTTACAAAGGAAAAGGGACAAAGAACAATAGAAATACAGTATCTTTTATAAGGATTTTGAATTCTGGGTTGGGAAATTCTAGGGCCAGGTTAGATTGTGTAAATTGTTAAGAAACCCTATGCTTTTTAGAGAAAGACTTTCCCCACTCTCATTTGTTGAAGCTTATAGTAGGCTAAAGGCCTAAACCTTAAGCCAAAACAAAAAGCAAAATGTTGACAATAGTGAGTATGCAAGTAGCTATTCTCTTTTTTACATCAGTGCTAGTCAATCCTAATCTTTCAAATGCCTTTAAATTTTGTATTTGATTTACAGCAGGGATGTCAAACTACCGGCCCATGGGCCGGTTGCATCATATGGAGGCTGCGCCCATCTCAGCTCCAGCAATACAAAAAAAGTCACGATACTTTGCAGCACATCATGTAGCAAGGCGAGTTTGACATCCGTGATTAACAGGTAGTCTTTATTTAGTGACTGAAGTAGGCAGAAAATGAAAAAGTAATTTTATAACTATGCCCACATTTACAACTTTTACAGTGACTTTCTGTGTCTCAGTCACATGTTCACCATTACAGTCAATAAAGGTCTGTGTCTAACAGGATTTTTCTCCTCCCACCCCACAGAATGGAGAGATTGCCTAAACCAGTGGTGGTGAACCTGTGGGCACGCGCATCGTCGCCCCAGTTCTAGGCTTCAGCTGGGTTTTATAAAACCTTTTCGCTTTAGGCCTCTGCCGCTGTGTGCAAAAAAAAAAAAAAAGGTTCAATTAATCAGTCAACTTCTCACAGAGAAAAAAAGATCTTGCAAAGTTGGAATTGATTGATTGAACTTTTTAGTCCCCCCCCCCAGTCTGCCGTTACCACCATGGCCACGCCCAGCCAATGGGCCACACCCACCCAGCATCCGACGATGAATAAGTGGGTTTTGGGTTGCAGTTTGGGCACTCAGTCTCTAAAAGGTTCGCCATCACTGGCCTAAACTATCTCTTCCTGAGCTTCTTTTCAGCATGTCCCTAAAAAGTAGTAATCACAAATAGTTTAAGCTCAGTTGTGTGGCCTTAGAACCCTCCAACTAGTTCAGTATTATACCTGACGCTGAAGGACCTTAAACAATTTCACACTAAAGGCTTTTTTTTCATTCTCCTCATAAGCAGCTAACTGGAAACTGTGCTAGCGTATTTCTTTTGGACTAGCACATTCCTTTTGGTGTGTATCTGCGTATTCTCTTGTAATCCCTTCCTCTCCAATGAATGTAAATAAAAAGATTAATTCTCTTCTTGCTAATTACCCCAGCCACTGGACTTCTCTGATTAGAGAATAAACATTATTTATTGTTGATTGGAAGCCTCTTGGGGACTTTTTGCATAAAAATGAAAAAAAAATAACTTGGGACTTACAGTTTTACTGATTAGACAGGCTAGATTATGCAAATAAAAGTAATATGATGTAACTGTAAAGAGAGGTCAAAATCTATTTCTAGGGCTGTGAAGAATTTTGGAAGCCAATTCTTTATGCTTTTTTTCTTTTTTAATTATTTTTTCCCTTTTCTTGCACTTTTTTCTTTTTCCTTCCTTACTTTCTATTTGTGCTAGCTTTTACCTTCTTGTTTAAAAGTGCAAATAATACAAATTATATTGAGAATTACCCTATAGTCTGAGCAATTTTTATTTAAGCCTAAACTAAAGTTATATTGCTGTCCAATATCAGTCTTAGAATGACAGTATCTTTATGTGGCCTGGATATGTTCAAACCTATTTGAGAACCCTTATCTTCCTGTGTGACTCCCTCCAAACTGAGCCAATTTCATTGCCAAAACTAATATATTTATTTTCTCCTGCCAGCACTGTTTCCTTTTATTTTCCAATTATTAGTGCCTAATGCTCCAAATAAACTTTCATATACATAATGTGGGTGGATAACTTACTAAAAGAAGAAAGGAAGATAGTTTTTCTTTGTTTTTTTTTTCCTTAATACATCCAAAGGATTTTTTTTATAAAGAACAGAGATGGCAAAATACACTTAGTATGATGCTGGAATGAGCTTTGAAGATTTTTTTAACTGTATACTAATATATAGGTTTTACAGAGAATCAGAATGTTTCCATATGGGATTGAAATTGAAGTGTCTCAAATGTTGCTGTCTAAGATAATCTGTAATGATTTGAGTTTTTTTTAATTTGAACAAAAGTTAACAATTTGGAATTTGCACTTAAGGATTTAAGTTTTGATTTTGAATTATTTACATTTACATTTATTTACATGTAGCCAGTGTGATGTCTATCCCTTATGAAAACTATGTGATAACTTTATTAATAAATGCATTTTCTCTATTTTGCGCATTAGTTGAATAGTATGGCACTCCTGTTGTAGAATGCATTTACATAACAGTGATGTGCAATTTTCTTTTAAGTAAAGTTTCAGTGAAGATCAATAAGGTGACCAACTGTCCTCCTTTAGGGAGGACAGTTCTCCTTTTGTAAATTCTGTCCTCCCTTGAAAAGTGTCCTCCTACATGTCCTCCTTTTCGATATTTGGAGACTAATCTGCAGGGCTTTTTTTTTCTCATAGAACGCTCAGAACGGTGTTCTGGCACCTTTTTTTGATGGGGGTTTTTTTTTTCAACTTTTGCATGAGCTGTGCTACTCCCCCTATTTGCTTTCGAAAGCCAGTAGGAATTGCTGCTGAGCACACCAAAACACCCGGCTGGCAAACTTTGCATATGCAAGTTGTCTGTATTATTGTTGCAATGAATAAAATGTTTCTTTTATTTACGATATTTTTTTCTTCAATTTATTTGTGTCCTCCTTTTCACTGTAAAAAAGTTGGTCACCTTAAGATCAAGTGATTTGTAATCTTTTCTAGCCTAGTGTCTTGAGATTGAATTTATTGCACATTCTGGAGTTTACTAGGAAAAATGTCTAGAGAAGAATTATCAAATGGCAGAAGATTAAGTACTTCTCTCATATCTGTTTTTTTCTCTGCGGATACCAATCTTCCCCTCAGCAATAGTATTATATGATGTATATTTTCACCAAAAACCTGTTTGAGCACATCTATTCTCTTTCAGTAGATGAGCCCAAGTTCTGAAACACTGTTAGTCTTTAGACCTGTTATTTTGAATCAATCTTCTTGCATCAGTTACTAACTTGGTATAACTACACCAAGTTTTTCAGGGTCAGGTGATACCTTTTTGTAACCTTCTGACAAGCAAAATCAGTGGGGAAACCAGATTCACAACTGTGTTATTAATTTAAGAACTGCAATGATTCACTTAACAAATGTGGCAAGAAAAGTCGTAAAATAGGACAAAACTCATTTAACAAATTTCTCACTTTTAATGGGAAACTTGTCCCTGTCTCTCTGTTCTATCCTCTTCTCTCCCTCTGCTTGTCTCAAAGAAGCCTCTCCTCTTCTCCATCTCTCTTTCTCTGTCCCCTTCTCTTTCCCTCTTATCTTTTTTTCTCCCTTTCCCACCAAAACCTCCTCCTTTTCTTCTTCTCTTCTCTCTCACCCTCCTCTTCCTTTTCTTTTCAGTGCAGCTCCAGCTGACTCCTCTCCCCAAGATTGCGCGCTGCTCTTTCTCTCTTTCTCTGTCCCCTTCTCTTTCCCCATCTTTTTCTCTCTCTCCCTTTCCCACCAAAACAACCTCCTTTTTTATCCTCTCTCCCCCTCCTCTTCCTTTTCTCTTTGGTGCACCTCCATCTGACTCTCCTAGAAGCACCAATCATCTGGAGCTGTGTGCCGATCCTGGGTGCTCAACAGAGCCCCAGCAATACCACAGACCCAGCTGACTCTCCGACAGGCTTGTGCAGCACTCCTGCCACTTCAACTCATTCCCCCATTTCACTTTTACTTTTTTTTACACTTTTTTTAACAGTGCTTTTCAACACATCGTACATGTACTACCTGCCAGGTGCTGAAGCACCACCAGCGGTACGCATACCATGGGTTGAAAAGCACTGCTATAGAACATCTTCCCCTTGAGACCCAGTAGGCCCTCACCTCTTAACCTTTGAGAAGGCTATAGAAAGCTAGTTTGTCATCACATATTAGAATAGGGTGAGGTTAAAGCCTATGTCTGACTGCATCAGAGGAAAACGGCTAGGACACCAGATTTTAGCTTCTTGCCTTTCTGTGTCTGTGTGTGTGTATGTTTTGGTTTGGTATTGCTGCTGTGTGGAGCCCACGTTTATGTTTCTTAAAATGGATGGCCATATAAGAATTTTAAATAAATAAACAAAATTAATAATTGTGTATTTTCTTTCATTATGGAAGATCTTGATTTGAAAACAATGCTTTTATTTTGGAGGAAATTTGGAGGAAATACACTGGAGCTTAGCTGAAATCCAGCATAGAATTTGTTTTAGCAGAATTTGATACTACATATTAGCTTCCAAAAATACTTTTTGGTCCAAACCTATTGAAGTATAAATGACCTATTGAGAAAGATAACATAGAGTTGCTCCCAGGTAGACAAAATTCTCTTGATTTCCTCTCATGTTGATGCTATTAATTCTACATATTCAACACTTAACCATGTCTACACATAAATGTTATCTGAGCCTTCTAGTATATTAAATATTTTGATTCAACTCATTCTTTACTAATTATTCAAATTATAAATTGTTAAACATTTAAATTGGAAATTAGTTAAGCTAATATCATTTCAACTGAGCAAGAAGAAACTTCTCATGTGTCTGTCTCTACAATTATAAAATCAAAAGACTTTTAGAAACGATCTTTTATAAATTTATAATAAATTTATAATAAATTTAATAAAATCCATATATTTAAATTTTATATAATTTAAAATATGTGGCTTATGGTGTGCAAAGATTAGAATTATTGGGAAATTCATCTTTACTTATAGTATCATTCTATATCAGCCATCCAGTATCATTGGATATTACAGTAGGTAGCATAGAAATCTGATCAATAAGCAAAAAACTTTGTAAGGCAGTTACAATTACAGCTACCATTATGTGAGGGTAAGGGACAAAATTCTAGATTGAACATATGGTAACCTTAAGTAAAAATCAAGTTAACTGACTAGTTTTGAAAATATAGTACAAAAGAGTTGTGTTAAAAATAGATAGGAAAAAATATTGGAGTTTTAAAAATGAACTTAGAAAGTTTATGACAATAAAGGAAATGCTTTGATCAGATTTAGAAAAGCTGTCTAAACATAAGAAATGCCAAGATAACAGAAAGCAAGCAGGCAAAATAAAAGCATTTGGTTTCTGCACTTTCTTTCAAAAATGCTTCAAATAAATTTGGACTTTCAAATAGGTTACATCTCTTTCTCTCTTTTTTCAGTTTTGAAATTAAGGAAGATGAATCTACAGATGTGATTTGTCCAAGAAAAGAAAGCAGTCCTCTTCCAGAATTGTTAAAGGTCTTTCTATTTATTATTATAATAGGAACCAGAATTATATCTTATACTTTCTAAAAACTATCAGTTTATTTTTATTTAGGTTTTCCTGTATTTTTGTCTGCTTCATTATATGCAGAAAATGTTCTGAAATATATGTGTGTGTGTGTGTGTGTGTGTGTGTGTATTCATATGTAATTGTGAGAATAGGAATCGTAAATAATGACAGAGTCAGTTATCATTACAGTGTTCATTTTATGACTAATTGAAGATCTCTGGCTTTGTTATCTTTTAATTGTAGATAGTTTTTAATAAAATAATTGTTTCAAAAGTTTAATAGCATGAAATGTAAATTTAAAAGCAAGAAACAGGATATGATTGAAGCATAAATATAATTAATATATATTATGCCAGCAGCTCCAATTCCAACTTTTCAAAACTAAATGTTAGAATGAGATAAGAAAAAAATGCACATGGCTGTACAATTCTGGATTTTGAAGAAAGGCTGTTTAGTAATACAAGTGTCATGATGGAAAAACCATGTTTTCTGGCCTCATCCCCCATCACTTCCCAGAACTTGGAATTTTGTGCACAACTGACAGATATCATTTTGAAAATATTTCTTAGTCATATATTATGTACAATATACAAAAGTTTCGGTATTTTCAGCCAAAGAGGCACAACCTCTATGTGATAGAATGTTGAGCATATGTGTATGTTCTTTGTATGTGTAGTTCTTTATAGATTCAAACCAAGAAAACCATAAATATAACATGTACATAATTCAGGACACTCATCTGTTGATTTGGTGTCACTTTTGTTATTATAAAATTGTTAATAAGAATCAAAGACTAATTAAACCTATAGTTAGCTAGATAAAATAAGTCTATGGATGAACAAATACTCCAGTCTTTCTAATTTGTCAGGTTGTAAGTTTTCTGTCTATTTTCAAATGCCATTATTTTTTCTAAGGTTTGTCTGCACGTTTGAAAATAAAGATAATTAATTCTTTCAAAACAAGAGGAGACTTTTGAAAAAAATCCCTAAACACTTGCAACTAACATTTTTTAATTGGAGAATCATAAATTAAAAAATGGAAGCTACATGGAACTACAAGGGCAATTCAGAAATAAACCTCCATTTGGTTATCAATGGCAGACACTTGCAGATACAAAACTTTTTATTTATTTATTTATTATTTATTTATGAGACTTATATACCGCTTTAAGTGCAAGCACTCTCTAAGCGGTGTACACCAGTAAGCAATGTATATATATATATATTTACATTGCCCCCAACAATCTGGTCCTCATTTTACCTACCCCGGAAGGATGGAAGGCTGAGTCAACCTTGAGCCGGTGAGATTTGAACCGCTGACCTGCTGAACACAGTCAGCTAAAGTGGCCTGCAGTACTGCACTCTAACTGCTGCGCCACCTCGGCTCTTTTTATTATACACATTAGAAAACTACAACATTACTTTTCAGCATAATTGCCAGGAACTTGTCATAACGTCTTAAAAGTTTTGAAATTCCTTAGAAGTAGTCGCTCAGCGCCAAATCTGGGCTATAGGGGAGATGATCAAAAACATCGAAATGGAAACTGCTTCAAAAGTTCTTGGGTGCGTCTAGTTGTATGCAGGGGAGCATAATTATGAAGTCAGCATGTCCCAACGCTTGTTATGGATGGCTCATTTGAGTTTTCGTAACATTTCATAGTAGACTTCTGAACTGATGGTCAAACCACACTCCATGAACTTCACTAGCAGTATTCCTTTGGCATCTTCACATTTGGTGGGATTTTCTATTGTACCACTTGCAGTGTGGTGTTGGTTTATGATAATAGTCACTTGCACACTGCTAGACGCACCCAAGAACTTTTGGAGCCATTCCAGTGGAATGTTTTTGATCACACACACACCCCATAGCCCAGATTTTATGCCGAGCAACTGCTACTAAGGAATTTCAAACCTTGTAAGATGTTTTGACAAGTGCCTTAATTTGAATGGCGATTATGTCAAAAAGTAATGTAATGTTGTAGTTTTCTAATGTGTATAATCATTGATAACCAAATGAAGGTTTATTTCCGAATTGCCCTCATATTTCAATCAAGACAAGAACTAAAGACCAACAAATTCCGTTAGCACTTCCTGAAAGTCAGTCAGATCTGCAAATAGAAATCATAAATTGATGAGAATAATCTTTGTTATTCTGACCTCATCACAAATGTTATAGTCTAAAATATGGTTTTTCAAATTGAGTTCTTTAAAAGTCTGGGGTTCCATGTAGGCCTGAATGGAGCTTCAGGGTTACGGAAGGGAAAAAAAACTCTTTCCTCAAGGGACAAAGTGGGAAAAATCAGCTCTTAATCCATGAGAAAAAGTGTCCACAAGGGATTGGGGGGGGGGATTCTTTCTGCAAGGGTTAGATAATTTTTTCTTTCTTGGTACTTTGTGGAGAGTTTTTTTTATCCTTACAGTCTAAGAGAGAATTATACACAGAGAATTAAGGCAAAATTCCCTGCAAGCAGTAAGGGGGAAAAAAAGCCACTATATGAGAGACACTAAGGAAAACTCTACACAAAGGACTAATGGTCTGAGGAATTGGTAAATAGGCAAAAATAAAGAGAAAAAAAAGATTGACTTTTTTTTAAAAAGGCTTTCTTGGGGAGGAAGCCTGGCAGACATTCCACATTAATCATTCCTTGGGGGGAGATTTATTAACTAAAAATAGCTGCTAATGTTTCAACTGTTTATTTTTATGTAATGCTATTACATCCATTACATATGAAGAACATATATTTCAAAAAAATAAAAGGCAGATTTTATAGTGGAGGTTCTTTTTCATGTGAACTTTTAGTAAAAGAGCTAGTTTTCTACCTTTATAGAATCAGTGCTATGCCTACTGAGCCATGCTTAATGTACTGTAGATTTAGATAATACATATTATGTATGCCTGGAGTAAAGCACTGGCATTAAAATTGTACATTAATGTATTCCAGTACACTTAATGAAATCCAATATGCTGAAGCAGAAAGAGTTCTGGCCTTAGATTGGGAAGACCATCATTTTCATCTGTTAAGAAACTGGCATGGCCTCATTAATGCTCTCATAGGAACAATAAAATGAAAAGAATTGAGTATGTGCTACCTTATGCTTCTCATAGGAAATACAAGCTACAATGTGATACAATTCCTCCTATAAAGACTAAAATCTTACTTTCTCTTCAGCAATTGATAATCTGTTTCTTTCCTTGTAGGTTTCAGTCTGTAAAAATAAGAATTTCTCTACAGAAGATGTGAATAGATCTACCACTCAAGAGGAATTAAGGAAAGCAAGTAGTCTTCCTAGTTTGATTCATGAAAGCAAAGCAAACAGTAACAATAAGCGGTCTAAAGAAGGATTTTTCCAATATCTTGGGAGTTTATTTGGTATTTCTTCTAAATCATCATACAAAGAAAAAGAACCTTCTAATTTTGGAGATGGACATTGCAAAACTAAAAAAGGCTTTTCAAGTCAAGATAGCCATCAAGATAAAAGATCCACTGAGCATCTCAAATCAAAAATATTTGTCATTTCAAATTTTGGAACTGAACAGAAAATTTCAAGCAAAGATGAAGAAAGTAACTTAAGAATTAAATCTAGTCCACAACATTTACAGAAATCTCAGGATAAATCTGCTGAAACAGCCAAGTGAGTTCAAATATAGTATCTAAATATATATTTTTATTTGAGCTCATATCATAAAATTTTTCTTCAGTGTTATTCATACTGAAAATGTGTAATATACATAAATTAGTTCTCATCCTATATGTGTATTTGTTTTCATCAGTGGAAGAATCATGCAAAAGATACAGTCTTATATGTAAGAATTTTGAATTTACAAAATTAAAAACAAGATTGAGGAGAGATTATAAACATTTTATATATTCCTTATCAGTTGAATCTAATAATGAAGGACGTATCAAAAGATGGAAAGGTAGCCAGCATGATACTAATTTGTAAAAATTATATGCCACTCATTTAAATGTCATTATCAGGCAAAGTGTAGAAACAGTAATAAAAGAAAAAAATGAAGTAAGCATATAGCAGAACTTGCCTTAGTGAAAGAATCATATAAATTCTGAAGAGGTAAATATTAGTATCTGGTTTAGTCACTGTGAAAAGCAAAATGCTGGACTAAGATGGTCTTATTATCCTGGAGCTGGAAATTAAATGTCATTCCTTCCAGTAGCGACATAAATTTATCTGTCTGTCTGTCTGTCTGTCTATCTATCAATTATCTATTTTTGCCCTTAGTGAATCTTGATTCTTGCAGACTACATGAGAAAATTCATACAGTTTTTAGGAAACCATTTTGGAAATGATTTGCCATTGCCTTCTCCTTAGGGCTTAGAGAAAGTAACTGGCAACTACTGAAACTCAGGCATGACTAAACTAAGACAAGACTAAAACTCAGATCTTCACAATTTTAATCCAGTATCTTAGACTTTAAAGCAAATTGTGTCTCACATGTAGACATTCGCAAATATATCTACTTCTGCAACATCATTGACATTACAAAACAGAGTTTCCCTTTTACAGGAATCAAAAAAGCACTTTTGTTACAGCAGGAAGAGAAAGATGAAACCAATCACAATGCAAAGTACATAAAAACAGTAATGGCTATTCAGTGGAAAGTCAGACTACAAAGTGAGCAGATTGGAACCTATATTTGATCATGTCTGGGTCATCCTTTTATGTTTCACAAACATGAAATCTGAATATGAGCCTAGACTTTCCATGGAACATCCCTTCATGTATGCATTTTGCACAATGAAAATTAAGATGTGTAGAGAAATGTGAATGACTTATTTTATGCAGATAAATTTATGGGCTTTGAGAAAATTCAGTACAGTGGTTTGAATGACCAGTTTTTTTCAAATATGTCTTTTTTGTGCTTTCAAGTAGTCCTCAATGATGATAATTGGGATTAGAATTTCTGTCACTCAGCAGTGAGAACATAAAGCATGATATCCCATGACCACATCACTTAGCAATGGCAATCCTAGCCATTGGTATCACTAAGCAAGGATCACAGGTCATTAAATGAGGACATCCTCACAACTTCCTGCCAGATTCCAGTAAGCAAACTTTTTGGGAAGCCAGCAGGAAGTTGCAAGTCCAGGTAGTTTGTGAGCAGGTAAGTGGTTGCTATGACATGGGTGCAACAAGGCTGGGGATGGTTTCTAGGGGAGGAAGAAGCACAAAGTCTCCTGTGGCACAGCATGAGCATGCTAGACGAAGTGGCTGCTACCAGGTGAGGGAGTATGTGCACAAGGGTGATTTGCCTATGGTAATTGCTGTCTTATGAGGGAGGGTGTATAGGGCACTGCTGCAGTGCAGCGCAAGCATGGCCAAAATACCATTGGCTACTGCCAAATGAGAGAGGATGTAGTCCAGCTGGGGATGGCCGCTTCCAGAAGAGAGTTACATTGTGTCATTCTTGGGCTGGGCTTAACAGTAAGTCAGCAGGGAAAATCACATATGATGATCATGTGATTACGGGATAATCCAAACAATTTAAGCGAGACCTGGTTGCCAAGTGCAGAATCATGATCATGTGTCTTCAGGGATTCTCGGATGGCTGGAATTTTGAGGACCAATGAATGGTACCACTCATTCAGTGCCTTAATTTTGAACAGTTGCTGAACAAATGGTCATTAACCTAGAACTACCAGTGTATATGAAAGCCATTTTCAGGTGTTGAAATGACTTTTTGTCTTGGACAGTAATGGCACAATTTTTCAACAGTATTCAATAAAGTATATGACTTAGAAATTTATAATTGCATTTTTTTATTTTTTATGGCAATAGTTATTTATGCATTTTTAAGGTTGGTTAACAGGTTGTCATCAAAATATTCAGTAATAGTATTTGTATACGAATCTCATGGCAAAATATTCTTTGCCATGTATAGTGTTTCCATTAAAAGCTGTTATAATGCAGTTTAATCGCGTTTGATGCCTAATTTTCACTTCTAACCCAGTTTAATTTTTCTCAGTCTACTACTCCCATATATTGTGCTACTCAGACCTGTTTTTTTATTAAACTTGAGAATATATTTGAAAGATATAAAATTAATATGTGAGATATTTGATGATATTTTTATTACAACAGAGTATTAGTATGATTCCAATACTACTGTTGTAAAATGTGTAAATGTGTTTCCTGTTTGTGGATAAACATGTGCATAAACGTATTCAGACATTGCCGGCAATGGGGTGGGCATGGTTTCCTCATGACACGTCCATGGGCCAGCAGTTTAACACTCTGCTCTAGCTGTACAATTTCTGTCATGTTCATCAATACTAATTATACTTGAAGTGAAAAAAAAAGCAGATTTTATTTTAAGTAAATCTTACACATTCCATTCCAGAGAAGTTCTGATCAGGTTTACATGATACTATGGATTAGCCAGGCCAAAAAGAACATAAAGATAACAGAGAATGCAAAGCTAGAGAGAGAGAAAAAATAATTTCATTTGTTTCACATGCCTGAAATAACTTTTATCTTCTATCTTTTAGATAAAAGATAAAAATTCAGAAACAATTTCAGTAGATATAACTGTAGTCCACAATGTAAACAAGAACAGGTATTGATTGTACCTACTGTTAAGTGTAAAATGTTCTAGAAAATAAAGTCAGTATAAGCATATTTAGCTTTCTATATTTTAGTTGTCTTAAGGCAAGAAGAAAAATGTACTTTACAAGAGTTTCAGTAATTTATTTTAGTTCTGTGTCCTGCTGATTTGAATAAAAGAAGTCAATTACAATTCTATAAATTACAACAGAAATAAAGAGCTTAGTTTGAGCTAAACTTTCTCTGTTACTATTTCAATTTTTAAAATAAAGTGGGTTACATGCTGTGAACTAAATCATTAATTCTGTAAATATAAAAGCAAACATGCCAATACTATATTATATAGCGTTATCTTCTTTTTTTCCCCTCAAATGCTAAATATTTTATTTCAGTGAAAGCTGTTACAGGGATTAAAGTATTTGTGAAACATATCAGGAGCTCTGAAATACCAGATGAAACTATTGGAATATATAAGCTGCTTTCCTCCTCCCCCTCCCCCCCCCAAGAATAAGGATGTCATCAGAATAATCTCTCCTGGCAACATTATTATAGCTGCCATTAGCATTATGTGGGTTATTAAGTGCAAGAGAATTTGTATTTATTTTAGATTCATTTAGTCTCTATTCACTTGTAGTTCTATAAAATACATTTAACGCAAAGATTATACTAAATTATATATAATCTATGACAGAATATCACATTTTATAGATTTTTAAAACCTGAGTCATATAACTTTCCTAATGATATATAGTCATCTTATTGTACTCCAATAGTAGGCTAATACATGATCTACAGACCTGATTTTACAGTCAATAACTGTATTTAATTTCATTTGTATAACATGTATTTAGATCTCATTTATGCTTACTAATATCTTGTCTGTTTTATAAATCAAATACTATAGGTACATTGCTTTAACAATGCTTTTTAATGGACGTAGAGTTATATTAAGTTTAAATCATAGAACATTTATGTTACAGAGGAAGCATGCTGAGAAGCATCCCTGCATTTGTGCACTGAGCTTCACTGAATTGTAAATAACAGTTTATTGGCACATAGTCAATATAACCTTCATATTTTTTAAAAAAAGTCAATCAAAAAATACATGAGTAGAAAGTGGGCTGCCTTATATTTGTTCAAGTCCTACTGCTCTGAAAGAAAGAAGTTTTCAAACTGTTTCTAAGTCTAATAATAGATTATTGTTTTAAACCACAATTTAAATAATTGCTGATACCTAGCCTTTGAATTTTCTCTTCCCATATTTTTAAAAATGGTGCATGTGAGGATTTTGTACATTGTTTTATAAAGTAAAACAACCTCTATCAATGTACAGGTAGTCCATTTGTCCACTAAACAGACATTTCTTTAGTGATTGTTCAAAGTTACAATGACACTGAAAAAGGTGGCTTATGACGGTTTTTCACACTTAGGACTGTTGCACCATCCTGGACATATGATCAAAACGTGGACGCTTGGCAATTGGCATGTGTTTAGGACAGTTGCACTGACCCAGGGTTATGTAATCACTATTTGCAACCTTCTCAGTTGGCTTCCGGCAAGCAAAGTTAATGGGAGAAGCCAGATTCATTTAACAACCGCATAATTCACTTAACAGTGGCAGTGATTTGCTAATAATTGTGGCAAAAAGGTTGTAAAAAAGGGCATAACTCACTTAACAACTGTCTTGCTTAGCAGCAGAAATTTTGGGCTCAGTTGTGATTATAAGTTGAGAACTAACTTTAATACCTTCCAGATGTTTTGTTATATAATAGCAATGGCTATTGCGATTCATGTTTGCATAATGATGTGATTTCAATGCTAACATATTTATTCCCATGGAGAGAAATCTTTCCAAAGGTTCTTTCTTATTTGTACCCGTCTGCTGTACAAGAATGCCATATTTTTCAGCCATTTTCTCATGATATTGCCTTTGCCTCATATCCAGCATTTACACAAGACAGCCAAAAATCATCTTTAGTTGTTCCAGTTTTAAAGTAGCATTTTGTCTCCCCTTCTGTGTGCAGTAAAGATTTCTAATACACATGTATTTGGCAAAAATATATTCTGCTTAGGATTCTTCCTTAGATCAGGGATTTGACTTTAATTGTCCAAAAATAATTCTTTTCATTAATTCTACAATTATTACGTAGATAACTATTAAATGTATTACACATCTTACACTTTTACTGCCATTCCCTCTCTATATAATATGGGTTAATTATTTGAATAGTAGGTATATTTATAATTGTGTGTAGCTAGAAACATTTGTTAATATGCCATTAACGATGTTTCTATTCCAGAAAAACAGAAAATGAGCCCCATGCTATTACTTATGCAACCTACCGAGGTTCTGCAAGAATTAAGCAGTTGCTTAAGAAACAAGTAGACTTGAAGCAAGAAAAAGTAACCAGAACCAGCAGTTGTCCTGTGGAAAGCAAAAAAGAGGAAATCATAAATGTTTTAAGCTTAGAAACTACAACAAAACCAAAATCCTTACTGCAGAATAGAAAACCTGAAACTAAAGATGACAATCAAAATACCCAAGAAAACATGCTTTTGTCAAAAATGAATTGGAAGAAGGACGTTCAGAGTGATAGTGAACACAACAAACTAAAGAACAAAATTACCTTTTTGACAGAAACTGAAACCATCAAAAACCGCACTGAAGAACTTGAGTGTGTAAAATGTGTATCAGTTTCAGACAAATCAGAAATTAATAAGAAGCTTTTGTTGGCGCTACCAGCATTGCTACCAAATCAAGTCAGTTCTAGCTTCCAAAATATAGATTCTGCAAAAATCAATTCAGAAAACAATAGATTAGGTGAAAAGAGAAAAGCATTAGAAGAAGTACAAATGCAGCGACAGTCAAACACTGCTACCATTGTTTGTTGTAAAAAAGAAACACATTTATGTGCTTTTTCTAACATAGAAACAAAAGAGGCAATACAAAATGAGTTGTCATCTTATCCCAAAATAGTGTCAACTAATAATGATCATCAATTGTTAGAAGATAAATATTCTTGGACTGACGATCAGTTCAAATTAGAATCACTTAATCCATTATTGTACATGAATAGCCATAACTGTAGTGATCAAGTAAATAAAGGAACAAATAGCAAGAAAGAATTAAATACAGATATGATGACTGAAAATCATTCTCACTTGCTTCTCCATAAACCAGCAGAGAGAGAAGAATTGCCATTAGTTTTCAAATCAGGAATGTCAGCCCTTTCCACAGAAAATGGGTCTGGGTTGCATTTATGCAGCAAGAGTGGCCTAGAGAGTAAAGAAACTACTGAACCATTATTACTTAGAAATATACAAACTAATTCCAGGATCTCCATAATGTCTAATATTGAGACTAGTGAAGTGATTGAGGAGAATGTTGGAATACCTGTTGTGGAACTTCACCAAGTTTTGTCTAATGGTAAAGAGGAAAATAAAGCCAACATTTCTTTGTTAGATACTGAATATACACATGCTGACTCCTTCAAACCAGATGCAGATAATGTCCCTCAAAGTCTTGAAGCTGAAAATGATTGTCACTGTCATCCTGCAAAGAGAGATGAGAATAAAACTCTGATCCAGCCATTAACCAACTTAAATATTTCTCCTCCTTTTGAGAAACAAAATAAACTCTTTGAATTGGAATACGTAAGACATGTAAATAACACAGATATGTCATCTTTTAGAACTACAAAAATTGATGCAATTAAAACTCCAATTATTTCTGAGAAAATAAGCAATTCGTTGCTCAGTAGCATAGGAAATCATGTCAAGCATCCTGAAAATAAAGAAGTCTCTTGTCTGTCTCTTATTTCTTCTTCCAAAAATGAGTGCTTGACCCACAGTCCTCTACCTGTGAAACCTGAAAAAACTAACTCACCACCAGATAATTCTTCCTCTCTCTTACCTGCATTGATCAGTAATGCTAACATCTATGAAGATAACATTCATTTGGATATTATGGCTAAATCTTCATCTCTTTCAGAAGATCAGAATTTTTTGAAGGGTTCATATTTTTTGCCTGATGAACAGGAAAATATTTTGCAGCCTGCAAGAGTCACCACTGGAGCAAATTCTGCAGAGACAGACTTTAGTGAAAAATGCCACTCTGATTCTATGTCTGAAAACTCTAAAGCTGACTTAAAGTCACATTTTTTTCTGGAATCTGGAAACAACTTTAAATCCCAGATTATCCCTGATACTATTGACAGAGATAACTCTGGAAAAAAGACTTTGTCACATTCTAATGAAACAAAATATTTGACTAGTTCTTATTCAATGGATTCTGAATCCATTCTCATAGAAGAAACCTTTCCTGATTTTACATCTGACAATGTACATGCACCCAAGTCTGCTATTCCTACAACTTCTTTTAAAGATACTTCAGATCTTTATTCTCCTGCATATGAAGCAATAGAGACTGTTTTTGACAAAATCAATTCTCTTCCTATAAATTCTGAAGACGATACTGTGAAATTGTCTTCTAAAGATAAATTAGGTAGTCTATCTTCTGAATCAATATCAGATACTACTTATTCACCTCCATTATTGGCCTCAGTTGCCTATTACATGGATGCTATAGATTCTTCAAAGATAATGTCAGAAATGCCTGTTACTACCCAGCAGAGCAAAGAAATTAATACAGCTCCCTCAGGGCAGAAGTCTAATTGCCTCCTGGCTATGCCTTCAGAAATTGCTAATAGAATAGATAAAGAAACAATTGCTGCTTTATTTCCTAAATCAAACAACCAGTTTTTTAAGGAACTGTTGAAAAAGGTTGAAACAGGAAAGCAATTGCAAATTAAATCTCAAAACTTAACACTCTTGTTTAAAAAGGCAGATGAAATAGTAGACGAAGTTCTTCATTCAGCAATAGAAGAAATTAGATCAAAGCAAACAACTTGCATTTATCAAAATAATGACACTAAGAATAATGAATTAGGTCCTAGCTTTCAAAAAGATCAGAAAAATAGAAAAATGAGGTCAGAATCTAAAGAAATACAGTTAAGGAACTCTTCATTAAAGCCTTTTAATGTGAATTGTATCACAAAGTTCTCTGGAATTGGGATAGGTAAATTTAACAATGATACTCAGAATGAAAAGGAACCATTGAATGTCACAGAGATAATTGACTTACACAATTCAGTATTGGAAAAACCAAAGGAAATAACTGAGAATGCTATTCAAACAGACAAACAAAATCCAGCAGTTGTGCCATATGAGGAACTTTTAAGTAAGGATTTTTCTAAAAATACAAATAGTATGGGTTACACTAAAACATCAAAGATACCTATAACTGATGCAGAATTATCAGCTAAATTTCCTGAAATGATTGAAATACCCTTAAATTTAAGTCCAGTATCCCCAGTTGAAGAGCAGCACCCTGTTGAGAGTGTAACAAATGTCTCAGTTCCTTTTAACTTCCAAAAAGACAGTAAAGAGGTTTCTGGAGAAATTATACCAAAGAATGTCTATTTAGATCAAACAATTTGTGAAGAATGGTATGATGACATAGCTAAACTAGATTCCAGTCCTGATAAAAATAATTCCAAATACAATAAAGATGATGATTGTGCAACAAATATGGCAATTGGTGATATCACTAATAGCTGGACATGTGAGAATCAATGTAATTTAGTAAAAAAAGAGGCTGTTATGACCTGTAAGCATTTGTCAGCATGCTCATTTTTAACAAGGAATGTGTTACCCTTTAACTCAAAAAATACATATGGTAGCTTTTCTGATAAATATAAAGACGAACTTACATCCTTATGTTCACCTGGACATAATATGGAAAATGGTTTCCCAAAATATGAGATAAGAGAAAGCAAAGCTATTACTGCTGAAAGAAAGGAACCACATGAAAAATATTATGAAATACATAGTGAATGGGACAGTAGCAAAATGAGAAATGAAGAAATAACACAAGATATTAGGTTCAATGCTTTTTTTAGTACATCTGAATCATCTCTGTTGAGCAACTCATCAAACATTGGTTTTGTCCATGGAGAAGAGGTAAAGGAGGACCCATGTATAACAGCAGATAATGTACTAATGGATTATTATCTGGATGTTGACAGTAAAAATGAAAAGAAATCCCCAAATTGTTTTGCCTTTCATACACCAGAACACTGGGAACACAATTCTTCCTTTAATATTTTGTATAAAGACAGTCTTCAAGATGAAAGCTATTCTTTTTTAGGAGAAGAAATAATGGATACTTTATCCCATTCTGATTTATCCTTGGATAACAGTAATAAGATGTATGAAACATCCAGATTCGAAGATGAGCTCTTTCCTTCTTATGATGAAAGTAAGCAGTTGAATGAGATGCCAGGTGATTTTTGTTCAGAATCTTTCATGACCGTGGAAGCAAAGCGATACAGGATTTATCCCTTTTCTTTGTCTCCTATATATGAAGATGATGGTTCCCAAGAGGACTTGCCTTCCACTGATATCTCACCAGGAAATCACCATAGTAGATCACTAAGAGAAAACCAATCTTTATCTATCTTATCACTTTTGCAATCAGTATCTGAAAAGTTAAAGTCTAGTAATCAGTATAATGAAGATGAACGAGAAGACAAACTTTATGAAGGAAAAAATCTAGAGGAAGAAAAAGAAACCTCTATTTCCAGTACTTGGCAAGACAATAAAAATATTGAATTTCCAGAAGACTTTTGTAGACAATTTATTTCTAAGGAAGTATTTCATTCGGAAGAGACCTCATCTTTAAATTCAACATTTGCAGTTCATTTTATTCAAAAATCTGACCCTGGCATGAAGCCTTTTTTAAAGGATACATATTCTGAAAATCTGCCTGGCTTAAGTTATTTAGATGAAAAAAGAAGTACACTTCAAAACAGGACATTGCCAGCTGACCCACAATCTAAATCTAAAAAGTTGCTGAAATTGGTAACCTGTCAAAAGGTAATTCTTTTCACTAAATTTATATACAGTAGGAACCTAATTTATACATTTCATTTCTTATGTACACACATCTTTAGGCTAAATATATTATGGTGATAAATTTCCCATATAAAAAAAATGCTGAATCTATTGATTCTGCTTAATTCACTGTGATAATTTGGTACATAACTCTTTCAATGTACTGTAGCCAATATACAGTCTGTATATTGTACAGTCTAAAACAGTGGTTCTCAACCTGTGGGTCGGGACCCCATTTGGGGTCGAACAATCATTTCACAGGGGTCGCCATACAACGCAGTCCGCCATTTTTTTCTCCCTTTTCCTTAGCTGTGCTACTTCCTTTTATTCTATTGGCTTTTGAAAGCCAATAGAATAGACTCTCTTGAATAGAGTCTAATTCTATTGGCTTTCAAAAGCCAATAGGAATTGTCCAGGCTGTCTCTGCCCTGCTGAGCCCACCAAAAGTCCCATTCTGCAAATGGTACTGCACCAGTTGAGTAGTCCTCGACTTACGACCGGTTGGGGGTCGCGGCATTAAAAAGGTTGAGAACCACTCGTCTAAAATATACTAGGCAGATGAAATGAAAGAAAGCACAATTTTTTAGCAGAATTTGAATTGAAAAATACTATTCTCCTTTACTATTTTTTTCTCCTGGAGTTTTAGGTGGGATATGAGGAAAAGTTATTTCATAAATGAGTTGTAAATGGAGAAGAGTGAACATTCTTAGCTGAAACGCCACCATCACTTTTGATATCAGGCAGGCTGGTATAATAGTTCTGTTTCTTGCAATAATGTTTGATAAATTAGCACATATGCTCACATTTCCAAATCTGCTTAAAACATAATAGTTGATATCTTCATCTGATGAATAATATGAGAAAAGTAGTACTGTACATAGCCTTTTATATTTTAATAGAAATTGTAAGAACTCACTCAGAATACACTGTTGATAGTTTTTAATGAAGTCACAAAATGTATTCTATGAGTAATCTTAAAGACTTTTGTCTTTAAGATTTTCAGAACTGGCTTGTTAGCATATTTATAGACTTTTATTTAAAAATGCTAAGTTTTGCTTCATCAATATCTTAAAATATTTTTTGTTGGATTATTGTAGTATTAAAATTATTTCTTTTTTTCTGATTATAGTGCCCTGTTGATAGGGTCAGACTCAAGTGCAGTCCAAGACCCGGAAAAGTGAGTGTGATTTTATGTAAGACAATAAGATTTCAGTATTGTTTGCTTTGTCATAAACATTTCTCAAAAGTGTGGAATATATGAGTGACGAGTGCGGAAAGGATGTCTGTATTTTCCTTGATATAAGTAGCATAGTTGTCTGCTGCAACAATGGAATGTAGTAAAGAGGTTAATAATTTTGAGACAGTCTTCTTGTGATGGTTTCATTTTAAGACCTAGATAAGTTAGCCTGGCCTAGACCCATAAAATTCAAATCATCAAACCTAGCTTAATGATTATGTCATGCAAATAAGTTATGTTTGTGCCAAAAACATAGTATAACTGATATAAGAGGAATAGAAAATGAATGTACTAAGTTTGCTTTAAACAATTGCATGTCATTGCAGATGCTTATTTGTGATTTTCATGGGAACACAAATAAACTACCAGTAGAAATTTATCGTGATGTGGTAGATGCTACCATCTGGGTATTTTCAAAAGAAGCATCAATCAGAGTTGTTAGAGGATGGTAAGAAAAATATATCTTATAGCAGGAATCACAATTGACTAATATCATGACAATGTTGATAATAGATGTATGTGGAACTAAAAAAAAGACAACACACTATGCAAAATTTATTCACTGTAATTTTGGCCATATAATATTTATTAGTAATAATTTGCATTTTCAGTTTGACTATTTTGTCAGAACTTTAAGAAGACTGAAACACAAGATAAGCAAGTAAATGTATACTTTTCAGAAATCTATATTTGTTGGTAATTAAAAGAATATATCCACTGCAAAAAAACAGAAAACAAAGAAAATATATTTTATTAGGAATAAGACTAGAGACATAACATCTCAATTAATAATCATACATAGATGTGAAAACATTATGGTTTAATGTTCAGGAAAAATAGTTTAAAGTAATTTCCAGACAGTCTTTGTGATATCAGAAAATAAATAATATTTATTGTTAGTTTTATATAGCACCTTTATTTTACACAACTCAAGGCAGCATATATAATGATCCTGCTTCCAGTTTTTTACAACAAATATGTGAGGTGAATTAGGAAGAAAGAATCACTGTTGTAAAGTCAAATGACAAGTATAAACAATTTATACAATACTTTTCATAAGAAGCAATTATGTAAGCTTCCTAAGCAATATTAGAAGTAGTCAAAGTATAGAAAATGTTTAAGTGACAAGCACTAGATCATTTACTTCTATTGTATTATTTAGAATGAAATTTTTTGTGTGATCATTGTTGCCAACATATATTATTCGAACATTAGAAAAACAATATATATTCCCCTGCCAGTTCTGAATGACAAGCTAAAGTATTTAAAAATGGTATGTTGGGGAAATTAAACATCCATATGAAACTAAAAGAAAAAAGATTGGCTTGCAATTTTTTTATATTGATTTTTAAAAATCTTTAAAAATAGGGCATATATGTTTAACAAATGAAAATAATGTAGCTAAGTGGCAGATATTTCTTCTTGTAGTAGCGTGCAATAGAAATTTCTTGCTGGAAAAGCCATTGCTCATATTATACATCAGTGTGCATGTGTGTTCATTCTACACATGTGAGAGGCTGCAAATAATTATCACTGTAAACGTGGATCCTTATTAGTATTGGTGCTGTGCTTGCAATGTGAGTGGCATATTGATATTGATATATTCATTAATATAGCTGGATTTTATATGAGAAACCAACATTTGAAGGTCAGAAATATGTTCTAGAAGAAGGACAAAGGATGCTGACTGACATCTTGAATCTTCACAGAGAGAAAGCTCAAGAAAAAATCACAATTGGTTCCATCAGGCATATAATGAAGGTACAACAATTATAATGAATACTTTATTGTTATGAAAATCAGATGTTACTAGTGGTTACCAAATGGGTATCCTTATATATATATTTCCCTGTCACTCTACTTTATCTTTCCTCAATGTTTTATTTGTTTCTCTGCCTAGAGCATTATAGTTGAAATTATCAAAGATTCAACTATTTTCCTTTTGGGTTTTGGTAACTCTTGTAATTACTTCTGTGTCCCAGATTTGTCTTTCCTATATCAAGCTTTAATCATCATATTTTATTTTGCTTATTATCAAAACAAACGTTTACCAGTCTTTTAAAAATGTGCATGAGTGACATTATAATGACAATGGTAGAATGAGGTCAAAGGTTATAAACACCACTGTATTATCATTTGTTTAATGTTTGATAATTGAAGAATGCTAAACTAGAACATACTATGTACATGAGATTTGACTGCGTATTGTGCTGCTTATGTGGTCAAATGGTATCAAATACAGCAAAATAGAGCCATAAAAATAGCAAAAATATTGTTGAAAAGGGGGAAGTGAGTAGCTAATGTTGAATTTTTTCTTTACTCGTAGATTTCATATGAGAACAAATTGCAGGCATTTAAATTCAGCTCTCAATTTGCTTTTTTCCCTAGCTTTATTAACTCTAAACAATCCAAAAAGTATTTTAAAAGTTGTGAATTAAAGTATAACCATAAAATACTACCTTTGCTTTTTTTTAAAATGCCAAATTTCTGAAAAAAATAAATTGGTTCTTAAAATATGAGGCAGCCTCTCAAAATTTCTACTAAAGAGAAACTTCAGATGACCATATCAACTTTAAATAAAATAAATTCAGATGACCATATCAACTTTAAATAAAATAAATTCACAATAATAACTGAAATGTAGTGCTACAAGCAAGTTAAGTTATTTAGCAATTTGGGGTTATCTTAACAATAAACAGAAGTATTGTTTCTTTTCTTTTTGAGAGTAAGAAAACAAAACAAGTGATACATTTAATAACAATGAAGAAGTTATTGTCATAAAAAAGTTCTTAAAATCTGTGAATACAATCCTATTTATGAATGCTTAGATGTGTATTTATGCAAAGGTACATCCTATTCTAAGACGTACCTTTAATTAACCTAATTAAATTCTTCAACTATTTTAAGAGGAAGTATGGAAATATTTCATTTTTGCACATTTTTAATGCTAATTTTATCAATATTAATAAAGAGAGAAATGTACTTTCAGACTTCCAAGGTTCTGTTAATGTAATCTTACAATAAAGTAAGTTTAGCTCATTTAGCCAGTCTTCCTGTAAAACTGACAGGCAGAGAGGGCTAATGTCCACATGTATATAATATTTCTTATCTGATTTGTTTTATTCTGGTTTAATTTGCTTCATAGGATTGTAGTATTCCTGAAATTGAAATTTGCTCACAGAATAGTACAGGTCATTTTCCAATCTGCATTCAGGCTGGCATAGCCAATTTAGATGAATTGGAAGTTGAAAATCCTATCATCTCTGTGAAAGCAGGAGCGTAAGTAAATATTTATTTAAATTTATATAAATAAAGGTTAACAATAGCTATTTGTTCATCATGCAAAAAGTAAGCAAAATAATTGTTATCTTGCAATGCCTTCAAGGGAAAATTTTCATAAAATTAAATTTATCTTTATCAGAAGGTTATTATCCACAAGATACAGTTCTATTTATCAAATAACAGCTTTCCTAGACTTTGTGAAGTTATCAAAATACTATAAAATGAAATGTTTTACTGAAATTAAGTTTTAATGTTAGAACTTTTATATCTAGTATATGCCTATGATACTTGTATGTGTAACAAGTAATGTTGTCAGAAAAAGGTGAAATATTTATTTCATTATTTTGAATCTGAAAATTTTCTGCTCTCTTTTGAAATTATCTCAAATTTTATATCATCATTTCTAATTGTAACTCAATTGTACCCATGTTCCAGTACCTTTTAAAATAATAGATATTCTTCTAACACTGAATAGAGGAAATTATTTGGTGATCCTTCTTTTTAGATTCTTCTAATTAAAAAAACAAAAATCAGAAGCTATCAGACTATTATTTAAAGATTGCCCCATTAGGATTCCATAATTGTTCTTTAGAAATATCTTCACTTGCAAAGAAAAAGGCAAAAAGTAAAACCAGATGGTAGAAAACATTTGGAGAGGAAGAGAGCAACTAAGAGCAATTTTTTTAGTTTGCTTTTGGTAAATGGATGCTAGCAAAACCTATCATATTGCCAAATTTTAAAACTTCCATACTTTTTAAATTCCAAATGTACCCATGCATTAAAAAATGTTGTCTATTTATGTGATGTGACTATAATCTATGATAGTAAAATAAAATATCATATTTTGAAAGATCATATGCTCCTTGAATAATGAGCGCTAATCCAAGATATATGAATAAAGTTGCACATTAATTACCATGTTAATAGACTAATTCTTCATTTTAATAGATGGCTTGCTTATTCAGATACTGATTACAAAGGAGAAAAAACAATATTAGAAGAAAATCAAAGCCCATGTAAACTTTCAGCCACTGATGTAAAATCTCTTCGACCATTGAAAATGGTAAGGTGATATTAATGCCCATAATCAATTTAATTTGCTACAGTCCATTCTGTCTTTTAGTAATTTTGAGTCTAGGTCTGAATGTGCCCATTCTTGAAAATTCGTATTTATTTTGCCATATTATTATGAGTTCAGAAATAAACAATTAACCTTTTGATGAAGGATCTGTGTCTGTTAAAATTAAACTTCCAGTGACTTAACAAAGGGAATTATGTTTGACTCGGAAGATATTACTAAGTCAGAAATACCAAAGAAAAAATAAATAATTGTCATTATCAGCTTTAATTATAGGATGCTATCTGCTAAATCAAGATTGAAAAAGTCAGAGTGGCTTGATACTCTTATTATTATAGATCAGTCCATGTCTCTATTAATATTCCCAGGAGGTGCTCAGAAGTGATTTTGCTATAGTAGAAATCTATATCTGCAAAATTAGTTTGGATTGGTACTAATATATTTCTTTATAACCTGTATGAATATATTTTGCCACTTTCAGTTTCCTCCCTCCCTAAAAATATCAAGAAAAGAGTATTGTGTCACTATAAATTTTGCATTCATGGTTCTTAAGAAGTACCAATTTTCCCTTAGTAAAATTGGTAATAAAATATAGACCTCCCTGGCTTCTAACCAGTTTAGCTCAGTTTATCTTGATTAGACTAGAAAATCTCAGGTACAATTTGACTAAATTGAAATTGTTATTGCAAACAAAACTGAAGCCAGACATGGCTGTTGGTTGCCTACTACTCAGGTAAAGATGTAGAGGACTACATTCTCAAAATTTTCTTCCAACCATCCAAATTAATGGGTACAGTAATTTGTTGCCTTGAAAACAAGTAGTTGTATTTATTTATTTATTTATTTATTTATGAGACTTATATACCGCTTTAAGTGCAAGCATATATATATATATATATATATATATATTTACATTGCCCCCAACAATCTGGGTCCTCATTTTACCTACCCCGGAAGGATGGAAGGCTGAGTCAACCTTGAGCCGGTGAGATTTGAACCGCTGACCTGCTGAACACAGTCAGCTAAAGTGGCCTGCAGTACTGCACTCTAACTGCTGCGCCACCTCGGCTGTATGCTTATATCTGTATGCTTATATAACAGTCATATCTGGAACCGTATCAACCCTTATAAGTATTTAATATTTAGTATTTAGTAACTCTAAAGTTTCTTTTGATGCTATGAATTAGAAACTAAAAAATAATAATAATAATCCTAGGGATATCTGCCCTCTATTAGAGAACAAATTAATTTAGTCAGCCGTGATGCTAATGAAGCTTTTTTACTCATGAAATCAATCCAGTTTCCTAAAACACAATAAATGTAAATAGAAAAAATGTAAAGAATGACTCATTGATTGATTGATTAAGTATCTTAGAATCAATACATATTAACTATATACTATGTATTAATATGGAAGTATGTTTTCATATTTCTTATTTTATTTTGTACTTTAGGGTGGCCTAAAAGTGCAGATGCCTACGAATACTATGGTAAGCGCAGTATCCTTTTAGGGAGTGGAATTTATTTGGGTGAAAGAAAACAAATTGGTCTTCTTTACCATTAATTTTTTAAGATTTATTTTAGAAGTACTAATTGTAGTAGATATGTGTTGACTAAACCAATCTTACTATTCTATCCACACTTTCCCTTTAAAACTCTCTTCAGACATTTAGGAAAATCAAAAATAAAGATTTGAGGGGGCAGTTCTGCAGAGGGAATTATTCCAACAAAAATATTCTTGTTTGCCCTTTTTCCAATGGGAATGTCTCTTAAGAAACTCTGGTTGAAATCATAAGTATGGAATGCTCAGCTGAAGCTGCTGATCAGACAGGCCTTGCAGTTTCTTCAAATTGTATAATTCTTTCGCCTTTTATAATTAAAGTTTTTTCAATCTACTAAATAAACAGAGAATAAGAAGTATATTTTAAAAGACCAATTTTCTTATTTTCTGCAGATGATAATATATGAAAGACCACACTTTGGAGGATGGTGTAAAAAACTTTATGAAAATACTGATTGCATTCCAATACTTTTTGAAAATGCTGATACTTTCCAGGGAATTGGATCAATATGTGTCATTGGTGGAATGTAAGTATAATTTTGTTATTAACAGACTATTAAGAATATTAAAATATGTAAATACCTGTCCACTGGAAATTAAATCAGTAAAAAAGAACAGTATTTCATTAAAACAGATAAAAGCCCACACCAGTCCACTCTAAGAATCTTAACTTGCTAATCAGAAGCTTTTATAAATGTATTAGTTGATAGTTATCAGTGAAAAAGCTAAGTGCAAGTACCATCATTTAAAAAAAAAAAACCAACTCTAATTCTTATCAAACAAATTCTCAGGAGCTTCAGAATGTGGAAGAGGGCTTCCCTAGAGAATTTTTAAAACTCAATATTTTGTATTGATAGTATGTTTATCTTACTGTATGTGAGCTGACAGTAGGAAAATAAAATATAGGCTGTGGCTAAAGTTAACTACAACTATAAATAAGTCTGCCATTCCTTGGTTTATTCTCCCTTAATTTATTCCTTTTCTGTGAAGTGTAATGGGAATAATTTACGTATGTCACTCCCAAGTCATAAAACTGCTTGAGCTGGGAATATGCCTTCATATTTGTCAAAACAGCAAAATATGGTTCCAAGATTTGCTATGTAAATCGCACATCTTTATTAAAAGATGCTTTAAAATGGTTTCTTGTTATGCATTCATATACAAAGAGAGAGGGAGCGAGCCAGCTTAATAATCAAATATTATAAATTAACTCTATTTTGCATGTAGTTTTCCTTGATTATTTTCTTGCTCATTTGTTGGTAATGAATGTATCTCTCCATGAGTGCATAGTCTGAATCCATTCTAAAGCATTATTTTAATAAAGATATGTCATGTATATAGCAAACCTTTGAACCATTTTTTGCTGTTTTGAAAAATTAATAGAAAATAGCTCAATCAATCATTTTTCCTCTGGTCATAAATCAACAAATAAGACAAGAAAATCACAATTAGGATAAAAAAAGAAAATAATAATTGTTCTAAAATATCGAAGAAGGATTAGAAGTACTACAACGTATTGTACAAACTACAGAGTAATACTTAGCTTTGGACAAAGAAATAAAATCAGATTGATCTGATAGTAACAAGATAAAACAAGTCAGAATGACCACGATGTTCAGTGAAGAATGCAGGTAATTCCTGGCAAGCCTCTATGTATTGGGGATAATACAAAATAATGTGTTCCATTTGAGGGTTCTTTGCTCTCTAAGGGCTGGCAAATCTATACACATGCTTTATTGCAACACACCTTCCCCAACAATAGGTTATTGCTCTGGGTCAACTCCACATTTCTATGACTTTGCAAGGTGACTTTGCCACATAACTATATCTTTGATATTCAATCCTTTAATAATTATTCTTTTAGTACTCAGTTCAAACTAAAGTCTCAGAGTCTTTATGGTAATATATAACCATTGCCTTTTCCCAAATATCCCTGTACTTGTTGGGATGAGGTGGTTGCTCCTTTTCTAGTTGTTGCTGAGCTCCAGGAAAAATTTCAAACTCCAGGTAGGACTCCCACCAGAATATGCTGATTACAATATCTTGTAATTCTAGCAATTCAATGAAAATCCTCTTGCCTATTTGTAATACCGGTAACTGCCAGTCTCCAGACCCTCATCTCCACTTCCTTATCTGCATGCCATCTGCTATCATTCCTATTAAACCTACCCCTCTTCTTACTCTGTCTTAGCATTCAAAAGACTAGGTGGGATGAGTCTGCCTCTGGATATCAGCATGTCCTTGAAAACACAAAGGTGTGGCACAATTATCCAGGCAGTTGGAATACCAGCTTGAATGCCTCTGGTGGAATGGACAATTGCCTGACAGAAGATGTTTGCATGACTACAGCTTCTATTGAAAAGAGCAGACAACAGTTTCAACACCACTTCCTCACACTCTATTAATCTAACTATTCTTCCATCACATGGACAATCTCTGTAAAAAGGGATCTTAAATAGATCCCTTCAGTAATATCTGTTGAATATAGCCAAGATTAAACCCCTGTAAATCTTGGAAATATTATGTAGCTAAGATGTCTGGTGGCTGGAGAAGATGTGAAGAGTGACTTCAGAACATTTTTCTAGGTACAACTGATAAATTTGCTTGAACTCTAAATGAAGACCCATTGTTTGAGATCATATAGTGTGCAATCATAGCCTATCAAGGTTATGTCCAGCCATGAAAAGCCATGCAGTCTGACATGTATTGCTTGGCACCAGGACGATTAAAAGTTATCAGTCATAATTAAAGGGGCTAAACTGGCTGAAAAAAAAGGAATGCTTAAACCTATAGGTATAGGAGAAAATGAAAATCCTGGCAGAAGTTTCTATTTTAAATAGTCCAGATTTACAGCAATGCACCATATTCAGAACATAGTGAGGTGCTTGAAGAATAAATCTCAAAAATTTGGACTGAATTCTTCTCAAGAGAAAGCACACTTCTGGTGAGCCAAATGGCAAACTGATATTTCTCTAAAAGAGACGAATGTATTGTGGTCAAGAAAACATCCAGTTACAGAAATCAGGCAGCTAATCTCTCTGGAGTTAAAGACAGATTGTCAGATTACTCACATGTATTCCATATACGGTAGCTGCATATTTGTGAGGGGATGGCAATCAGCTGAGAATTGTGGGATTCCATTGTGCATATAGCCAATAATGCCACTTATATGGACTCTTAAGTTTGACTGCTTCACCTCTTAACCATTTTGGACTCCTTTTTTATTCTTTGATTATAAAGACTAAAACCTTCAGAATGGAAAATTTTATTGAAATCACTGGGTGAGCCTCATAAGTTTATAAGTTTAAAGATTTTATTTTGGGGAATATACAGCAAGAGGATGATTATTGTTTTGGAAAGTTTCATACAGATTTGGTACCCAGATGGATTTGATTTAAGATTTTGATGTTGATGGAAAAAACCCTATAAAAAAAAACCTGTTTACACTCTACATTATGATGAAAAGATTTGAAGATTAGACATTAGTGGGCACCAGATGGCTATTTTTAAAAAAACATTTGACTCATAGCAACTGGAGGTTTTTGAATTATTTAACTCTTTATTACCATCAACTGGTGTAACTAAAGCAGATCAAGTTTCATTGAATAAAACTACAGGTAGAATTTAAAAATCACAGTTTACAAGAAGGAGATGGAAATAATGGATTTACACATGAAAGATGATGACTCAAAATGTGAAAAAGAAATACAAATAATAAACCATATCAGTGATTTGGATTATTTCCTTATAGTAGAATTACAGGTATTCCTTGATTTATGACCACAATTGATCTCAGAATTTATGTTGCTAAGTGAGAAATTTGTTAATTTGAGTTTTGTCCCATTTTATAACTTTTCTTGCCACATTTGTTAAGTTAATCATTGCAGTTGTTGAATTAGTAACACAGTTGTAAAGTGAATCTGGCTTCCCCATTGACCTTGCTTGTCAGAAGTTCTCAAAAGATGGTCACATGACCCCGGGACACTGCAACCATCATAAATATGAACCAGTTGTCAAACATCTGAATGTAAACCACATAATCATGGAATGCTGCAATGGTCATAAGTGTGAAAAATGGTCATAAGTAACTATTTTCAGTGCTGTTGTAACTTTGAATGGTCACTAAATGAACTGCTGTTAAGTCAAGGACTACCTGTACAAGAGGTGTTTGATGGAATTGCTAAGTTGAAAGTATAAGGAAGGCTTGAAAAGATGAATAAAAAACTTCCAGAAACAGCATAAGCAAGCAGATGCTATAAGTTTCTTATAGGATTTTAAAGACATAATGCAGAAACAAAAAAGAATACAAAATTAATCTATTGGATCAAGGTTAAAATTAGAAGCTGTTATTTGGGGCAATATTTAATGGCTTCTTGATTAAGACTGGATGACACTGAATATTTTTGGTGATGTTTAATTATTTTTGAATGAGACTGAATTTTTATTATTTGAAGAAAAGGGAGATTTATTTAAAGAAAAAGGATGGCTTCAGATTGGATATAGTAGATAAAATTTGTAATACTTTTGTTGTCATTCTGATAAGCCTTATTGGACTTTTCTGCTTAATAGGGAATGATGAGGTTTTAGAAATGGGTTTGTAGAAACTAGGGGAAGATGTAGAATTAAGATATGTTTGGTTTTATTTTAAGATATAGTGATACGTTCTTAATGTTGATTATACTGGCTGGGGATGAAGGGGTGGTTTTTTTTCTTTTTGTATTTTTCTTTTTTATTTTTCTTTGTTTTTTTACTTTTTTATTTTCTTCAGTGTAGAAAAAAAATCTTTATTTTGTAGTTGTATACATTTTACTTATATAATATAATCCTTAATAAAATTATTGGAAAAAACTTTTTCAAGAATAAGGAATGATCTTTAGGGGCCCAACTCTATGTATTAACATCCTTTATATACTCTGTGTATTAATATTTACTTTATACATTCAAAAAAATAAATTTTGAGTTTAAACTTACTATAGGAGTAAAATTTAATTATTTATAGAAAGGCATTAATTACTTCTTGCAGAGAAGATTAAATATATAGTATTCACAAGTCATTGAAGAGAATTCAGCACATAAAATGTCTTCTAGAATCAGAATCCAAATATATGTACTGTAAAACCAAATATCGGAAGCTTAATTGTTCTCAGTCCAATAAACTATAAGCAGTGATAGATCCTAAATTAGATATGTAACAAACAATATTATATTTTAGAGAATTTTCCCTGAATTCCACAAATGGAAGCATACAGGTACTCAGTCCCCAAGGAAAACTGAAATTCAAATAATTCAGCAAATTCTTTCCTTGCTATTTAACCTGAAGGGGGGTTGTTTTTGCTCAAAATATGAGCCAACTGCTCCAGCCCCAGACTTACTTTGCCAAAGGTAGAATTGATTTGTCAACAGATAAATGGTCTAACTACGTGTATAATAATATTGCAGTGAAATTCTAATAGAATATACTGCAGTGGATTATTCTGAATTGCTTGGATTAAGGATAGGGTAAAGGTTATAGAGAATCATGTGTTTTGCCTCCTATAATTGAAGCTACTAAATTTATGCCATAGAGGAGAAGTGCCAAATGATATGCTTTAATACTTATCGATACATTTGTAATATTCATTCATTCTCTAACTTTGTCAAATTTGTGTTATCAACATTGTAGATGGGTTGCTTATGACAAGGAACGATATAAAGGCCGGCAATACTTGCTAGAGGAGGGAGAATATGAACACTGGCAATCATGGGGTGGAATCAGCAGTGTTTTGCTCTCTGTTAGATTTTTGCAAGCTGTAAGTATTTAATTCATTCTTTAAGCCAATATTCTTTCAACATTTTATTTCTCCATCTAATTGGAATTGAACATGTATTAGTAAATTAAGAGCTGTTATTGTCTGTTCAATTTCATGTATGATATGTCATACACTAAATAAATAAATGTCAATTCAATAAGACTGAGGAAGTGAAAAAATACTTTAAAGTTTTAGTATTGAATTTGCAAAGCACATCTTTCTCTGTTTTTACTCATTTTTATTGTATCCAAGGTAACATTTTTTTACATACATCTGATAAATGTTTATGGAACCTTGAAGTCCATACTGTTTAACCTGTAAAGCATCCATTAAAAGAATTCACATAATAAAGAAAGAGAAAATAGTTTGTCAGGAGTTTTTGCATTGCTGTTTTTGTTGTTAGAGTGTAGTGGTTAAAGTATCAGAATAGAAGACATTGAGTTCTAGATCACGTCAGGCATGAAAACAGATTTGGTGACTTTGGACCAATCACACTTTCTCAGCCTGTGACATCAGGCTCAGGCAACAAGCCAATCAATTAATTCCTGGTGCAACCAATGGATTGACACTTGATTGATCCAAATAAAGCTAAATCTGCTAGGTAGGGAAAAAATGTTATATATTATGTTCCTTATTGCTTGCTTGCTTGCTTTGTTGGCACCTTATTTTAAATACACTTTAGGGACCAAATTTCAGTTCCAGTGTACATTCCTAATCAGTACCTCACCACCAATCCATTACTCTTTACTGCTGAATATCCAAATAAACCTTCACAATTATCCATCTACTGCAGATAGTGTTTCTCCCAGAGCTTAACCTCAGCCTGTTCCTTTAAGAATCCAAAAATTCAGCTGTAGCAGCTGCATTTAAAAGATATTTTTGTTTTGAAGCAAAATGAGTCCCAATTCTAGAATTTAAAAATGTTCGTGTATCTCTGCAGTGAAGTACTTATTTATGATATTTTTAAAAATGTAACCAGTACTGACAAGTGATTGAGTTAGTACTAAATGAACTTATATTCTAAGCTTCTGATCCAAGGAAGATGTTGTGCAAAAAGATAGTTAAGCCACATTGTATATATTGATAACATGATATGTAAAACAGGGCATACGAATGAGCCGTGCTCCAATTTACATAAATTGCAGTAATGCACACATTCAGGTACAAACTTCAATCTGCTGTTTAGATATACTGTGTCCATGGTATGAATGTGCATTCAGTTGCACATTAGGCTTATGTCAAAGTGTGAATGTGTGCATATTTCTAGTTTTCTTGATTAGATTGCAGACATGGAAAATCACATAGCATTTAACTGTGGAGTAGAAATGAAAGTTGTTTCTTAATAAATGATTTTTTGAATATCCTGGTTACAGAATCAGCAGAAAATTCAGGAAAAATATAGTTTAATGCATGATACATTCCTTACAAAATTAGTTATTTGTGCTATATATACTTTTTTGGGAGACACTCTGATTTTTCTTACAAACCATAAAGAATTTGCACTCTAAACCTAACCTACTAAGGATTTCTCAAATATCTGAACTAAGTCCCTGTAAATGCAGAATTGTAAATGCAGTTTTTTGTAATAATAAAATGTTGCAATCACATCATTATACTCATTTGTGCATAAATCAACTTATGCACATAAAGATACTTGCACATCTTTAAATAAATCACTTAAAATGTAATATTTATATTTAAAATTCCATATAAAAGTTCTGGTTTCTGGATTCCAATAAAGGAAATAAATACCAAATCAGTCAAAATTTTACTTACTATTAAGTTATTTATTGAGGAAAATAATCCAGAACTATATATTTGAGTGTGGCAAAAGTATGTGAACCTTTGTTTTCAGTAACTGGTATACACACCATGGGAAGCAATGACTAAAACTAAACATTTCCAAAAACTGTTGATCGGTCCTGCACATTAGCTTGGAAGAATTTTCATTCATTTCTCAATATCCCTGAATTTACCAGCTTCAACACAGGGATATTAGTGGGCTTCCTTGCATGAAGTCCCTACCAGTCAGGACTTTGACTTAGCCATTCTAAAACATTATCTTTCTTCTACTTAAACCTTTTTTAGTTGAATAAATTGTGTATTTTGGGTCTTGCTGTCTGACCTACTTTCTCCTGAGTTTCACTTCACACATACTCTATAAAATTGTCTGGAACAATTTAGAATTCCTAGTTTCATCAATGAAAGCAAACAATCCTGATTTGGAAGCAACAAAGCAGGCCCAAACCATACTTTCCAAAATCCAAACTCTTTGGAAATAGTTTCATAACATAAGACACTTCCACATACCTGTGAATATCAGACTTTGATTGTGAAGACCCAGAATTCTGTTCTTTAAGGCAAAATACTCCCATACTCACACCAAATAATCATCTCATTGATTGAAAATCTGATTCTAATCTCTTCTTCAAATGAACTAATAATCCTAGATGTTCACAATTTTGGCCACGCACAAATAAGTATCTTTGAATCATTTCCCTTAATATATAAATGAACAAGATATAATGTTTTTGTCTCATTTGTTTATTTGGATTCCCTTTATCTAGCTTTAGGAGTTGTGTAAAGAATAGATCATGTTTTAGATCATATTTATACATATTAAAAATTCAAATGGGTTGACAAACATTTAAGCACTATTCAACATTTTAAGGAAAGTGGGGGTATATTACAGAGTATTTTATTTAAATTCTATGACAAAAGAAAACAGATTAAAAATATACTGGATGTAGAAAAGCAGCACTATTAAACTTTCACTATTCAGCTATAAATAATTGTAGCCATTTGTTTATTATAACTTTCTCAGGATAGACAAATTTATATTAACTTTGGATGGGTCTAAACATTGTAATAATGAATTAAATTATATGCATATTGAATTGATGTATGCTAGTATTTTGGCTAGAGCAAATCAAATAATTTGAGGAAAATATCTCTATATTTATTAGCTGAAGAATTTTGTGGATGCACTACATAACCCATGATCTTCTGGGTCATCCTTTCAGCGGCATTTACTTACCTAAACAGATAAACAGAATGGCTATGGGTGGGCAAAAAAACCAGTGGGAGCAGGAGTGACTTCCAACTTCCTGCCAGTTTCCCCATTGCTTTTGCTTGTGGGAAACTTGCAGGGAGTATTGGAATACAGTCATGTGACTGCAGCTGACCGCAGCAACAGCCACAAATTTGTGAATCCAACTGGCCTGAAGATCCTTGAAATTTCAATTCCCCAGGAATAATGGGTCCTGGATTTTGTAGCATTCTTTAAGTTAGCAGATGTAAAGCATCTTGATTCCAGAATAGTTGTACTATTAGGCACTGTTCAGGCTAGTTGAAGATTACAAACAGAAGAATAGTTTTAGTAGTAACAGATGTTCCTAATTTAATTTTTAAATTGCAGGATTTTATGGAATCTGAAGTAACACTTTTCGAAACTGATGAGGAAAATGCAAAAGTATTGGATGTTATAAATCAAGAAATTCCTGATTTAGAATGTGCAGGGTTTGGCCTAGTGACAAGATCAGTTAATGTGAAAAGTGGAGTGTAAGTTGAATTTCAAATCTTTGTGTGGCATGAATTGCCTGATTTTCCTGTGTTATTGTTTCTTTTCGGTCTTAATTCCATAAATAAATTAAATAAAAAAGTATAAGTAATTAAAAGTAAAGTTGCCTTTGGGTTAAGCTTGACTTCTAATGACCATATACAGGTAGTCCTCAAGTTACAAATGTAATGGAGCCTGCTCATTCCACTTGTAACTCGAAAACTTCTGGGAATGAATCTCATACCTCAAACGAGATCACTCTTGCTCATTATAGACACATGTGGCTTGTTAAGTGAACATGAGGTATCTCAGGGTGGGGAAAGCCATGGAGGGCCTAGTGATGGAACAGGCCCCCAAGGCCTCCTCAACCCACAAAGATACCTCATGCTTCCCCCTCCCTTCCTGCCATGCTGAACTCTCCTTGAAAAGATCTGTTTCCTCTCTGCTATTGTTCCTGCTGCCACCCGGATCTGATGCCAGAGGATGCTTCCATGGCCCTCTGGTGCTCCGATATGGGCACTGGAGGCCTTCTCTAGGTGCCAGAGAACCGTGGAAGTGTCCCCTGGCCTTAGATCCAGGCGGCAGCAGCCCAGAGAAGGCCTCCAGTGCCCGGATCGGGCCGTCAGAAGGCCACAGAAGCGTCCCCTGGCTTCAGATGCAGGTGGCAGCGACATTGAAAAGGTCTCCACCACCTCGATCCAGCCTCCAGAGGCACATGGAAGCATCCCCCAGCCTCAGATCTGGGTGGCAGTGGCCTGGAAAAGGCCTCTGACTTCCCGATCCAGCCTCTGGAGGCACATGGAAGCGTCCCCGACCTTCAGTTCTGTGCTCTGTTGCAGAGAACAGAGCCCTAAAGTACCATGAGATCACACAAGATCAGTAGCGTGAGATCTTGCCCCACTGATCTCGCATGATCTTGTGTTATTTTAGGCCTCCATTCTCTGCAAGTGCACTGAAGGCCTGGAGCAGCAGGTGTGGGGATGGAGGAATAATCAGGATGAATGTTGCAGAGCTTCTGCGGTCACTTGTAAGGGTAAATTACTGTCGTGGTGCTGCAATATTTGTAATTTTGAGACTTTCTAGTAAGCACTAGGGGGTGCTTATCGTGTAATTTTGAACAAGCATTAAGTGAACACTCGTAACTCGGGGATTACCTGTAGATACAACTATGCAGTGGTTTGCTACAATCCGCTGCAGGAATATTTTTTAACTCCCCATTCTAACTTTCAACTTCCCATTCTAATCTAAATTAATTACTTAGGATGTCGGATGGGGGATGTCTCCCATACAGGTATTCCACAGGTCCATCCCTGCTTAACTTAGACAAGACTGACTGGGCTTAGCTAGGGTCACAGAATAATCAAGTCATAAAAACATAAATCACATACATATGCATATGCATAGCATATATAGATTCTAATATGCTAATATATAGATTCTAATATTAAGAAGATGAACTTAAGTACATGGTTTAGTCTTAAACGTATAAACAACAGAATATTTTTTCTCCCTTCTAAAACAGCTTAGATTTAGTAAAATATTTAGCCATGATATAAAATATTACATACTTCATAAATGACATTGAAATGTTTGTGAAACAATTAACCCATTATTCTGAAATGTAACACTTGGAAACTAGGAATTCAGTATTATAGTTTGATACAGGTTCCTGGTTCTTAACTTTTTATGCTTATAACTTCATTGAATCTGGAAACACTTTATATATCATAGAAACACCATGTATGGTATATCTTATATTTCAGTAATTGCTTCTCAAGTGTAATTTGGCTACTGGTAACTACATGGACATGTTATGTTGTTTTCTTGGCAACACTATACTAAGCAATTTATTTGCTATTGCCATTTCTGGCTTGCATTTTCCATTTTCCAGCCTAAAGCTCTGGGAATTCACATTACATTATACCTAGAGAACCAGAATTGGGATGGATCAGCCATTCCTTTTTCAAGATGAAATAAGAGTATAGCAAGAAACTTTTAGAGCAACCTGGTCAAAAGAGATGCATAAGGAGGGCTGGACTAGAAGACCTCCAAGGTCCCTTCCAGATTCTATTTTATTCTATTTTACCTAATACCTTTTTTAAAAAACCATGAAAGTTGAACAAATGAAAAATTCAGAGTTCTTTTATGGTGTTTTATGGATTATTAATATATGTTTGATTTGTGTTAAAAATGTCTGTTGTATGTTATATCTAGGTGGGTTGCTTATCAACAGAAGTATTTCTGTGGAGAACAATATATATTGGAGAAAGGAAGATATAAGTGTTTTTTGGACTGGGGTGGCACTAGTGAAACTATTATGTCAATTCGCCCCATTAAATTGGTAAGCTATGCAATAAATTGGAAATTATTTTTAGTAATATTTATAAATACATAAAATAAATATTTTATAACAATCAATACCTAAAGTAGTAAAACAGTCCTATACAAACTGTTTGTATCATGCATGAAATTATGGTTTCCTATTTTATATATATTTACAATATATTCTGTAAATCTGTTAGGATTTTTATTATTGCTTCCTAGCATCATCAAAATAAATACACACAATTAATTAGCTACTATAAAAACATTTCTGAGAAGAAAAAGAAAAAACAATGCTGTAACAAATTTCATAGAAAAAGTTTTATTTGAAATAGAACACAACATATAAAATTATAACCAAGGATATATATATATATTTTGTTAAAGGAAAGCTTTTTTTATTAAAAAGTTTTTTATTTATAATACAATTAAAACAAAAATGGACAAGCGTGACATTCCAGAATAAGTATTCCTAACAGTTTATTTCTCGTGGTACAAAAACTTAAGCTATTTGAATAGGAAATTGAAATACAGTCAATTAATCAACTTATAAAAGGCATAGTCATTTTGTCATTTATCCTAGGTACAATAGCTGTATTTCAAAGAGCTTCCAGGTCATTTTTAAAATCTATGAAAACTTCAGTTATTCCTCAGTACTTAGAGAACTTCCACAAAACTTAGCTCACCAGGGAAACCTTCAAACTAGATGTTCTTGAATTATTTTCTCTGTGTGTTTTGGATTCTTCTTTAATAACATATATATTCTTTTTACAGGAACCATTGGGAGATCATCAACCCATACACTGGGTAAGTTTTTGTAATAAGGTATTCTTCATTGTAGTGAAGGGAAAACACCAATCCATGACTATAAGCCGCAGCAGAATCAGAGTGTGCTGAAAGCCCTGGAGGTAAGGAAAGGAATAGAGACTAGTCAAGTAAAGAATTGCTTATAGGCTGACAGCTGAAGCTGAAATATTTTCTTAGATTGTTGGTACAAGAGCAGGAGAATGAGCCTCAAACTGCTTCTATTAATTTAGTTTATTTCTTTGGTTAAATGTTGTATTTTGAATGTTATTTTCAAAATTCTTGGCTTGGACTGCTGAGAAGAGCGAACTAAGTTCCATTGTATACATTTTGTAAGCCACAACATAACAATAAGAAGCTCAGGATGATGAAGAACAATGGTGAAAACAAAAATGCAAGGCATCAGAAAGAAAGCCTATTAGGAGCAAAGGCTTCAGTAGCGTATATCAGCTATCACAAACATGCTTTTTTCTTCAAAAGGCAACTGGGCTGTATTTCCTTGAGGAAGAAAAAATGTTTCGCTTCTTATCCAAGAAGCTTCATCAGTTCTGACAGGGAGACGGAGTGATAGGTACTGACAGTTGAGACTGGATAGTGGGGAGATGGAAGAATAGGTTTTGATAGAATGGTAAGGGAGGATGGAAGGATTATATATATTTTTGTAATCATCTCACTGAAAGCTGTTGAGGCCACTTGGGAGGGTTATCTGTGCCCATGGGGTCCAAAATGATCCTCTCTATACAAAATGTGGACCTTGTGTAGCCAAAATGTGGACTCTATCCAAAATGAGGACTATTGGTTTGAAAGAGGGGTAAAAGAGTCAATATATGTTAGAATTGAACACCCCTCCCTCAACAGAGGGGAAGAAATAAGGCACCACCTATCTTTGATTTACAACACAGCCTTTGTAGCAATTCCAAGAAGATTCCATAACCAATTGCACCCTGAGGGCACAAATAAACCCCAAGTTGCCTCAACAGCTCTCAAGAGAGTGCTAACAACCAGATGAATGCAAAGAAATATAATTCTTCCATTCCCCCCCCCACCATCCTATCAGAAGCTATCCTTCTATCCTCCCAACATCCAGTCTCAACTGTCAGTGCCTATCCTTCCATCCCCCTGTATCAGAACTGATGAAGCTTCTTGGATGAGAAGTGAAATGTTTTCTTCTTCTTCCTCAAGAAAAAAAAGTCTAGTTTCCTTTGGAGAAAACTATGACCTGGATGACTGAGAATCTCCACACACACTTGTCAGCTATTTGGAGCTCTGCAATACAGAACTTTCTTTTTTCACAGCCTCACATTAAAAATAAAGCTGGCAAAATGAGAATGTAGGTGCCCAGAAGAATGGGTGATTTGGTTGCCTCCATGCCTGACTGGGAAGGCCTTGAAAGTTCTTAGCAGTGTTCTCCCCTAGATGAATGCTGACCATAAATTAATATGGGCTGCAATACAACAACCATTGAACATCCATGCTGGAGCCTATCAACAACTGTTTCGAGGATAATATAGGTTCAAATTAGAGGAAGTTCATCTTGATCTGTATCAGACAGCTTGCTGTCTCTGGAAGTACAGACTTTTCAAGATGCATTTGAATATATAGTCTTAGAACAATTTGTTACTACCATGCTTGAAGCATGGATTGTAGAACATAAACTGGACAGCTATAACCTTTTTGTTAAATGAATTTATGTAGGTTTATCTCTAGGCCCTATCAAGCCAAGACTATGATTTAAAGCCATTTGAAAATTGTAGGAACTGAGTTTCATTATATACCTGAAATCTAGAAGCATATCTAACATATCTGTCATACTTTTGTGTACAACATGTTGCTATATTCTGCTGTTATTTTTTCCTAACCATAAGTTATTAATATTGGAAAGTGGTATGCAAAAAATTCAGTGCTGAAATGTTTCAAGTTTCAAACACCCTGTTTCAAGTTCAAAACAGTTTGAACAAATAGGTTTGTTGCAATTTTAACCATACAGAAGGGTTTCAAACTCAGAATGGAACTGCTTCAAACTCAGGATGTTTTCAGTATGATTAGAATAGACTGGACATTTCTCATGAGGTTTGAACAATTCATTTCACATGCAAAATATTTCAAATATTAAAATTTTGTTCATTATAATTTTGGAGGTTTCCTCTCTAAAAACAACTTTTTAAAATGTTGCTTTATTAATAATTTTCTCTTTTCAATTATAGAGTTTCTTCCCCACTGGGTGGAAGAACGTTTAAAATATTCAAGGTTATTAGGCAGTTTCAAAGTCCATGGATGGATTCTAAGAATTTTTGAAAAGAAACCATCCTTGAATTTTTTTAGTTTCTTTTATGTAGGAATTGTCTTTTCTGGATTGGAATTTAGAATAAATTCCACTATCTTCTAAATTTGTGAGAGGATGAGATAGTTGAAAAATACTTGTTTGATTGATATTCTTGTCACTATGGATCAAGATGCGAATTTTCATATGTCAAATATCCAGAAGTAATGTATTACCAACTTCATTAGAACTTGACTTGAACATGTCTACTATTTTTTAATTATAGCAGTTATTGTTTCATCAGAATGACGAAAGCAGCATTGTTGTGTTCTGCTACAAGCCACATCTCAGTTGCAAGTGTGTGCAAACTTTACACCAGATCATTTTGCACCCCACCCCAGCCACCCATGCCTTCCTCTGTGGTTGCTGCTAAGTTTATTGAATTATTTCATATTTTCTAATAGTGATGAAAGTCTTGCACATTTTATCAGTTTTTAGGCTAGATCTTTATGTTGCTGACAAATAATTTCCTGGAAAGCAATAATATGTTTTGAGTTATATGTGGAATATCTTAACCTTAGTTAGCAATCATTTCTGCATCTTAGTAATTAAATAGTAACATGCAGGCTATTACGTCAATGTGTGTGTGCTTGTAAAAACCCTTTTGGCAGAATCATATATGAACAAGTTATTATTTATTAACCATATTTCTATCCTGTCACAATCTAGAAATTTAGCAGTTTACATAAAATAAAATGTTTATACTTTAGTTTGATTGAGAAGTGCCTGACAAAAGTCTTCCATTACATAGTTTGTTTTCTAGCTGATTCTTATACATTTTTTATTCCAATGTTTTGCTTCTTTGCAGATCAAAGCTTTTGATAATATACACTTCCAGGGATCATATATTGATTTTACAACAGAAGCTGCTAATTTTACATCATTCATGCCACTCTCATTTAAGGTTTTACGGGGATGGTGAGCTGATTTATGCATACTTTTTAAAGCATTTTGGAAAACTATTTCAATCTGTTTCTGTGATTTAGTTCTTATACATTTTAAACTGTTTTGAAGTATTTCTCTCTTACAATAGAGAACCGATAAGTATCTTGCATGTAGTCAAATTTATACCATATTTAAGAAGCAGATTGTGTAGTAGTCTTATATATGACTACAAACCCTGAGCCTTATACATCATAATGAGGCCTGATGTAACACATAATGTGGTCAGACAAATTGTTAGGCATAACAGAATTCAGTGTTGCCACCATTAGTGCCTTCCACCCAAACACTGAATTATATGGTTGATTATATGTCAGTGTATTCTTCACCATTGTAACTGAATCCATCCATCTTGCTGCTTCTCTCTTTCATCTTTGCCAACATTATGGACTTAACAAGGAAGATGGGTTTTTACATAAGGTCTCTAAAATTAAGCCTGGTCACTTGTGCCTTTTGTTTTCTTAGCTATCCATATAATATTCTCAGGAATCTTCAACACAAAAGTTCAGAAATGTCAGTAGGCTTTCTGTCTTATTTCTTCAAAGTCCAACTTTCACTTCCATAGGCTGTTAGAAGAAAAATCATTACTGAGACAATTCTGATCTTAATAGGGATACATCATAGCATTTGAATATCTTTTCTAAGATTTTCATTGCTATCCTACAAAGTGCTAGTCTGTAAAATATTTATTGATTTCTGGTTCCTTTATTGTTGATAGCTGGTCTTAAAAAGCGGAAGCTATTTTGATATTTTTGATATTTTCATTGTCATTTCTAAGGCTGTTGTATCAGTTGTCATTAGCTCCCTTTTCTTTATATTTAATCATTTTTTCATTGTGCTTCTTTATATGCTAAACTTGCAGATAATTTGCATTTTCAGAATGGTGTCTTCAACAAAGGTGATGTTTCTTCCTTCAATTTAAAAACATCTTCTTTCACTTCAGCTGCCCTCAGTATAGATTCAGCATATAGGTTGAATAAGTAAGGAAACAGTGTATCGCCTTGCTGATCTGAAATGAGTCTTTCATCATGTTCCATCCAGATTGTGGCTTCCTATCCTGTTAGAGATTACACATGATAAGAGTGAGTTATTGTGGAATTGCTATTTCCCCAAGTGCATTACACACCTTGAAGGTTTTTTTTAGAATCAATGAAGCATATATTATTCTTGCTGTTCTTTGGCTTCTTCAGTTATCCAGCTGAATCAGCAATAATGTTTCTCAGCCTTTTCTAAAACCAGCATAATCATCTAAAATCTCTCTTTCCACATAGTGCTGTAAGCTGTGTAAGATGATTATCCTCTTTATTTTACTAGCATGTGAAATAAAAGATACTGTACAATAATTTATACAAACTGTTAAACCTTCTTTCTATAGTATTAGTATGTAGACTGATTTCCTGAAATCTATTGGATGCTATCATTTTCCAGATTTGTTGGCCTAGTTTGCAGTGCAAATTCTTCTTTAGTTGCTTACCATATTTTTTATAAATATTCTAATGGTTTCCGCAACATCTGACCTGGTGAAAACCAGAGTGGCAAGTTAATTTCATTTTCTAGTATTAGACATAATCAAAAAATGTCTTCAAAAGTACCATGGATATTGACATATCTGCCATACACAATTTCTGTATATTCCTTTCACCTTTGTTTGTTGTTTTCAATATCAAATATTGAAACTTCTTTGAACCAATTATGCACCAATAATATAGTTACTGTGTATTCCATCTAGTGGTGACCATAATATAGGCAGTTTTATAGATTTTACATTATTTTGCTTGGATGAAGATTACATTAGCAATAAAGAAATAATTGATTTGTTGGAAACTTCTAAGTTGTTCTGCTTTATTTCTGTTTGCTAGGCCATATAGTTTAACTACTTTTTTCTTCTTAGTGTTTCCAACTTTGGCATTCTACCCTTCAGCCATGAACAGCAACATTTTGCTTGTATATTCTATCAGTTAAGATTTAACTTGATAAAAGTTATCAGTCTTCTTTTTCTATCAGTGGTTGAATCATAAATTTGAATAACTATAGTATTAAAGGATTGCCTGCAAAATCTAATTGATATTATTTAGTCATAGAGTGAGTTATAGCCAAGTATTGCTATAATCCTTCCTGACTTTGAAAGCGCCATTCTTTGTTTTGTGATCTAAGCAGTAAACAAAATGATCTTCTGACTGAAAGTTTCCAATTCTTCCAGTTCAAGTTGTTGATTCCTAAGATTTGTAATATTTTATTTCATCTTTCACTGTGTTGAGCGTCTTAAGTTCCATGCTCCTACTGTAGTTCTATCTTTGCTCTTTAGATTTTCATTTCCTGTATATCAGCATTAGCAACTGGATATCATGAGGGCTTTAATCTAGCCACATGATAAACACCATTAATACTCTTCCTCAGTGGCATGTTGAGGGCCATCCAACTTGAGGGGCACATAATGCAACACTATGTCATCAACCATTTTATATTTTTCATCCAGGTGGGTTTTGTGATAAAATACAAAAGTTGTATATTATTGTCTTCTGCACGTAATAAGTAATTATGCCTGTTCCACCGTCCCTAAAGTGATCCTCTGTCTCTAGCATCTTCTTGTATTGCTGCTGCCCAATATAGGTGGCTGCTTGCCTTAACTAGGCAGCTGGAATAACTTTAATGCCTTAAAGTTGCTGGTAGTATATAGTCTTGGCATATACTCCTAGCATTCTTCCTCATACATTCCAGGGACAACTCTCCCCCCTCCCGACCACCACCAGCTCCACCACCACGCTGGCAACCAGTCACTATGAGACAGCAGAGCAGGCCTTTTTATTTTGGTTTCTTTTTATTCTTTACAACTCAATATACTTTTAGAATGATATTGTGTAAAGAGTTATACAAGGATTTATTACATGGCCATCAGCACAGTAATTCCCTGAAAACTGAATAGGGCCAGATTTGGTACCTCTGAGAAGTTGGCAAACAAAAAGTCAAGGTAAAAAAGAGGCCAGAAAAAATCAAGGATTGCAGAGATAAAGATTCATAACAAATTCTTGAAACATCTCTATGCAGAGGCAGTTGGACAGAATTTTAGAACAAGCTCTATTCTATGCCTACATGGCCTAGAATAAAGTGTATGCAGCCTATCTTGTATTCCCAGTGTACACATATAGATAGCTGCAAGATATTATTTTGTTAAATAGAATAATATTCAGGCGCTTTTTTTGCCATTGTTGGGAAGGGTTATAAGAATTTCCAAAAGTCATGCCCTACATGATTTATCTGCCTTGTTTAAAATGCAAGTTTTCCTGCTTCTAAGGAGTAACCAGTTACAGTGAGAGTGACACAAGTATGTATATGTGCATTTAGACATTTGAGGGTAATTGATTATTTCTTCTGAAGTTATCTGTGTTCAATGTACTGTGACTATCTGCCTAAAGGACTGGATTTAATGCTTTTTTGTGGTCAGCAAGAAATCTATGGAAACTTCAGAAATTGTGGCTAGCCAAGAGCTTCCCTAGTCTAGTATAACAGTTGCAATTATAGTCGCTAGGGCTGCTGCAACTGCTATATTTTTCACTTTCCAGATGCTGTAGAATATTAACACATTTGATATAGATCCTGCTAGATTAATTAATCAGTTGAATTAATTTATAAAATTGCTTGGTATGGGTTGCATGTTAGGCTCCAGAAAACTGAAATCTGACTTTTTAGTCTGAAGATCATTATTGAATGACTTTAATTTAATTAATAATAGCAAACCCTTTAAAAATATAAGTAGTCTGTTAATTGCATTTGAATAACAGCAATTATAAGGACTCCAGTTCACTGCTTTTTGCTAAGTTAAAAGTTCAGATCTAAGGGTAGTCTGACAATTTTTGTGTTTTCAAAGAGCCTATTTGAGATTCTGCAGATAATAATGCAATCGTTAACAACTCTGTCAGTGTCATTGAAATACATAATATTGGATTGCAAGTTTCTGTCAGTGCTAGAGATATGATGATTAATATAGTACTTTCACAACTGCTGCAGAGTTTTCTCTGTTGCATCTCCTAAATGGAAGTAATACCAGAAATAGGGAATTCTAGGAACAAGGCCATTTGAGAAGTTCATCAAGGGCATTTGGAGATGAATGCTATCCATAACCATATTTATTTTTTGTTTCTACACATCAATCCATCAACATGTAGTTGTAATTCATAATAATAAATCTATATTTCTATGCTATGCTATTTTATTTAGTAAAAACCAATACAACTTCATGTGGAATTTTTTTTGTCTTTCAGTTGGTTGCTTTATTATCAGGGAAAAACTGCTGTTGAACAGTGTGTGCTAGAAGAAGATCTCTATCCTGACCTTGCTTCCTGTGGCTGTTCAGCAACTAAAGTCCAGTCCCTTAAGCCTATTGACCATGTAAGAACTTACCAGCTAGCAATATTCAGAAAAGCCTTGTACAGTCCAAAATGTGGTGCCCTCAAAAGAATATAACCAAGCAATTGTGGTTCTGATTTATATATTTTTAATTTTACAAGAGTTGAGCCATACACCTCTAACAAATATTAGTAAGAAGCCACATTTATCCATATAAAGAAACTTTTTATTAAAAGAAAAGCAGTCCAGTAAAGGATTTACACAACTTGACAGAGATGTTATATTGAAATACTATCCATATATAGAGTCACATAGTTGTAGTAAAATTATAAAGGAACTACCTATTTCTTATATGGATAGTTTACTTACTATAAAAGAAATGATAACCACTGGAGCAATATGGACAGATTCATAAATTAAGCTAAACTAGACAGTATAGCTATATAAATTTGGGGTAATTCCCCGTTTTAAAGTGAGGGTAATTAGTAATCAAGAATCATTTAAAATGTTATGAAGCATTTAGCTCAATAAAATTTAATTTACTTAAATTTTATTCTTCTAACATTCTATCAGGAGACTTTATAATAATTTCCATCTTCCAAAATTACTCTCTTAAGAGGTAGATACTATTGTAGGTTTTAGGGAAGATAGATTTGATCCAAAACTTATTTCTTTCCTTTTGCATTCTCTTACAGTCTCTATGTTCTTTTGAAAAGGAATTTCTTCATTTTTAAGGTACCTGTGGAACATATCATGAGCCATAAGAAGTAATAAAATTCCTTTTAGATATTTTAAATTTATGATTGAATCTTGCTTCCTATTGCCCTATCCTGTCCTATTGGGCTTCTCTGCAGTGTCAGGCAGGGCAAGCAGTAGCAAAGCACTGGACTGAGAAGTGCACTATACATCCATGCTAGGTATTTTTCAGACATTATGTACCATTGCATAGAGATATAAGGAAAGGATTAAACTAAGAACTGTTTTTGCTCTGTGCAGCTTTTTGGTACTTTTAGGTGTCAAATAAAAGCATTCTTACAGGAACTTAATCAGATGTTTCCTGTTTTCACTCAACACTATAGCAAGTTCTAAGGAAGTAGGTGAAGTTATCTCCAGGACTGCCTTTCCGTGAGGGCATTTGCTCATTTTCTACATTGGGCAGAATGGGCACACTCCATGTCCCTTCTCTCTCTGGGCTTAGACAGGGTGATATACCTTTTCTGTAGCAGCCCCTGCCCTGTGAAAAACCATTTCCTTTGAGATCCGACAGGCCTCCGCTGTCTTAACATTCCAGAGGGCCGTCAAGAGCTGAGTTTTCCTCAAAGCACTGGTAAAGTAAGATTTGGGCCTGGGGGATTGTATAGCTGGATGAGTGTAGTTGTTGGATTGGGCATTGTTATTCTTGTTTCTTGTATGATATTTATCATTATGTTTTTATTGTTATTAGTTATCCCAAATCTTGTGCCATAAGATGTAAGCTATTTTGCCTCTTCTAACTTTGTAATGTTCCCAGCGTTGAGCTGTCATGGTTCACTTTTTAGTTTCATTTTATCATCCAGCACAAAGAGAAGTAGTTCCAAGCAAAATTTAATTCATCTCCCTCCTAGATATCTTTTTAGAGTGCACTGCTGTGGTAGTGTTCAAGATTAAAATATTAGTTCCCTTGATTCAAATGCTTTAATTTTTCCAACATGAATAGCAAGGGGTGAGTGTCATATTTTTAAAAACTCTTTTTAAAGTATAGATAAATAAAGTATAGATAAATAAAGTGTAGATAAATAATAAGGTGGTGGATGCTGCTAGGGAAAATTATACAACCATTAAAGTTGCCTCAGATTCATGCCCATTCAAGAAGAAAGGAATAATGTGGATATTAACCCTTCAAGGTAGATTAGACTAGGAATCCAATGTAATGTAGGTCAGTGCTATTTTTATTCTAAAGCTTTAATAATAGAATCTTACAAATCTGAATGTGCTTTTCATCCCCCTGTCACTATTTTCTTGAGAACTAGAGAGGGTCTTGTCTGAGATATTTACTCATGTTACTTTCTTACCTCACACTCAGTCCTTTTTTATTTCACCACTGTCTTGGTAGCACCTCTTTCCCCTGTCCCTCAAAGCCATTTACTTGTCTCTCTACAATAGATGAAGGATTTCTGAATTATTCTTTCTTATGATCTTATGTATGGCATACCTGTTCCGTTTTGAAGTTGTTTTTATATTATGTCTCACAAAGCAGAAATTGTTTCCATATAAAGGTACCCAACCTGAGATTCAAAAATCTAGATTGCAGTAGAGTCCGAGACAATTTTCTTGGGTTGTCTGATGTTTGCATAACAGATCTGCAAAATCTGTTACACAAGTAGGAAATAGCAGCCCAGAGAAATAATTCTAGAAGATAAAAACAAGTTATTTTCACCATGTAATATCTATTTTTATGAAGAAGAATCTAAGAAGTATTCTTTTAAAATCTTTCAAGCTTCTTCTGACTTTCTGATAGATTGTTTGCAAAATCTCTAGCATTTGTAACAATAAGAACAAAATTACATGGTGTTACAAAATTATTTTGTTATGTTCAACATTCCATGGTTACAAAATGGATAAGGCATTATAAACTTACTCATAATAATGGACAATATATAATATGAGTAAAACAATGTCATACTTTCAGAATAAAGGATAGCTGAAATGTTGCTGAACAAGACACACATTAACTTTTCTGCTGTGTTAGCAGATAATTACAACTGTGAAAAAGTGTGAAAATGCTTTCCTTGGTTTTCACGATTGTACATTAATATTGTCTATTGTATTTTAAAATATTTTGAATTTTTTTAACTTTCACAAATTAATAAGTTAATTTGCCTTATATCATCCCTTGTGTATACATAGGGCATCTACTTTGGAAAGCATAGATAAAAGGGGATAATAATGATCACTTTGAAAAATTAGGTTTTTTACAGGTTGTCCTCATCTAGTGACTGCAATTGGGACCTCGTGTTACAAGGAATTCACATTACTTAATTATTTCTGTGATTACAGCCAACTTTTAATTAGTTTGGCTTATCTACTGTTGGTATGAAGATGTTTTGGCTCCATATCTACTTGGATGCCAGTTCCCACAACTCTCTGCCTTCATAGCTGATTTTAAGAGTTGAAATTCAACATCTGACTATTATATATTCCCTGTCTTTAAATCTATTGGATCTGAGATAATTTTCCTTGGAGAATTGTTTTTTTTAATTCAATTTTCTTCTACTAAACAATGTAATTAATTAGGACATGCATGTACTGAATTACTTCAGAAGATTAGGGTCTTTGTCCCACCTTTGTATTTTTTAAAGACACTATAGAGATAGATGTATGAAAGTACATTTTGTAAGATTTCAAGATCAGCAACTAGAATAACTTTTTATCTGTATCTGTTTATCACTTACAATAAATTGCCTAGACCTAGTTGATTAGGGAACAAATAATATTAAATAGGTGAGTAGATTAGTACTGATTTTAGTTACCATGATTGATGCTAATTTTGGTTTATTGATTAAAATTTCAGAAATATAATGAAGCCAAAGTTATTTTCTAAATAAGCATCTCCAAACCAAGGAAAAGCTTCATCACAGATGAAGAGCCAAAGAAAATCTAAATATAACTAACCAACGCAGTATTAATCTTTTTTTTTCTTACAGGTTTTTGCTGAGCCATTGATCAGCCTTTTTGCACTGGAGAATTGTGAAGGCAAAGAGATGCACTTGCAAGAAGCTACCAATTCAATTCTGAATAAAGATTTTCACTTTCTTACTCAGTCAATATGGGTAAAAAGTGGCATGTAAGTATGATAATGATAAGATAAAGTACTGAGAGTTTTATTTCTTTGCTCACTGTGGAAAAATCACATACTCACATAGGTAAATATATTTACTTACTTTTTATTTAAAACATTTATATAGCTTTCCATCTTATATCCAATCTAGATGGCTCTCAACCAACAATTTAAATAACATATTAAAACAACATATATACATCCATTTAAACCATCCACAATACATACATCCATTAAAAACCTGGCACCAAAGTTAAGCTTCCACATGCAATCCATTGTTGAATCCTCTCATCTACCTCACTCTATCCCAACACTTAGAGGAAAAACAAGGTCTTAAGTGCTTTGAGAACTAGTCCTCAATTTATAATAACAATTCAGCCCAAAATTTCTATTGTTAAGCGAGACATTTGTCAAGTGAATTTTGCCCCATCTTATGACCTTTCTTGCCACAGTAAGTGAATCACTGCAGTTGTTAAGTTAGTAACATTTAAGTGAATCTGGCTTCCCCATTGATTTTGCTTGTCAGAAAGTCACAGAAATGGATCACATGACCTCGGGACACTGCAACCATCATACATATATATGAACCTGCTGCCAAGAGTCTGAATTTTGATCATGTGACCAAGGGAATACTGCAACTCATAAATGTGAAAAACAGTTATAAATCACTTTTTTTCAATGCCATTGTAACTTTGGTCACTAAACGAATGACTCTAAGTTGAGGACTACCTGTAACTAGAAAAATAAAACTTTCGCATTGTGTATGAATTTTTTCCGTAATAAAATATGAACATAAGCTAGAATGTTTAAATTGTTTTCTTTTCTGTTTCTGGAACTCAGCATACTGTACTTAATGTATATTCCATTTTGAAACAGATGGATTGCTTATGAAGGATGCAATTTCTTGGGGAAACAGTTTCTTCTTGAATCAAGCAAGATTTCAAACTGGACACAGTTTAGTGGATGGAAAACAATTGGCTCTCTTCGTCCCATAAAGCAGGTACTAGCGCAAAAGTGATTTTTCCCCCCCCTAAATCTGAATTTGAGATTTTTGGATGACAGCCCCTGAAAATTGGTAAAGTGAGTTCTTGCGATTTTAAGGCTAAAAATATACAGATCTATCTACAAAGCCTAACATTAGCATTTTATGTACACTTGGAAGCATGAAATTAAATAAAAGTTTCAGTACTGTTCAGGAGTAGTAGTAGTAGTACTATGATTAAATATGGACTATATTAAAGTACAGATTGATTGATATATAACAAGAGTTTAGTATCTATTTCATAAATATTATAGTAGAAAACCATAATTACAGGTTTCAATCAGCAAAACAGTATGACTCCATATTCTTCTTTCCACAAATTTTTCCCACAAGTGTACAGTCCTTTTTTTTTCCAGACCAAGCAACTATTAACACATTGGTTGTGACAGGAATTGATCAACTAGCTTGTTATCTAAATCAGACATTATGAACTGAAAAAATGTGACTGATCCAGTTACCTGGCCAGCTTTCTTGCCTTAGACAGGAATAGAACTCACGTTTCCCGCTTTCTAACCTGGTGCCTTAACCACTATGCCAAATTACTTCTCTAATTTAATCCAATATCACTCTTATGAAATTTGAATATGAATCTACAAATAGTCTTTAACTTGAGACAACTGGGACCAGAAAATTTGTCATTAAGCAACATGGACATCACCTGACCACACCTAATTTTATGGTCCTATTTGCTGCAGTTGTTAAGTGAAAAATCATATGCTTACAATTTGCTACCTTCTCTGCCAGATTCCCCATTGGCTTTGCTTGTTGGAGGCTAGCTGGGAAGGTGTGTGATCAAATCCGCAGGATACTGCAACCACTGTAAATGTGAACTGGTTGCTAAGCATCCAAATTGTGATGCTATGACTGCAGTGATAATGTAACAGTTGTAACTTTGAGGACAGGTCATAAATCATTTTTTTCAGCACTGTCATAACTTCAAACAAATTAAACCTATCATTGTAAATCAAGGACTATCTGTACTATTAGAGGAAAAGGTTCTGTCTATACAAGTTTTATCACATGGATTCATGCTTCTTCATGAAGTATTAGTTAATTATACTTTTCGATTTCAGCCAGCAGTATATTTCAAAATAAAGAACAGATCTCAAGAAAAATACTTGACAGTTGCTGGCACTTTAATGGACGGAAGAACTTTGTCAGTATGTTTGTTCCCACAAAATGGCAAGAATACTCAGATTTGGCATTACAGTCGTGGACTCATCAAGTCCAAGGTAATTTCTTTACTTATCAAATTTATATAGCTGCCCATCTCAACTTCTAAGCAGCAGACAAATTACAAAAAGAGCAGGGTGATTAATTGATTTTCGTCCCCTCCTTATTTACTAGCTTCTTATCTATTGAATGTTTTAAACCCATGTTTCATTGCACTTACAGTCTGCTATGACTTTTAACTGCAAGTCCTTTAGGATAAAAATGGGCCATATTTTAAAAGCAAATGAAAGAAATCTTTAGAGAGTTTATAATAACTTCCATGGAATACCAAATTATTTCACTTCTAAGAGTTTCAGAAATATTCATTCTGAATGTGATCATCATTATAATGGATATATTTCTAGATTAAAAAGTTCCCTAAATTGTTGGTATTTTTTCAAAATGAGAATTTGCTTATCTATAATTCCCTACCAGCAGGTCAATCTGACGTGAAAGCAGATTTGAAGCAATTTCAAGAACCTATTACATGTACTTATTCTTTTTATATATTCCAGGAATATTTATCTGTTAGATCTATATCCTACAAATAATACACAACTCACTGTCCTCTAATGTTTCTTCACAACTATTATGAGAATTTGCTGTGAGGTAGAGACCCAAAGGTAGACTTGAATCTCATTTCACCACTCTTAGTCCAACACTTTCACCTCTCTAAAAATCTATAATCAGTTCTACTATACACACAAATTCCATTATTTCAAAGGTAAATTAGATAAATTATTAGGAATTCTGAATGTGTTTAGACTCTTAAAAAATACAATAGGAATTGTTATTTATGTACCAAATCAAATTTCTGCCTATCCTTTGCTGCTACACAAATTGAATATTCTTTCACAAACTGTCTAAAATTATTGTTGCAGGATCCAAATTATTGTTGCTGTCATTTGTGAAAATTATTGTTCTTGTAATTGGAGTATGAAGGGTAAATTATGTTTTTGAAAATAAATATTTTTTTTAATTTCTGGCATAATTTATACATAACTCTTAATACAACTAGTCAAATTTAGACCACTGATAGAAGTTTATGTATAATTAAGCCTTTTAAGGCAATAAGAAAATTCTTTTTTTTTTCTTTACTTGTCTAGATCAATGATGCTTGCCTTGATGTCATTGGAGGCAGGGATATACCTGGAGCAAAAGTTGCACTGTGGGCAGAACATGGAAAACCAAGACAGAAATGGACACTCAATAAAGATGGAACCATCACATCTTATCTCAGTGATCAGCTTGTTCTTGATATCAAAGGTAGTAGCATAGAAAAACTACACACCTGTTAAAATGCCAGATTTTTGAGATGTAAAAAAAAATCAGACCAAGATAAATCACTTCAGAATTCTTTCCCCCTTAAAATAATATACAAGCTGCATAACTCAATTGAAAAACAAACTGAAATATTTTAGAAAAAATAATAAAAACTGCATAATTGTTCACATCCTCTTATAAGTAGGGATGTGGATGTGTTCATAATCACATTCAAACTGATGTTAAATAGGAGTACCTGCTATCAATTGAAGTCTGATCAAACTCATATAAAGTTCAGCTGTTCTAGCAGGATTTTTTGTAATTCACTCAGTTGCCTCTTACATCAAAATTTATGGTCTGCAAAGAGCTTACAGGGAAATATCTCTGTTGGAAGGTATCAGTCAGGATAAGGGTACACACAATTTTCCAAGGCACTGCAAGTGAAGAAAATATGGCATAACACGAACATTATCAAGAACTGGATGTTCCTTCAAAATTGATAAAAAACAAAGCAGAAACTGGTTGAAAGCTGCCAAGAGGTTTACAGCAACATTAAATTGGCTAGTGCTATATCATCTTAACCCATTCAAATATATTGCAATTTCAAGATAACTGCATTAAGAGCCGAGGTGGCGCAGCAGTTAGAGTGCAGTACTGCAGGCCACTTTAGCTGACTCTGTTCAGCAGGTCAGCAGTTCAAATCTCACCGGCTCAAGGTTGACTCAGCCTTCCATACTTCTGGGGTAGGTAAAATGAGGACCCAGATTGTTGGGGGCAATGTAAATATATATATACATTGCTTACTGGTGTACACCGCTTAGAGAGTGCTTGCACTTAAAGCGGTATATAAGTCTCCTAAATAAATAAATAAATAAACTGCATTCATAAAAGAAACTTTACATCAAATGCTTGTCAAGGTGGGAAGATATTCAATGCAGCTTAGAAAAGGGAAAGGTATGTAAAAACAAAAACAATGTCATTCAAATCCTGAAATTCTGTTATGGTTAATTGATTTCTCTTGCCTACCCTCCTGTTTCTGAAGTAGTGTTTCTTTTCTTTAGAGCTGAAAAGAACCTAAAGTGATAATTTTGTAACATTTTTAAGGTACAGTATTTTAAAGGATAAAGTAAGTAATTTATTTCTTAAACTTCTCTTATAGGAGGAGATTACTATGACAGAAACCACATTATTGTAAATCAACTTAACATCAGTGAATGTACACAGAAATGGGACTTTGAAATATTATGAATGGATGTTCTCAAGATAAACTAATTTGGAAATATGTATTAAATTGTCTGAAAATACTTGAACTTCTGAAGACCCTTAGTATCGGTGTATGTTAAAGATCTGCCCAAGACTGCCAAAGAATAAAAAACAGCTTATTTAAATTTAACCAAACTGTTAATTTTCTACTTTCAATAGTATTGTTATTCGTAAAATATTGCAGGGTAATTTATGCCAAATGTAAATCTTAACAAGTTTGGGTTGTTGGTAACCAAAACCTAAAATGCAACTTTATAGATTATGCCTTCGCAGAATTGATGCATTGAAATATTAGAAATTTATACTATACTTTGATACAGTACCTTTAAATTGATTAAGAAAATGGATGAAATTACTTGTCAATCCAGTTTGTATTCTAACGTGATGAATTCTGTATAATTCTAATTAAAAGTTACAAGCATGTTAAAAATAACAAAAGGTCAAAAAAGTAATTGATCTCATTTTTTACAAATAGCCAAAACTGGCTAAGTGATGATATGTGATTAACTCTTTGCTTAGTATTTTCCCAAATTATGTCAAACTTACACAGGCAAAGTTCTTATTTTTTTGGTGTGGATTCAAAATTCTAGTGTCATAGCGAAAGAGATTATTAAAAACCTATTTCTCCTAGGACTGCTTCTTCTGGAAAACTGATGGAAGGCCCTACAGTTGCTTTCAAACAAATGAACAAAAAGTTGGGAATCTTATCTGGTTTCTCCTTTGACAACTGAATATTGCTTAAATTTAGCAATTTGAATTGGTAAATCTTGTCATCATTCCAAGCAGCGTTATCACAGCAGGAAATTTACCACATTGTTTACCTACAACTAAGGAAACATATGCAATTATTTATTATACAACTTATATCTATGCAGGTTTTTTTAAAAAAAAATCTTTATATATGGCTTCAAAATATCTACAGTATCTAGTAAAAGAAACCTAGTTAAACAGAATTCAGATTAGGGTTTCTCTTTTTTTTTCATCCTCAGATTTTCTTCTATCCATCATTTCATCTTCAATAATATTGTTTCACATAATTTGAATATGATTTAGTTTAGTTTCTAGTACCGTAACAAAAAAGTGTTTCTTGTAGTTTTTAGCTCCAGTTCAAAATAAATACTGGAATAGTCCAAATATTCACAGCTATTCAAGCCCAACCATAAGCAGTGGTTGCAATTTACGCTGATTTTCGTAACATCCATGGGTCTCTACCTCCTAACCAGAAGTTGTTTTGCCACAAATCCTATCAATAAAAACAGCTATCAAGTTCCAAGATCCTAAAGTAAACCTTGATGTATGTGGAGCCAGGGAAAGTATGAGGTACAATGTTGCTCAGCTGTATGAGCTACAACCCTGTAGCATTTTGTTGTAAAATAAATCATGTTTTTACTTTTTGCATTTATTTTATGTAACCAAGGTATTGATATTTTAATCTAAAACATTTAATAGATGGATTTATATGTATACTAAAAAGCAATAGATATATTTGATAACACACCTTTTAAATAAATTGTTCTTTCCAGCAGTTATCCTTACTCCCTTTCTGATAAGATTATCTGATTCATCAATGTTATAGCTACAGCTCCAATCCTATGTCTGCTTTCTTAAAACTCATTACTACATAAAACTGTAATCCTAAACATAAGAAAGCAAGACTATATAAATATAGTGTCAATTATTTCTGAGAAAATATCTGCAAGATTGTACTCTTAGCATAATCAATGCAGATTATGGAAGCAAACTGTATTTAATTAGCTTTTTTCTGGATATGCTGAGGATTATAGCCTTACAATGAAGTGATATCTATTCAAGAGATCATAAAATTATCTTTGAAAGAAATCTACCATAGTGCATTTTTAAGATACAGCCCAGTCTTAAGACAAGTTGGGTTCTAGTTAATAAAGGATTGTTTCAACATGCCATTCTTTTTTGTTGATTTTTGGGAACAAGAACCATCATGCTTTTAAAAAGGCATTTGGAACTGTCACAGGTTCGTGCCCTATATTTATAATGGTGATTAAACCATCCTAAGGTTTTATGAAGTTTTATTTGCTACTATTATACAGAACTTTAAAAAGAATTTTCTCTTTTTGTTCTGTGCTAAAGTGAAAAAATCCTTTAAAAATAGCACAAAAGAAAAGTTTTTATAAAGACAACTTCCTATTTTTTTTTAAAAAAAAAAAGATCACTAGGCTAGTTAACAAACTTTACCTCCAAATGACTTCATATATGAGGTGTATAACTAATTATCTATGCCATAAGTTGCACTATATTTTTCAAACCAACTTTGTCACCAAAGTAACACATATTTTGAAGAAGAAAAAGGGAGATGTATTGGTGGCTTGGAACTTTAGACTAAAATATACGTAGATTCAAAACTGCATAGGGAATACGGTGAAAAGGTTTTCACTCAATGAAAAAGCAATCGAACACACTCCAACTATTAAGAAGGAAAAGAAACTAAAAGTCATAATTTTCATTCTCCTGCTCATGAGCTTACATGGTTAGCAACATGCTGCTTCTGATATTCATGGACAAAAAGTAAGATGCTATACAAATTGTAGAATTTTCTTCATTTAAAGAAATTTATTATACTGCAAGATGTTTATTAGAAATGTCTTGGCTTCATTCAAAGAACACACTACTATTCACAATATCAGATGACACTTTAAGAAGCAAGTTTAATTAGCAGAAATAAACAACTTTCTGTATAAAGTCATCACTGATCCCAATTATATATTTATCACCTTCAGTGTATTTTTATTTTGCACATTAAGAAATCAGGAAGAGTCCTCATATTTCAGATTCATAAGTTTTCATGCCTAAATTCATAACTATCTAGCATTTTGAAAAGCATCAGATGTTTCACAACCTTACTAAATGCCTAAGACTTCGTATGAGAGCTTTTATGAATAATTTCTATGTAATATGCTTTGCCTGGTTATCAAGTCCTTGCTCATTAAGATGATTTACCTTAATGTAATTTAGTAGACTCCTCTACACAAATCCAAAATATATAAGATTTCATAACTGTGATGAGAACCTGCCTTTAGATTACTTCAACAAGGCATTCAGTCCACAATGATATCACTAAGTTCTCTTTTTCTGCTTCTGAATCGAGATTAAGATCCTTAACGCAAACAGTATCACAGCTCCATATTTGTTTCAGTGCATCCATGTGAGAAAGAGGAAATCGTAATCCATGTGCCTTCTTAAAGAAGAAAAATGCTTGTTAAAAAAAATCAAGTAAAATTAAACATTAGTTACATATAAATTTACAGAACATATCAATATGTGCTCTGACCTAATAATAACTCTATACACAATTGTTAGTATAACTAGTGTTTCAATTGGCTAAGGCTCATGCTGGTTATAATTATTGTAGGAACCCAAGTGTCATGTATCAAGATGTTCCACAAAATTTATAAAACTATAGTAGAAGAGAACTATATGATATATGTGTTGTCCATACAAAGTACATTAAACCACAATTTTCTAAGTAACAGTTTGAAGACAGTGGAATCACAAACTGCATTAAGCCATAAATCAAGTTACAAAGACTACATCCATATAACATATCAAATCAAAATCAAACCACATTATGTTTAGGATACAGTATGCAATCATAGATCTAATTCTAGAAAACTCTTCCAAATGAAAAGAAAATGCATAACATACTTGCAGAATGGTAAGACAAAATGATATAATAGCATGTTTATGAGAATTTTTTTTCCTGGAGTTTGGAGGGGTTTTTTGTTTTGGTTTTTTGGTGTTTTAACAACCATTGAAGAGAAACTAAATTTCTTTCCCAACTGAAATTACTTACAGAAACTAATAATCTTCCCAACTTTATTCTTATAGTTTCATTTATTATATGTTTGCTCTTTATGCCAAAGAAGATTGGGTAGCATGTGGTGTTTTCCCATTTCAATTAAGAAAAAAAAATAGCATCCAAAGAAATGACTTATCAAGACTTCTGAAAATATTTCATTTGTGATCAGGAATTTGACAATAAAGTTTTCCAATCAAATGAAAACTGCTATAGTAAGCTAACCAGCATACGTTGATATACACATGTACATCAATGTATATACAAAACCATACTCCTAAATATTTGAGCCTGAAATAAGAGTTATTATTTCTAAAAAAGAAAGGGAACTTTCATATCCCATCAATTAACGGGACACCATCTTGTGTGCTTTTTTTGGTCATGGCACTCACCCTCTGGAACCTCCTGAGATTAGGTTGGTCCCAAGTTTGCTGGCCTTCCAAAAGCATTGAAAGCTTGGTTGTTTGACCAGACCTTAACAAGGCCAGGGTGATTTGTCATTGCTTTGTGGCTGCCATCTCTTTTTTAATCTTTGATTATATATAGTGCTTTACAGTTATTTTTATTCTTCCAATTATAAATTTTCTTTGTCTCCCAAAGTCACTCTGGCAAGAGGGATAGCCAAATAAATCAAAATATATAAATAAAGGTTAAGTATTCTTCCAGAGATCATGTATTCATACATAACATAAAGAAGGTGAATCTATGAACTACATTTATCTACAAAAAGGGCTGAAGAGGAATCCAAGCAATTTGAAAAATGAAGGAAAATGAACTATATGAAATTTGTAAAAAGACACATGTACAGTTAGTCCTTGACTTACAACCCATTCATTTAGTAACTGTTCAAAGTTACAATGGCATATAGACAAAAGTGACTTATAGCTGAAACTCACACAACCATCATAGCATCCCATGATCAAAATTCAGGTGCTTAGTAAAGGGCGTGTATTTATAACAGGTGCAGTATCCTGGGGTCGCACGATCACCATTTGCAACCTTACCAGCCATCTACTGACAAGCAGAGTCAATGGGGGAAGCTGGATTCATTTGACAACTCATTCACTTAACAATTGTAGTGATTTGCTTAACAACCATGGAATAAAAGGTCAAAAATTGGGCATGACTCACTTAATAAGCATTTTGCTTAGCAACAGAAATTTTGATCTGAATTGTGGTTATAAGTCGAGGACTATCTGTACTCCTGACAACTGCCGAGAAAATATAGGCAACAATGCCATTTGAGAAGAGATGTTTAGGATTTAAAAATAATAAAAAATGGACTGTAGCATTATTAGATCTGCTAAACAGAAATAAAACCAACCTCTGCTATTTCTTCTTCATTCATATTCTCATCCCCCATCATATGGATTTCCCTTTTATTCTTTAAGCAGTGATAAACAAAAACCATTTCTCTGACTGAATCGTTCTGAAAAATCATAAAAAATATGTTTTTATACATTAGCCAGCTAGTATACAATGTAAAGGCATTTTCATACAATTATTTCTTCTCTTCATGGCTGGGTGAATAACTAACTTTCATTTATTATTTGTGGTGATTCTTAATTATATTCAGTATTATTATTTTTTACAAATTTAATGAGATCTCTGACCTTATCTCAATTCATATTTCAACTTTACACAGTGTATAGCCTTTTAATATTCTTAAATGCTAGCATTTTCTATTTATGGAACAGAGCAACAGTATTACTATAATACAATTACACAGCTCAATTAGATGATCTTGGACATAACTATGCATGCGAAGCACAGCATGCTGACCATAGAGATGGCCTCATGGAAAAACATGTTTCCTGTCCTCCTCCTCTGTACTCACCAGAAGATCTTGTTCTAATTCTGTTGTAATTATTGTGTAGTCTTTAAACCTTAGCCTGATGGTGCTATCTACTTTTGGTAGAGTTCCATCTAAAAAAAAAAAAAAAGCATCCACATTATTTGAAAGAGAAATGCTATTAGGCAACATTAACTACTTGTCACACTCAAACTAAGAAAAGCAGCTGCAGTTACCACAAAGACCAATAATGGCTTCTTCAGGTGGTCTGCCTGGATGAGTAGTGGAGACTCAAGAGGCTACTAATGCAATTTTCCACAAATCTCCTTAATAAATATAAATTGAAGCATGGATTTTTTGTTAATGTAGTAACTGTGTTGTCTCGTTAAGTATGAATTCTTGCAAGCTACTTCCATGTGGTTGGTTTTTAAATATTTTATAATTATGATCACAATAAAAGTTGTCCCCTTATTTTTTGAAAATATATCCATAGGGAATTTAAATGTCACCTGGAGTGAGAAAATCAAAATCAGTTGCAATAAACGGAGGTAATCTGCTCGTAATAAAATCTTTTTTCATACAGGATGATCTCAGTTTCCTCCCATTATTCAAATGGCCTTCAAGGCGTTTCAGGAAGCTACTTAACTGCTTAGATGAATCAGATAAATCCAGATTCTAAACAAAAAGACAAGAATAACTTGCTAAAAACCTGAAATGAGAACTTAATTACTACAGAAGCCATACATGGAATGATAAAGGAGACTTGTGAATGCTTTATATTATTAACTGTTGTAGAACAAGAATCAGTTACATTCATCCAAGATCACATTTTTTTTAAAAAAAATGAAAATGTACATTTCATATTCAGTTTTAGATTATTTTTAAGTTTTAAATTTTTGTAAGAAATATATTTGGAACATAATTGTTCTATGATCCTACCATAAGCTGACAAAGCAGCATGAAAAATATCCCATTAGAAATATGGAGGACTCATTAACATACTGCTTTCACATTTTTAAGATTTTTTGCTAAGAGTCAAAGCTCACAGTTCTGACAAAAGTAGCATCATGGAACTCTTAGTGGTGATTAAAAGGAATACAATTGACATGGTGGCTACAAAATTTGCTTCTAGAAGCAGACAAACAAATTATTTTCTCTTTTAGCCTTGCAGCTTTACCATTAACAATTGCCTTGGAATGTTCTTTCGAAATTCAGCATCTTCTTTTGCTATATCTAAAAGAAGTCCAGGAACCATGTCCAGTAAGTAATCTCTCCAAGAGCTGGCATGCACAAAACAAATTAAAGTTATTAAGAACAAATAAGATATTAACAATCTACAGAAATGTTCCTTATTCAAGGTAAAATGTACATAAAACATAGTGGCCAAAATAGCAAAACTCAGAACTTCATATCAGACATTCAGATTTTCACAGAAGTCCCACTGACATCAGAATAAACTCAGTTTTACCAGTGTGCTTGGACTGTATCAGATAGCATGTTTGGAGATAGGATGATACCGAACCTATGGCTCCCAGCACTGTCTGTCCACCTCTACCTTGTACTCAAGGTCTTGAGCACCTTCGTGTCATTTAGATTCCTGATTTTAGTTTTCCATGAAATGAGTGCTTTGTGCATGTCCAACTCCCTGCCACTATTTTATGACACCTCTCATGGCAGTTTCTCAGATTCAAAGTATTGTAAATGGTTCTAAAATGTTAAAACATCCTTGTGGTTTTCTTAAAGGTTGTCTCCTTCCATAAGAGGCAGACTGCAGAACTTTCTATTAATTTGCAATTTCAAAGAGACCTTTAAGGGGACCCCAAATAGAAAGCAGTGAAGTGCTCAAAATCCCAGTAAAAAATAATTTTTCAATGTACATAAACATGAAAAGGAAAGGCTCAAGGAAAAAAACCAAGTTAATAAATGTTCTAAAGTGTTCTTGCCTATACTACATGTCTGATGTCTCCCATAGATTTTCTGAAATATTCAATCTGAGGGACTATGAAGTCCATTCCAAAAGTTACTTCATCAATAACTTGGAGGTACTTTTCAGGCTGTAATCTTACTGAAACATCCAATCACTTTTCAGGTTCCATTTCTTCAGTGACCATGGGACACTAATTTCTAGGATACACTGATGCTCAACTGAATCCATTTTTCCTACCACCTGTACGGTACAGTATTTCCTGTGCTGCTGGGTACTACACAAACCCAAACATAATAGAGCAATCTCTGCACATAATAGCAAAACTTACTAAGTTTTGTTTTTAACCCTTTTCTGGTATGACTACAGTATCAAGATGCCAACAACTGTTTATTTTCAGTAAAATCATCAACCAAATTATACTAGAAATATAATGCAAGATGCTTACTTGTTCTGATACGTGCTAATGGTAATATGAGTAGAATGAGATATCCCAAGAGGAGTGTCAGCTTGATGAATTGTTCCTCTTGGAAAATATAATATATCTCCTGGCTGAAAGGAAATGCAAACATGGTAGTTATAATAGGAACTGTAAGTGCTGATGTCTAAGTTGCTATGTTTGCCTACCTACTGTCAATAACAAAACAGTGAATATATATTTTTGTCATGATATAAGCTCTCATTTCATGCAGAGCTATATTGGAATAAAAGCAGATTTCAAATTCTACATCTTAACTAGACTGGACATACAGAATAGATTCCTTTTCCTTTTTTACATGCTTTTTCAATTTATGTTTGAAATTAGAAAATCCTCTGAGCAGATGTGGCAGACAAAGAAAAAAGAACAGTAATGGGATATGTTGTATAAATGTATTTTGAAAACATTAAGTCTATCCTCTTTTTTATGGCTTAGGAATAAAAACAGAGATTTTGCATATGCTACCTTTAATATAAAATCATGAGTTGGAGTTCCAATTCTCTCTTCAGGTTCAGCATTGTATTCTTGAGCTAGAGGTACAGTTGGACGGTAGAGTCGCCAGTGTTTCTCTCCTTCAAGTTGTAAGATAAACACCTACGAGTGCCATAAATCAAGACGCATCAAAACACCCTACAGTACATTGTACCTTTACCTATTCTTTCTAAAGCAGTGATGGCAAAACTATGGCACAGGTGCCAGAGGCGACACTCGGAGCCCTCTCTGTGGGCACAAGTGCTGTTGCCCCAGCCTTGCTTCCCCCCCCGTGACCCCCTCACCAGCAGCCCTTCTGGAAAAGAGTTGCTCCCGAGTGTGGCCCACGTAGAACAGTGCAGCCAAGGACATGGCAGCCAGGCAGACTCTGCCCTCATGCCCCATCGCGCAGTTGATGCTGCGGGGCGTGGGCAGAGGGCGTGTCTGCCATGGCGCTGCTGGGTGATCTGTGACAGACCCTGGACACGGTGAATGGCCCTGAGGGCAGGTGGGGTGGGGGAAGAGCAGGGGCAGGGCAGGGGGTGGAGCAGGGGCGGGGCCAGTTTTGGCCACTCGGTCTCTAAAAGGTTCGCCATCACTGTTCTAAATACACATTTATGGCAGCCAAATTCCACATAGACAAACAAGTTTTAACAGAGACAGCAAGAATTTTTCATTTAAAGCAAAATGTGCTTGTAGACATACGCTCAGCATCCAATCATGAAGATTATCTAATTTATTACAATACAACTTCCATATTTTTAAGTCCATAGCGTATGTGACAACTCCCCTAAAATTTCTGTTCTTGAAAATATCTGTGAGCAGAAAATTTACAGGCAAATAAGGGTTTCTTTACCTCAACATCATCATAGTGTGGAGGTAGGCCTTGAGATCCAGGAGGAGTAATGTAAACGTTAGATCCAACCAATGAGCCAAAGTAACATTCCAGTTTTTCTTGTATCCTCCAGAGCAAATCCTTATTTTAATACAAAAGAAATAACTTTAACAATGGAAAAGCAACTATCTTTTGTCATACAAATCTGTACTGATATCAGTGTTGCACTGTACTATTCCAAATATGGTAAGATCTGCATAAGACAAAAATTGTGTATTACTCAGGAGAAGGGAGCCTAAATAAAGCTCACCAATACCTGTATTAACTGAGGCAAATCAATGTTCAAACAAGCAAAAACTAAAGCAAAAATAGTAAACTTTATCTTCTTTAGCAAACTTCTATGTAGGTCATTTTCAGGACCTTGGCAATACAAATCTCTTCTGACATTTAAATGTACCCTGCCAAGACCTGGTTTAATCTAACTCCATTTGGCTAGAAAGCAAATGAGGAACAGCAAGTGAGAATGATTTAAAGAAAGGAAAGTCCTAATACAATTATGTTATCCTCATCATTATGAGGCTACTAAGAAGCCTCAGCATATGGAAATATCAGCATATTTGAGGAAAACCTAAGATCTGTGTATGACAAGGTTACTGGTGAGAAAAGGTTGAGCAGCAAATAATTCCAACAAAATTAGATAATAGCTATAGATTGATGAGTTGGCTTGAAACTCAACATTAAGAAAACCAAAATCATGGCATCCGCCTCTCTCAATTCCTGGCAAATAGATGGGGAAGAAATGGAGGTAGTGACAGATTTTATTTTTCTGGGCTCCAAGATCACCTTAGATGGGGACTGCAGCCAAGAAATTAAAAGACGCTTGCTCCTGGGGAGGAAAGCTATGGCAAATCTAGACAGCATACTAAAAAGCAGAGACATCTCTCTGCCAACAAAAGTGCGTATAGTCCAGGCCATGGTTTTTCCAGTTGCAATGTATGGCTGTGAAAGTTGGACCATAAGAAAGGCTGAGCGCAAAAGAATTGAGGCCTTTGAACTATGGTGCTGGAGAAGACTCCTGCGAGTCCCTTGGACTGCAAGGCGTTCAAACCGGTCAGTCCTAGAAGAGATCAACCCCGACTGCTCTTTAGAAGGCCAGATCCTGAAGTTGATACTCAAATACTTTGGCCACCTAATGAGAAGGAAGGACTCACTGGAAAAGGGCCTAATGCTGGGAAAGATTGAGGGCAATAGAAGAAGGGGACGACAGAGAATGAGATGGCTGGATGGAGTCACTGAAGCAGTAGGTGTGAACTTAAATGGACTCTAGAAGATGGTAGAGGACAGGAAGACCTGGAGGAATGTTGTCCATGGGGTCGTGATGGGTCGGACACGACTTCGCAATTAACAACAACAATAGATTGATGAATGCCTTTGGAATAGGAAGGAAAAATGTAACTGGCTGGGCACAATGGAGAGGATCACTCCACATCATGTTGCACGGTGGATCCCAAGGATTGAAACAATGATAGCATAGCTACTTCAGCTCTACTAGAAATGAATTAAGGCTTTATACAGAGGCTATAATTTTGAACATGTATTTAAGCAATCCTAAAATTCAAATAGGTTCTCATTCATAAAAAGTATTCCTTCATGAAGCTTCCCTGCATTCACACAAACCCATGGCCATTTTCCCTCAGTCTTCCTGTGCTCACAGCCACCGGTGGCCTCTCTGCACTTGTTGCAGCACTATGATCTCCTTCCCCCTACCTCTCTGGACTTGCACGGGCCCATGGTCTCTTTCCCCTTGCCATAACTCCCATAATGGGTCTCCTCCCAAGGATTCTCCCACCACCCATGGCACCCTCATGCTCCTTCCCTAGGATTCCTGCTGCTTAACAATCCATGTGTCTTGGGGTTATGATGGCAACTAGAACTGCTGGGATTGTTGTCATTACATGATAAATTCATGTAATGTTGCACTTTACATTACTTAGAAACAGCTATCCGGGTCCCCTTTGATATCATAACCCAAGGACTACCTGTAATGTGAAATGATAGTCTCAGCAATACATATAAACAGTAACTATGTAGCAGCCCAAAGTTACCTTGAGGTAAGATGGCGGGCTATAAATTGTATAAATAAATAAATAAATAAATAAATGTATTTAAAACAAAAAAATACAAAATGGTTCTCAACCTTTGGGTCGGGACCCCATTTTGGGTCGAATGACCATTTCACGGGGGTCGCCAGACAAGGCTGTCCGCCATTTTTTCCCCCTTTTCTTTGGCCACGCCCCTGGCATCCAGTGATGTATAAGTGGTTGGGGGTCACCACAACATGGGGAACTGTATTATGGGGTCGCGGCATTAGAAAGGTTGAGAACCACTGAAATAGAAAAACTAAAAAATACAAAACAGAAAAACTAAAAACTAGAAAATAGAAAAACAAAAAAATACAAAACAGAAAAAATACAAAATACAAACCAGAAAAAGTAAAAACTAATGATAAATAGAAAAATTAAGTAATCTGTGGGGGGGGGGGGGTTCAGTATAAAAATATTAACCTGAAGCAAAGAGCGGGCATACACCATGCAATGGTTTTCTTCCTAAATTCATTAGTTCTGAGTCAAAGTTGAGAAGTGCAAAAGCAGCCACAAAATGCAAACAATTGTTCTTTATTTACCTTAAATCTCTGTGGCTGGTGAAATTGTATTGTAGCCTTTTTCTGATCAAAATGTTTCTTCAGTTGTGCATAAGTTACTTTTCCATCTTTATTAAAAATAAGTTTTTTGCCATTCATACATCTACATATATTGATGTCTTTTCCATAGTACAAACCTAGTTTGACTAGGTCTTTCAAGTCAGTTAACTGAAAGAGAGACTGATAATATGAGGCCACAGAGGAGTCATCTCTCTGAAGCAACAGTGGCTTCTGTTCCCAATATTCTCTAAAAAATTCATCCTCTTTGATAGGAGCAATCAAACTCTCAAATAAGCTCTCTGGACTGTCATATTTCCAAAGCAAAGGACCAACTGCTTCTGTTTTTGCTTGCTTGCTTGGCAAATCTGGTCCCTTCTCTATTCTAGCTCGTCTTCCTCCTTTCTTGGGCATGACGCTATACAAGAAAAAAAGAAATAAACACCTGATTTTATACACATTTCAACAAATTTAATTTCCCACGTAGATAGGATGACATAGCATGATGTACTGAAACCAGTGGATTTTATTTCTATGCAAAGTTGCTTAGGATCAGTAAGAATAGCCGGCACTACTAGATTCAATTTCAAGCAGTTAGGTTCTGTTCAACTTTTTTGGGGGGCTTTATATCTTGTTCTTTTAATGTAACTACCAAAGAGGCTTATAACATTTAAACCCTAATTATGAAATTTAGAACATAGTATCAACATCTGTAAAACCAGTTAGTCCTCCCAAGAAATCTTAAGTTTTATTCACATAGGATCACTCACACCAATTCACTTATCGCCAGAAATCCCAATATTGCAAATTTGAGAACCCCGCAACTAATCTAAAAGTATGTCACTATCCAAGGTATTAACAGAGGTGATGACAGGTCACTGTATGAAACATACTTCTTTGGAAAGATTCTCCACAGAGAAAAAAAGCTTGCAGAATAATATGTATTAATTTTTATCACCATCATTATCATTATTACACTGCTCCTACCAGTAAAGGAAGTGCATAGAAACATTTTTTAAAAAATGCAGAAAACATCACAAAATACAATCACAGAGAACAAATCTTTCAAGCATAAAAGCACACAAAAGAAGAAACAGGGCAGTAACATAAAGCTTCAAAAGCCCAGGTGAGTAAAATCACTGAGAGCTTTGAGAAAGGGTCAGGGACACCTAGCACACAGTTCTTTCACTTACCCAGTGGATAGGACCTTCAACAGGTTCTCTCAAGATTACCTAAAGGGTCAGCAAAATCATTCTGGGAGAAATGGTCCTTGACACAGCACAAAGCCATGTTATAAAGGGCTTTATAAGTAATAACCAGTATTTTTCATTTAGCCTACAAGTCTACCTATACAGAAATCAAAGAACTGGAATGTGTGTATAATTATATGTAGTCAGTCCTTTTCAGGCTTCTAACAAGGGGATAAAATAGCTGAACCTCTCTGTTTAATCTCAGGAGGAAGGCAGAATACATCAACATAACTCTGTATTAACAGTATCTGGAATGGCAATCCTGGGGTGTTAACTTTAACAATTTTTGATTGGGAGCCACCCATAGTTATAAGATGGGAAGCTATATAAATATTTTACATAAATAGATGAATCTTTTTCCTTATTGCAAGGTCTAGAAAATAACAAAGAAATATAAACTCGGTGATTGTTCATTATTTACAAGTTCCCTGTATTTGTCAGTTTCAACCATTCTTCTCACAAATCCCTCTGAAAAATATGTGGTTCCCAACAGCTATACAGCTTCTATAGTCCCAGTATACAGGTCCTTATTAGTTGCATAATCATGGCAGAGGTTGTATCTTTCCCCCTGGGCTTTTGCTGCCCTCTTTTCCAATCTGTTTATTTCACAGTAGAAGATGCCATATGGAATGCAGGATGAGAACTCCAGATGGCTGATGATATGCTGTAGGGATCCAGAAAACCAATTATGGCACTTGTACAGATCAGAAAATCACTATTTGCCAATAAATCACAGAGGTAACAGAAACAGAGCAGTTTGGCAATTGGGATCAAATTCCATTGTTGCTTTATGATGGTTCAAAAAGTGGCTATGGCTTTAATCCAGTAGTAAAGTAAGACAGACTCACTGCAGCTACATCCAGTCTACATAAAACTAAGTGTTATTTTCATTAATACTTAAATCCAGTCTCTTCTCCATGAGTTTGTGACAAGCATGCTGTCTTGACTGAAAGTTGAACAAGTTTGTTCATCAGAAAAGAAAGTATACACACACAGACCCCTTTATGGGATTAAGAAAAAAAATGTTGATACCATTTCAAAATAGCATATAGGTCAAGCAAGATGATCAATAGGGGGTGGGAAGAGAGAGGGGAAAGTGGCTGTTTACCTATGGCTTTCTCCTCCCCCCCCCTTGTTGATCATCTTACCTGATCTGCATGCTATTTTGAAATGGTATCAGAACATTTTTTTTCTTATCCCCATAAAGGGGTGCGGCGGTGGCTGAGGGTGTGTATATACTTTCTGTTCCATTTTCAATCAAGACAGCATGCTTGTCACAAATTCATGGAGAAGAGACTGGATTTGAGTATTAACGAAAAAAAACACCTAGGCTTATTCTTGTACCATAATCACAGCAATGGTGTTGCTTTATTGGAAATCTACACCCAAAAGACGAGGGGGGGGAGGTGGATACTACAGTCTGGAAGATCCTTACTGGGAGCAACACGTCCTCATATCCTAGGCTCCAATACTCCTAATATCTGCAAAGGGCCAAACCCCCAGAGCAGACTTCATTCTGCACAGGTCCCTTTCGTTCCTCTTCCTCCGAATCAGCAAAAGGTATGTTTTCCTTCCTGTAATACAGTGTTTCTCAACCTTGACAATTTTAAGGCATGTGGACTTCAACTTCAGCAATGCTGGCTGTGGAATTCTGGGAGTTGAAGTCCACATGCCTTAAAATTGTCAAGGTTGAGAAACACTGCTATAATATGTACCGACGTTTACCAGGAAGAACAGATTTCCATGTCGGTTGGCAGGCCGCTTCCCGTCCCCAATTTGGATGGCAAGCTACGTAGCTTCCCAACTCCTTCAAAAACACGGGCGTTCCGGGAAGCTCCAAACATGGCCATTTCAAGAGCAAGGCTTGAACTGGTAAAGAAGCGCGGAAGGCCCTTGCAGAAAATATCGCTCGATCCGACAGCAAGGTCTGGCAGCATTTGCCGGGGGAAAGGACAGAAGGGACTTGGACCCACACAAGCGGCTATGGGCGAAGAAGCACCAAGCCTCCCTTTCGGGAAGCGGGCAAAAATAACAGCTTCCGCTTCTGATCCCTTCACGCGCACTTCGTACCGACCTGACCTGCTTAGCATTCGGCTCTGGAAGGGCGCCGGCAAAGCCACGTGGACTGCAGCACTACCAAAGGCCGCAGCTCGGAAGGAGGAGGCGTGGACGCGCCCTCCCCTACTTGAACCGGACTCGTTGCTTTTACCCGCCTATCAAATGGACCAGGCGGGGCGATAGCTTTCCTGACAAATGATAGGAGAGCGACGCCTTCGCGGTCTTCTGTAGCATCGAGAGCTTAGTCGCCTTCAGAAGTGCAACGGCTGGAATGTCTTTTTGTCTTTCGCCACGCCCTCTTTGGCTTAGAGAACCTGCGCGGGTGGAATTTCTTCCTTTTAAAACCCGAAGTAGATCTGTCCTTCGCTCTTCTGGACTTAGTCAGTATTGGATGGAACCACCAGCTTGTCAGTAGTGGAAAAATATCCCGGAAAAAACAATGGCAATTCATTTTTCCGTGGTTGGCTAGGGAAAAAAAAAAAGATGCTCTCTTCAAGAAGATACTCAGATTTAGGATGAAATTCCCCCCCCTCCCGAGACTTTATTTTTTAGCCCTTTGCAAAGGGTTTTTGCAAATACATTTTTTTAGAAAAAAAACTTATTTTAAATATATTCTCTTTTTGCCATTTGTCTGAAATGGTATGGATTTTCCTGCTTGAGCAGGAGGTTGGACTAGAAGACCTCGAAGGTCTCATCAAAATTCTGTTATTCTGTTATTCTACTACATCCTAGCCAGGTTGTTCTCTGTCTCATCTGTATAGTCCCAGATAATGCAGAAAACTAAGATTTCAGTATCTTAAAGGCTAAGGAATTAATTCAGTGTAGTTTAAGAGTTCAGAAACTAAATTTAGCTTCTTTCTACAGCTAACCGTGGTCCTAGCCCAGAAGGATTACCAGAAGAGAGAATATAGAAATTAATGTGAAATCTAAAACATTTATTACAAGCGTTGAAAACATTAAAACTGTTAATAGTTTGATTTGCAAGATTAAAAACTGGATATTTATTAATTATTTAATCAAAATATAAAGCCACCCAACTGATAAATTACAATTCTGGGCAGCTAATGTAGGATTAAAAAGAGAAACAAAACCAACATAAGAAAAACAGCACAAAAGAAAACAAGGGCAGCCCCAGATCAGTTCAATTTCAGTCCAGACTCATCCATTATTCTGGCCTAATACCAGGAGAAAAACCAGGTTTTCCAGGACTTATGGAAGGTCAACAGGGTTAAGGTCATCCAAATCTTGAATGTGCTGTTCCATAAGGCAGGCATCACAACAGAAAAGGGACACCAGAGTTTTAGTAAGTGATGCTATTTATATTATGCCTTCTTATAGAGTTGTTATGTACATTTAAAATGTGCGGATTAAAAAACACTTCCTCATCAAACACTACATAATACTCTTCATTAAAATGTAACTGCTTAATTTGGTGTGCTGTATGAATCAGCTACTATGGTTAGTTTACGATTTAATGTTTTACTGAAGTGCAGATAATTGAGCTAATTCCAGCAAATTGTGGTTTAATTAATTGAGGTAGCATATTTTATGGATAAAGCCACAATCATTGTGCTGTTGTGATTTGTTCTGTGATTGATAGATTCATAAAATGTACACAATAGCACTCACTTTTCAACACAGGCGTAAGGCAATCTAGAACAGTGGTCCCCAACCCCGGTCCATAGACCAGTACCTGGCTGCAGCATACCAGCAACCAGGTCTGCACAAACAAGCAAAACCCCATCCGCAGGATGCTAGCAGCAGACAAAACCAGTCCGGTCCGCAGAAAAACCTCTCTCCACGTAACTGGTCCCTGATGCTCCAAAAGTTGGGGATCTCTGATCTAGAAAACATCAAAATCACATTAATATTGTAACACTACCCACAACATCCATTGTTTGCCAGCAGTATCTGGGTTTCAACGCCTATTCTATTCAAATGAAGTATGATTTGAGAACATGATAATGGGGATTAACCAAAATCCCTTCCTTTCTCCTAAGGATAAAAGCTGTCATTTTAAGACAAAGGCAAAAGTTGAGAATCAAAACAAGAGAAAGCAACTTGTTACATCTTCCCAACTATCAACTAGTTAGCCTTCCCAGAAGAGGCTGATATCTGTAACACTACAGAGCAAGGAGATAGTGTTGTTGCCTTTTTCTTTCTTTAATTGGTCAAAAAGTTATACAGAATGTAAAAGCCTATCCCACATACCAGAGTTTGGAGGAGGGTGCCAGGTGAAATCCACCCTAGAAGAAAGATGGTGGCAGCAAGAACTACTAAGTGCCCATCAAAACAGGAGTTGTAGCATGATATGTAGACCTAGAGGTCCTCTGTGCTAGCGTTAGCCTGGTGATGCTAAGGCTAGCTTTAGCTTGAAAAACAAAACCAAGTGGGGTTTTTTTCTTGCTGTCACTAGCCATAGCTCCTCCAGCATTAGCTATGCTGGCATAATGCAGGCTAGCTTTAGCAAGGAAAAGAAAACCGAGAGATTTGCCAGTGTTATTTTTCACTCAGAAAAAGATGGTCACTTGTGAGATTGTGCCACATGATCCAGCAACAGAGCAGCCTGTCCTCCTTTCCTACCCAGACCTCCTGAGCTCTTGAGATCTTTGAATGGTTAGTGACAAGAGATGGGGAGGAGGCCCACGTGGCTATAGGGGCTCTAAGGAAAAAGAATGGGAGCATGGGGTATTTTAGGGCCTGGGCTGAGGCCTTGGGAGCCCGAAGCAGGTAGCCTTGTGTCTGCATTAAGCCCCCAGGGTCTCCCCCACCTTTCAGGCACCCCATGTTCCACTTAACCCAAGATACACAAGAGGTGACACTCACTCTAACTTAAAGCCTCAGAGGAAAAGCCAGGTTTTCAAAACTGTTTTAAACATAGCTAGATTACGGTCTAGATCAGGGGTAGGCAACCTTGGCTCTTTTATGACTCGTGGACTTCAACTCCCAGAATTCCTGAGCCAGCCATGCTGAGGGGAAAGGGAGAATTTCCAAGCTGAGGCAGCTGACTCAGGAATTCTGTGAGTTGAAGTCCACAAGTCATAAAAGAGCCAAGGTTGCCTACCTCTGGTCTAGATCACGGTTGTGCAACCTTTTGGCTGGCCTGGGCCGCCATGAGTGAAGAGGAATTGTCTTGGGTCGCATATAAAATATATAGTTAAGGTATATTAATAACGAACTTTATTTTTTATATTTTTTATTATCTTGGGGGACTGCATTACAAACTGCCCAGAGTCACAGATGTGACTACTGGACACATCTGGTCTAGATGTATCTTAAGAGGATTGATTTTCTAGTGTGCAAATGCTGTGATAGGGAAGACACAAGGTGTGTTCTTATTTCATTTTTTTAGTATAACTTTTTGTTAAAGGTTTTTTTACATAGCTAAAAGACAATACAGAAGTGAATAAAAAGTATAGAAAAAAATAAAAAAGAATTAAATAAATTATTTTCGCCCTTTTTACAATTCCAAACTCATTTACCCTCCTCCTTTCTTAACATTACAATAATTTCTTCAACTCCTCATTCAAATTTTTCTTTAATCATCTAATATAGGAATCACCATTTCACTTTTTTATATTTTCAGCTAACACTTCATAAAAAGTTTTTAGTCTTTCATAAAATAACTTAGTGTTTTGTCCCTAACCAAGCAAGTCAGTTTTGTCAGCTCTGCTAGTTCTGCTATCTTTAGAATCCATTCTTCCATTTCAATATTTCAGTGTTTCTCCATCTTTGTGCATATAATAATCTTACTTTAAGCATATATAACACAGTTTTCCATAAGTCTTTTCTAATTTTACTATTCTTCAGTGCCAATGAAGAGTCCTCATTTACTCTCAATATTCATCTTCAAAATTCTTTGTATCATCAGATATGATACCTATTCAATATTTTTTGCTTTTTCATAAGCCTACCAAGTTTTTATTTTTTAATATTGAGTAGAAATGCCTTTATACATATTAGACAAGTGTGTTCTTGTTTTAAGGTAGTTTTTATTTTAATCTACTATCAAAATATAATTTTCATATTTTAATCAAAAATATTTCTACACTGAAAAGTATACTGAAAAATTAAATATTAATTAAAACTGCATCCTACAAATCAGTTTCTCTGAAATTTTATTGCAATGAATGGAGATACTCCAATGTTTCTGGAGCTATCAAGAATAAATAGGAAATTATGGTTTGAGCAAGTATGTTTTAAAATATGAATTATTAATGTGGTATAGCATTTTAAATAATAAATGTAGTATTACATGCTCTTTCATGGATTAAACTTTGCTTCATTAGATGCATAAGGATCCCCAACTAGCCTTGAAAGCATGGTATTCAAAAGTGTTCTTGAAACATCTTCACAATTGTTCAAAAGTATACAAGCAAAAAGCCATGCTTAATATATGAGATATACCTTATATATAATCCTTGCAATCATCCTTTATATTTTTCAGTTTTGAAACAAATGACTACCACCTCCTTAAAAGTTATGGTTTAATTAAAAGCCTCAAGAATTTGTGTACTTGTAGTATATAAATATAAAGGGAGATTATACACATCTGGGAGCCGAATTAGTCCATGCGTGTATATGTATATATGTTAATTCTCTTGAAGTATTAATGACAAGTGGAAATACTTTGGAACAAAAAACAGAAGAACAAATATTAAACAACCCATTTCTTCATGTTTTCATTTCCTCCTTTAAAATCTCTTACTGATGTTAATCCAAACACAAATAAATACAACCCATATATAATTTGTGTGCAATGCCATGTGAATTTATCTGAGAATATGGTATCATCATCATCTTGTCTGATTTGGCTAACAAGACTTCCTCCACAATAATACAAAAACTGAATATCAGGTCTTCTGAAATACATTGTTTGTAGAATTCCTTGAAAGAAATTCAGAGACGAGGTTCGGAGTAGTAGAATAAAGTTTCTTTTATTATCAAAGTTGAGTTTAGTAAAAGGAAACGGTTTGCAAAGCGTGGTGGAACTCAGCCATGCACTCACAGGAGTTACAGGGAAGAGCCACACCTCCTACAGAAGCGTAACAGCAGTTATACCCCTCCCTATCTCCTCCTATACCTACGTCAGCTATTCCTGACGTGGCAGGTCACAAACCTATCAGACGACACAATTATCCTACCTTACCTCCTACCTTACCATATATGGGTATTCTTTTGTTCTCTACATGTGGACATTCTCTACTTAGTTTCAGGCACGTACTCATGTTTTCTTGCACATGCTCAGTGAGCCTGTTGCTGAATAGAAAATTTTAAACTTTTCTAAAACCTTCCCATTCAATTCCTCCATTTCTTATTTGGTCACTAGTTTAATATTTTCTTTTATTTCATTTAACCTACTAGTTTCTTCGTTGGTAGTTTTCATTGGATGTAAAGTATTCATACTTTCCAACAACTGGATTTGGTCCTCAATTTCTTTTAATACCATTATGGACATAGCATTTTGTTGGGCTTGTAATATACCGTGGACTGAACTGTTCACTAGGTTCTTTATTACTGGAATCAGACAAGGTAACATCATTATTCCAATGAATATAATACATACCATAAACAGAGCCTGTTTCCAATTTCTGAATATTCCTCCCAAGAACCCTTCATCATCCAATATCCCTGTCCAAGTTTGTACAGGTACATGTGCAATCCTAACCATGTCTTTCGTTATCTGGTTAATTACCATGCCTGAATCGTCAATTTGTATACAGCAATTTGTTAAATTAAATTTTCCACAGACACCTCCTTCCTTAGCCAACAAATAATCTAAAGCCAAGCGGTTTTGCATAATATATGTTCTGGACAAAACACTTTCTTTAGCCAACTTAGTTAAAGCCTCAGCTGTTCTATTGGTTATAATTTCTACTACTGCTTGTAATCGGATAATTCTGTTTAACATATAAATTGGGGTCCTATACCCCCAACTTCCATCTTGGGCCCAAGTAGCTGGATCATAATAAGCAATTATTCGTTCGGGTGGCCATTCATCATCTTTCCAATTCCCAATTTTTAACCCTTCTCCCACTTTAGCCACAGACCGCCTTACCAGGTTTCCCACATGTTCATAGGCAGGGACACCCAATAATTGTCTTCTTTGTAATGGCAAGAGGAAGAAAGAGGGTTGTATAGCACCCAGAATACAAGACCCAAACCATCCAGCAGGGAGAATATTATATGCAAATGCTCCGCAGATCCAATATAACCCATCAGGAGTGGTCCAGAGGAGGGTATCGTTTTCAGGATCTTTTAGGAAGGCAAGCTCGGGAATTAAAGATAAAGAGTTGTTAGGGACACTTTGATTTGTTTGTGATATCCAAGTATTGTTTTCCCAGGTATTCAAACAGCGCATGAACCCCATAGGTTTAGTTCTCCCACTATGGTTACTCCTCGAGTAACATATATTGCCCACCAGGTTAATGGACATCCTCCAAGTTTCATTATAGGTGTTCTGGTAAGTGAAATTTCCTTTCCATTTCTCAATTTCAGTATAATTAGCTTCTCTAGCATGCCATGGCCATTCATCTCCCATATTGGTTCCCCCACACACGAAGCAATTTTTCAGCATTAACTTCTGAGCAACCTCTTAGGCTAAAGCGATAAACATATTTTTAGCCTTTGGTGGAACAGGGAGACTATTAAATTTTGCAATCTCTTCCTGATATTCCCAATATACTTTTACTGGCTCTGAAGTTAACTTTGTTGAACTCACTTTTACTATAATATACCCATATGGATCTCTTCCTCTTCCACTTATACCAATACCAAAATAATAAAAATTAGTAGAGGGGGTTTCAGATGCCTTGATTTGTAAGCAAATCCGTGTACACTGTTCTGGCTTACAATCTGTTGATACTGAGGCCATAGACAAGTTGAACCCCTGGGGTCCTTTCCTCCATTCCCAAGGGGTCTTAGTGGTATACCAATAAGTGTGACTTGGAGCAAAAGCCACCTGGCCTGTATTCGCAGCGGGCATAGCAACTTGGAATAAATATTTTTCTTCCCTCATATAATCTTTTTCCCACTCAAAGTTACCACACTTCATTCCTTGTCTATTATCATGTCCTTGTCCTATCCTTATAGCTTTACAAGTGTCAAAACACACAGACAGCTTGGTATTTCCTCTTGTGGTATTGTGGGCAACGTATCCTCCCTTAGTTTGGGCTATAGCAAATAACCCTTCTGTTCCAGTAACTCCCCCTTTATATCCATATACATAAATGTTAGCAGTAATTGGACCTACTGCTTTTGGTTCATAGCACTGCATCCCTTGGGCTGTATAACACCTAAAATATTGAGTTTGATTACACACACAAGGTTGCACTTTAGTAGCATTACACTCTGGTCTTAGAGTGTGATATAATAAGGTACTAGTAACTATATTCCCTTGCTTAGTCTTTTTAATACATTCTGTGCACTCTTGGCAGGGTCCGAACTTCGTTGTGGTCTGTTTTGTAGTAACAGTAGTTCTCATCTTTCTAACAGGAGGGGATAAGGAATGGACAGGCTGATGAGTCTGAACAAGTTCTTCCCATAATACTTCACACAGCCCTTCCCATTCAGGTTGTAAATACTGACTCCTAGTATTGTTACATAGAAAGTAGAGATAATCAGTGCTTTCCCCTTCTGTGCCACAACCACTGTACCACAAGGCCTTCCCTATCCAATGGCACCTTGGGTCTCCCCTGGTTGCATTTTCACACATCTGGGTAATTCCACTCATCCACTCTCTACTTTGATTTTTACAAGTCCAAGCTGGATCTCTCTGGGTTTGCCTTGGTGTTACTTCCAGAGTCAGATTACATCCATATTGAGTAGTTTTCCAGTATTGGAACTCTCCCTTTTGATGTCCCCCACCTTTTAGACAGATAATAGTACTAGTTGCTCTCTTTTCTCTCCGCAGAAAGTGTCTCCTCATAGCCGAAGCTGTCCATATCCACAAGGGAATAGGAGGAAATTCAAAGGAGTCTGGAGAAGCCACTAAAGAGTGACTAGTCAAATAAGTTTTCCCTTCCCACATGGTACAGGTATATTTACCTATAGTCTCCCTGGTTACTTGTAAATATAGAGTATTTTGACACTTACCCCCTTTATTTTGCGTTACCCAGCTTTTCTCCTGACCTACTTGCTGCCAGTTTGGTTGCAACTTAGATTCACGCCACCAAATTTTGGGTTCAAAGATCCAATTCATGGGACAGTGTTCACTCTCTTTGTCATTATAACACCGAATTTGTGTCCAAGTTCCATTAGGTTCAAAGATTCTAGGCGGCTCAATCCATAATTCTCCCCCAATCGCCACTATTGTTATATTCAAAAGGATATAAGTCATTGTCTTTTTAACACCAGTTTCAATGGTTCTTTTTGAAATGCTTTCCATGTCTCCGACTCCTCAAGATTAGCCTTCTTTACTCGGGTATAATGAGTCCAACCCTTTTCTTGTGTCCGAATGGCAGTATCTGTGGTCAATAACACCAAGAACGGTCCATCCCACTTCGGTTTGAGGGAATCATCTTTCCACGTCTTTATCCACACTTGGTCTCCGACTTCTATGGAGTGGACTTTGAAGCTTAGAGGAGGAGTTTGTATCAAATAGCCAGTTTTTCTGAAAGAATCAAAAGTCTGGGACAGTATTTGCAAGTATTGAATCAGTCCCTTATCTTTACTAGGTAGATTCCCCATTTGTATACCAGCATTTCTTAGTGGCATGCCAAATAACATCTCATAAGGTGAAATCCCAACATCCCTCCTAGGTTGTGTTCTTATTCTAAACAGGGCTATAGGCAAAGTTTTCATCCAATTCATTCCTGTTTCCAAATTGAAGTTTTCCCTTGCTCACTCTCAGGCCTTGTTGGGCTAGAAAGTTTAGCAAGGCAATTGTTCCCTCCTCAGTGTCTGTTTTCTTTTTGCCTGATATTAATAAATCATCTACATACTGAATCATTTTTACGCCTTTTGGCAATTTGAATTTCTCCAAAGTTTGCTCCAACACCTGTCCAAACAAATTTGGGGATTCTGTAAATCCTTGGGGTAATACAGTCCACTGGTATTGTTGTTTTCTTCCAGTGAAAGGATTCTCCCATTCAAATGCGAATAATGCTCTACTGTCTTTGTCCAAAGGACAAGACCAAAAGGCATCCTTCAAATCTATCACACTAAACCATTTGTGTTCTACAGGTATTTTACCCAGAATGGTATAAGGGTTTGGAACCACTGGATGTCTGGTCTCTACTATCAAGTTCAAGAGCCTCAAATCCTGTACCATTCTGTAAGTACCATCAGGTTTTCTCACAGGTAGGATGGGGGTATTATAGGGTGACATAGTTCCCTCCAATAACCCATCCTTTACTAACTGGTCTATTACTGGTTGAAGACCTTTTCTTCCCTCTATTGAAATGTTATATTGTTTTTGGCTTACTACCTCACTTTGGGGCTTCAGTTTTATTTTCAGAGGCTCTATTTCCAATCCACCTCTATTGCCTGGTTGTACCCAAACTAAGGGGTCAATTTTCTGTTCCTTCTCTTCTGTTAGAACATATGCTGTTTCGTTTTTATCAAAACTTATTGTAAGCCCCAGTGCAGACATCAAATCTCTTCCCATAATATTAATTCCTGCTTCAGGTACATATAACAACTTCAGGGTCCGAATTTCATTTACCCCATATTTTATTTTTATTGGTTCCAATTGTTTTACATCAAAAGCCTCCCCTTTTACCCCACTTACTTTAATTTTTGTCTGTTTGTCAAATTTTCCTTCCCTTGGCATCACACACACAGAAGTGCGAGATGCTCCAGTATCCACCAAAAAGGTGTATTCCTGGGTTCCCACCTCCAAATTTATCAAGGGCTCCCGGCGGGAACTCCTAATCAGGGGCCCCTGACTTCCCTAGTAGATGTCTTCATCCTCTTCCATCATCCTATTGATTTGCTCTTCTGAGGCCAGAGTTGGGCATTCTCTTTTGAAATGTCCCATCTTCCCGCAGTGAAAGCAAGTTCCTCTCTCTCTTACCATTCTTCCTCTGGTCATTCCGCCCCTGCTTCTCATTCCTGGTCTTCCTCTAAACTCGACACTTCCTCTTCCTCTCCCTCGTGGCACCCAGCCTCGCCCTCTTCCTCTCCTGGCTGCACTTGCATCACTTCCTTCACCGCAATCGCCATCATCCTGCTTGTCCTTTGACCATCTCTTTTCACTTTCTCTTCCTCTCTATTCACATATATCTTCTGGGCTTCTCTTAACAATACTTCCAGAGATTCTGCAGTCCAATTCTCCCTCTTCTGCAATTTCTTGGCGATGTCTGGCCACGCCTTAGTCACAAACTGAATCTTAACAAGTTGGACATTTAAGGCATCGTCAGGATCCGCCCCAGCGTACTTCCGCAGTCCGTCTTTAAGACGCTGCAAAAAGGTGGCGGGAGCTTCCTCTTTTTCTTGTTCTATATTTATTGCACGTGCCATATTCTGTGTTTTAGGAATAGCCTCTTTCATCCCTTTTATTATTATTGATCTTAAATCCTGCATATTTCTCCTTCCTCTTTCCTCGTTATTATTCCAATCTGGTCTCACCAAAGGATATTTAACAGCCCCCGCATCCTGATTCCCACCATCTACTATTGGATTCTCTCTTTCCCATACCGCCATAGCAGCTACTCTAATTAAATTTCTTTCTTCTGGGCTGAATAAAATTCCCATTATATTTTGTATTTCATCCCAAGTGTAAATATTAGGGCCTAACAAAGAATCCAACTGATCACTAGCCCCCAGAGGATCTTCTATAAAACTTTTCATCTCTTTCTTAAAGGCCCTTACTTCTGAAGCCTTAAGTGGTTCTTGAACATATGTTATTATCGGGGCTCCCTGAGCATTGACTCCATTTGGAGTTTCCCTCAGGGGAAACTGCCGAACTTTCTCTCTCTCTTCCAACTCTGCTGCCAAATTCTTTTTCACTTCCTCACCCTTATTCCCTATTTCAGAAGAGAAATGGGGTGTTAATACAGGAATGGGTGGTATAGGGTATTGGGGGGTCCGATATGGATCCTGACTTTCTGGACTCAAAACAGGCATAGAGGGACTTGACCATTGTTCTGGGGTTAACTGGCTCACTCCCTCTGGTAATTCTGGATATAATGGTGGTGTTAATACATTTACTGGATGAGGAGGGTTTTGGATATGATTAGGATTATAAGGGGGTGGAATACTCTTTAAGAGATCCCTCCCCTTTTCTTGTTCTTCTTCTTCCTCATCTGTTTTTGTCACGAGAATGTGCTCAGTTGGGTTCCAAAGATCTGGCACCCAAATTAGCGCATAATCTAATTCATTATCTAAACTCTTACATTTCTTTTTCTTCACATAGTTATATAAATTGTGACACTGAAAATAATCTGTGGAGCCATTCCTTGGCCACTCCACATTATCGTCCTCCCACCAAACAAAACAACATAAATTGACCATATCTTCTTTATTCAACCCCAACCTCAAAATCTCCCGGTTATAGGGCGGGGATCCCCATCCAGCCAATATTTTGCCCAAAGGGCCATTCGGGTCGATTTTAAGTTTGGGGTTTTTACGGATCCTTTTAACACACTTTGTCCCTGAATTGGTCGACCCTGTATTTCCCCCCATTTCTTTTATGGGTGCTCAGCCTATCTTGAGTATGTGTGCCTATGTCCCTCCCAGCAACTCCTTCTCAGTTCCACACGTCACCGTCTCCGGATATTCAGTAATATCCCCTTCACTCACTCCGTCCTGCAGACCTCCCCGAGGTCCCTCAAAAGGACTTCCACCCGGCCCCGTTGCCAGTTCTCACATCCACACACTCTATCCCGACCGCCCTGGACTCTTGTGTTCTGGTGTTTTCAAACCAGTACTCACCAGGGTCTGCGCGCAGATGTTACCCGGTCTGTCTTCAGGCTGTTCCGTACTTTATTCACCCTCCTCCTAATACTCGTCTTTATTGAAATTTTACGGGTTTCCAAGAGCTTCGCAGTCCTCTGGGTGGTTCCCCTCCTTTCAAAAGGAAAGGGGTGCACCTAAGGAGGACCCCTCAGAGTCCCAGCGCAGATTGGATCCCGGTCGAGCCCCCAATTTGTTTGTAGAATTCCTTGAAAGAAATTCAGAGACGAGGTTCGGAGTAGTAGAATAAAGTTTCTTTTATTATCAAAGTTGAGTTTAGTAAAAGGAAACGGTTTGCAAAGCGTGGTGGAACTCAGCCATGCACTCACAGGAGTTACAGGGAAGAGCCACACCTCCTACAGAAGCGTAACAGCAGTTATACCCCTCCCTATCTCCTCCTATACCTACGTCAGCTATTCCTGACGTGGCAGGTCACAAACCTATCAGACGACACAATTATCCTACCTTACCTCCTACCTTACCATATATGGGTATTCTTTTGTTCTCTACATGTGGACATTCTCTACTTAGTTTCAGGCACGTACTCATGTTTTCTTGCACATGCTCAGTGAGCCTGTTGCTGAATAGAAAATTTTAAACTTTTCTAAAACCTTCCCATTCACATAATACAATCAAATATTGGATATGAGATCCGATGTTGGGAGAAGAGAGACATTGGTTTTACAAGTGGCAGAGTCAGGCAGATATGAGAAGAGTTCTTGCAGACATAGCATTCATGTAACTGGTCTTATAAGCTTTTAAAGTTCTGAAAGCAGTTTGACAATATTGTGAAAAGTCTTATAATTGTCATTGCTGTGTGTATCACAAAGGAAGCAGCATACTGCTTATTGTACAAATTCACCAATCATTAATAACAAAAGAAAATATTGTAACTGAGTGCTATTGTGTCTTCCTTCTTAATATGTTGCATTTTGTGTGTGTGTATATTATATATATACTCTAGTCAGCCTAAATATATATTCTACTGGAGTGCTTGGGTACATTTAAACAATGTATGTGCTAGAATGTAATAGCACCTACCTATTCTTAGCTGATCTTTAAAAAAGTGTAATCAACAAGAAATCCAGCTCATCTAAGAGAGTCCTTAACTTACTATACCAAATCTCAGTTGTTCACATGAAAATAAAATAAGTAAAATAAAATAAAACTCTCTTCATTTATATATACAGTATAAACCCCAGTAAAAAAAGTTAAATACAATATATATAGCAGGAAATACAACCCTGGAATACGTATCAATGACATGGTTATTTTGCAAAATAATTCTGCCCACAGTTCCTGTCAAAAATCTTTTTCTTTTTAAGTGAGCTTCATCCAGGGGGGTGATACTGGGTGCTCGCTCATGTGCTGCTCCCTCTTCCAAAAGTACACTCAAGGTGGCAAGATCAATGTCAGTATCGTGATAGCACCCATCAAAGGCCATGGCTTGCATTGCATCAATGTTATACAACCCAGCAACCTAGAAGGAAGAACAATTGAATCAATGGATTTACTTCACTGGGGAACTCATGTTGCAGCTGTAGTCTTCCACAGTCTGTGTCAGGCTGAATAGAAAACAGACACAACAGGCATTAAGGCATACAAAGAACTTCTTTGTTTTGTTGTAGAAAAGCCAGTGAAGCTATTATGAAAGAATATTAAAAGAATTTCAGTGAATTCCATGTCTCCAATAGCCATGTTTATAGTGAACTCAGGGTTTATATTCTTTGGTCTTTTTTTTTAAATCTTCATTGTATGACTACTTGAATCTATTTCCTATTTCTTGGTTAAGGACTAACCTGATATCAAACTGTTTTATTCCAACAAGCCTACATTTTTCAGTTGTCCTGAACTACTCTTCCTATCATCCACAGCCAAATACTAAGGAAAATGTTGCCTTGATATAGTTTTGATATTCTCATTTTGGAAATTGTTTTAATATAGAAGTATTTTCATCAGTGATATTCCTTGTATACTAAAGAGAGTCATGTGTGAAAGTTGTCAATCTGGAACAAATTAAGGGACTCATTTTAACTTGGATTTATTTTCCAGTATTTTCATTTATATCACTTACTGCTTCAGCTAAAGTACTCACTTTTTATCTCAGTCACCAGAAAACTAATGTCCTCATGCCAATGCCAATGGCCTCTATTCTGATTTGCAATTGAAAGACATACTCCCATTTCCCATCAATGGAAGATTGTATTCCATATACCTTCTTAGTGTTACCAGCCCATGGGAAAATCATGATTTTCAATAGTTTTGACAGATAACTAGACCCTCCCTGTTTGTTTCCTGTTAGAACTTCCTCTCCCTCCTTCTAATTCTTCCAGCTGGGGGGTCAACTGCCTGGAGTGGAAGGGCATCCATAAAAGGAGGAGAAGAGGGTGTTTTCATGTCTTTGAAACTTGGGGAACAGTGGAGATCTGGCAATAAAGGGCTAAGGCTCAGTTTGGAAGAACCATACTCTCTTTCTGCCCAAAGAAGAATGGTCCTTGAAGATCTTGGAGGACAGGATTTCTGGTTTTGTGTCGTAGCAACAGAGCCAAGGGATTGTGGAGCTCCGCACCCCACAGGTGAATTCATCCTGCCAGGGGACCCTAAATGGGTTTAAAGTCGGCCCAGAGAGGTGACGAAGAAAGAGCCCACCCATTGATCACGGAAAGACAGCGGTCAATCTGTTTGATCTGAGGGAAGCCCTCCAAACCGACAGGAGAAAGGCTAGCTGCACCTCGGTAACTAGCCCAAGCTACTGGCAGCTGAAGCCCAAAAGCACCAACTAGAACAGACTATGAACAGCATGTTGGAAACTGGGTGAGAATATCGATCTTTTCTATCTTGCAACTGATTTCCTGGGAAAATTCCACGAGAAGCAAAAATCCTCTGAAAGTAAGAAGGAAGGGGATCGCCCCACCCTTCCATAGATGGAAGCGGCTCTAATTTTCTATGAAGAACAGAAACATATTGAAGTGGAATTTAATATAAAGCTATAGTCTGGATAAACCTGAAAATTGTGGAAATTGTTAAGATCTTCCATTTGAAAGAGTATTGATGAAATTACAAGAAAACAATTTTCTGTTTTAAAAGTTGGAAAATGAATAGCTACTGACATCTAGCGGTGTATTAGAGTATAAAATTATAGCTGTTTTGGCTCAGAAACAGGCAAGATGCCCAGAAACAGATAACAATCTGTCCCTTTGATCCTCAGTGACTTTCAGCTAAGCAGAGAACAGAGAAGAGAAAATACATTGGGCTATTTACTACAGAACTATACAAATGACCTCCTTGGATTATAAACACTTACTGAGCTGTGATCTTTAAGCTCAAGAATTGTTTGCAGAGAAAGAAAAACCTTGACTTTTGGCTACTTTTCTAGGAGGGGAAGCTCCTGAATTGCTCTTAGGTGGTTGAACATTCTGGACTGCAAATGTTGGCTGAGTGATAATTGTAGGATCCCTGAGCAGAAGAACCATTATAAAATATTGCTTTCAGTGGTGGACTGACAATTGGAAACACATCGGGCTATAAAGGCCATACATAAAGATAAGAATTATTCAAGACTTTGTTGTTTGTATCTTAAGATTGGTTGGTTGGATAAGACTAATATTCAGGGATTATGGTACCTGTGAAAGATTATTTGGAGGGGGGAGATAAAATGGATGTTGCATACCTAACTAAAAGTGGTAGGAAACCACATCCAATATTCTTTTCTGAAACTCCCAGCCTGGAACATCAGAGATCTGTAGGAGTAATACTTCAAGACAAGGCAAATATCTTCCAGGAGGAAATGCATGCTATGTTGCAACTAATTCAAATGACAATTACTTCAAATCATGATGAGATTAAAAATAATTTAGATGACATAAATGAGCACATCTTTAACTTAAGTTCATAATTTTAAAAAAATTCAGAAAATTATGATAAAGAATGAACAAATAAATCAGACAATAGAACACAAATCAGAGGAAAGTGACCCTAAGATAGAGGCTACAAACAAAAGGAATTACAGCTTAACACAGCTAAAAAAAATCTGCAAGATTCTGTTATAATATTGGAAAAGGAAAAAGCATCTTATCTTTCAGACTTCAAAATAAACTAGAGGACAAGAAAGAAGATCCATCAAAATGGATTATAGAGACACCAGGAGAACCACCAGAGTTTTGGAGACAAAAAATGAAAAGAGAAACTGGGAGAAGGAAAGTGGAAGCTTTTTAATGAATATAAATGTGTGAAACTCCTCCTCAAAGGTACTCCACCTAATCTGTCTTTCCCATTCCTAATAATATTTATAAAAATATAGGAAAAATTCCCTGGCAAGCTGAACACATTGACTCGGAAAATTGTTTGGTAAAAGAAGAAGGCTAGAGTTAGATTCAAGAAATCAGATAACTTGACTTACCAGATGGAGTACTTCATGACTAAATGCTTGTTTAAATACGGCTAAAAAAATAGATAAATTTTGGATATAAATGGATCCTATACTAAAAGGGATGTGATTTATAAGTAGTATAGCATGTTTTTTCTTTTATGAGATGAGAACTATAAAAATACTGGGATGGCTTATGTGAACGAAATGTCTGGACATTTAAATGTAATTAATTTTGAGAAAATTATAATTGACAAGAATGTTTTGAATATTGAGGGGAAATTAAGCTTAAATAAGAACTTTGAAAACAGGACATATAGTGATTTAATAAAATAATTCTTTCTTATACAAACTGAAACATAAGCTGATTAGAAAAGATGTTATATACTGATGTTGATAGTATTTGTATAAACACTAGAAAAAATGTTTTCATTCAACTTTGTATGAATCGAAAATACTAAGAATTGTACTTAATCAATGTTGGCAAAAGGAAAATATTATTGGAAGAAGAGAAGATCAAAGAAATGTACCACTAGCTAGTATGTTGATTATGGAATCATAGAAATTAATGATTATTGATTGTTGTTAAATTTATGAAACCAGACAACATGTTGTTTACCAAGCACTAAAGATTATTATTGTAAAAAATTAATAAAATATATTTTTAAAAAAGACGTTGGAGGACAGGTAGCATGCCTGCACCAGCCTAAACTAGCAAATTTGTGCCAGGTAGATACCACCACCAGAGATCAACTGACAGCAGCACTTTGTCAATGGTGTGTAAAGCGTGCCAGACTATTCCTATGGTAAAACTGGCACAGCTGGTTGGAAGCTTAAGAGGAGAAATGCTATTCTAATAGGAAAATATTGAGCACTGGGATATAGTATATGATTGGTTTGTCCTGTTCATATACAGAATGACTAATGAGTCCCAAACAGGCTGGAAACAGTCATGTAATGCCTCCTGGTATTCAATGTAAATCAAATAATAAAGCACTCCTAAGCAGAACATTCCAAAGTGCTCTGATATTTCATTGCAGCATAGGTGACAAATTGCAAGAAACAAAAACAAAACCCAATGTTTGCAGCTCTTCCACATGCTTTGATACAAATAAATTCAAACAAGAAAAGGAATAGTAAACTTAAGAGCTATCATCCAATGTCTAATTTAAGGAAGAGCAAATTAGGAGCCTCATTCCATTATATATTCAAGATGGACAGTATTTAATATTTATTTGCTACGTATATGTAGGGATGTGGGTCTATATATATGTTGTTCATAGTATGTTTAGGTGTGCGTTATGTATGTGTTTCACTTTGAGAGCGGGCAACTAAATTTCATTTTTGATGTGTGCCATTGTGCCCACAGTAAAAAAATGACAATAAAGGTTATCTTATCTTATCTTATCTTATCTTATCTTATCTTATCTTATCTTATCTTATCTTATCTTATCTTATCTTATCTTATCTATCTCAGTCCCCATTCCCCATTTCTTCAGTCTCCAAGTCTCCTTTCCTAAATCTGAAACCCTTAATGTCAAATACATTGTGATCTCAGTGATTCTGAGGGGCCCCATAAATTTCTGTTCCAAAAATGGAACTTTCCAATATCCAATTACAATGCTATTGGACCTAGTTTCCCTGAGGAATTTTATTTTAAACTGAAATTAATTTGTCAATGTTTAGAATAAACATTATCAAAAGAAGTGAAACTGAGGAAAAAAACACTTCTACATAGTATGGTATTATTGTTTTACTTATTTTTGAATATTTTTACATGAGAAAAATACTTGCAAATATATACCTTTCCTCTATTTTTCAGATGTTTTCGCTCTTCCACTGTTGTGAGATAATTTACAGCTGCATATTCAATAACAGATAGGAAGACAAAAAGAAAGCTGATCCATAAGTATACGTCCACAGCTTTTATATAAGACATCTGGGGCATTGAGGCACTTACTCCGGTAATTATGGTTGACATTGTCAGCACAGTAGTTATACCTGCCAAAAGAAAGGAAAAGTTAGGAGTCCTATCAGTTTGTTCTTGCATTCTATGAAAATATGCACAATAAGGCTATGGGTGGAAATGGCTGTGGGTATCTTGTTTTTCTTTCTTTCCGTGGATAGAAAATGTAGTATTTATTATAACAAATAACTAATGGAACACCTCATATAAAGTTGTTACCAGATTTCAACCAACACACAATAGGCTAATAGGACCACTAATTTATTTATGATTTTGATTGAAAATATGAAGCTGACCTTGATTTTTTTTTTCACTTTACTCTTTGAAAATGATTCAGTTCTATTTGTCTTAGTACTTCAGCATGTAGAATCAGGAAATCTTTTAATTCAAGCTTGGAGAAAAACGCAGTGTGAAGGATATATTTGATTACAATTACAATTATATTTGAATACAATTATCCTGGAACAGATTATGCTTGCTGTGTGGTGGGCATTTTATAAATATTTAATATAAAGCCCAATATTTAGTTAAGATTGTTTATTCTCACTTTAACAATAATAAAATGTGGTGACCACATTACGTGAGAAGAGCAATTATTTACTTTTAAAACATTCTGCAATTGCTTTTTTAGCAAATCCCTATATTATTATTACATCATTATTATAAACTGATAACTCTTAAAAACTGATAGCTCTTAACAGTATATTTTAAAATAGAAGAAAATTCCATACAGGGAATACCGTTATGTTAATTAGGATGAATAATGGAAAATTAATATTCTCTTTTAAATCTTTCCTGCTGTTCTGATTCTGGAAGCAGATACATCAAAACCATGATTGAAAGCTAGGATATCATAATCCATTAAACATGTTTTAAGCATCATAGCTTTCACTTATTCTACAATTAATAATTGAAGAAGAAAGCATTAAAGATCAATTATTTATTTGGTTTCAAAATGTGGCCTTGTATCTTAAGCAGGATTTTAAAACAATAGAAAAGAAAGCATGTAGAGAATGTCATTTTTTAAAAATTCCTTTAGCAAGAAGGTGGCCATAGGAGGCATCTATATTTTTTGTGTGTGAATTTATAGCATAGTACCATATACCTTTTATCTCCAGGGTCAAACTGGGATGTCTACATAGATACTGCCTTTGCCTTGCTTATACATGTGTGTGTTTACTCAGGATGGATTTATATAGGTTGCCTCAGTGAGGGTGCATAGATGTATATGTGGTGTGTGAGAGAATCCAATCAGGATGTTTTCATGCAGAGCAAAGTAATTATTTCCTCTGGAACACACCATTTTCAAGAAATGGTGCTAATAATTCTTTCAGGAAATCTATATTTCCTCTTGTTATATCAGAACACCTTTATGATCAATGGGCGACTTGTGGAAGGAGGAACTCCATTCGTTTTCCTAAAATGGAATAGAAAACTATATAAAACCAGATAGATCGGAATAATTATTATCTGCTTTCCTGTAGTCCAGTGATGGTGAACCTTTTAGAGACCGAGTGCCCAAACTGCAACCCAAAACCCACTTATGTATCATCGAGTGCCGGGTGGGCATGGCCCATTGGGTGGGTATGGCCATTTGGGTGGGCGTGGCCCATTGAGTGGGTGTGGCTGTGGTCATAACAGCAGACTGGGTGGGACTAAAAAGTTCAATCAATCAATTCCAACTTTGTGAAAAAAAAATTTCCCATGAGAAGTTGAAATTGATTGATTGATTGATTGAACCTTTTTTTTTTTTTTTTTTGCACATGGCAGAGGAGGCCTAAAGTGAAAAGGTTTTATAAAACTCAGCTGAAGGCCTAAGACTGGGATGACGGTACACGTGCCCACAGAGAGGGCTCTGCATGCCACCTGTGGCACACATGCCATAGGTTCGCCACCACGGCTATAGTCAAAAAGTTCTTGTAAGACATTTCATAAATACAATGTAACTATTAACCACCAAGCTCTTCAAACAGCCTAAAATGATTTATAATGAAAATTTACCTAATGATACTCTTGCAGGAACAGCTCTTCGGTCTATCCAAAAGGAAACCCAAGATAGCATCACCATCAACATAGAGGGGAAATAGGATTGTAAAACAAAAAAGAAAATATGTCTCCGTAGAACAAAGTTTATAAAAAGTCGATTGTACCAACCTGTAGAAAAACATAGACATATCTTAATATCTAGCACATGCAATTTTATATTATCCTTTGACTTTACAATGCCTTTCTAAAAGAACTACATTTTTCTTTTATGAGAAACTTATTAAATATTTATTAAATGTCCTTTTTTAATGACCTTTAACCCTGAAGTATTCTGTAACATGAATCATTCCATCCCAATTTTGGATTATATTCCCATTTATGTTTTGACTCCACCCATGTTTATTTCACTTGGCTTAATGCTTTTTAAAAAACCTGACATGATAAGGTGACTTCTACTTTTAAATAGCTGCTTTAGCTGTTTATTCTAGAGGTTCTTTATATGAAAGATTTCTCACCTTCACTTTTATTTTTGACACATTCTTTGATATTCAAGCAGATTTCTATAAATAAATTAGTGAGAGAAATCAGGTCTAAATCATGCCTAATCATGCCTTGTCTTGGACAAGGTTGCAGTATAGGTATATTTACAGTATTACCATGGGTTCAGTCCCAACTCCACTTTATAAAACAATCTTTTGCAGTTTCAGACTGATACACTGGGATATAATTTTATCATCCTCAGGTCAATCATCCGGAGACCTCAGATGGGAATATACAAACTACGTTGGGTCCTGTCTTTGAGACTTTTCACCCATGTATGGCTATTTAAACACTGAACAATCTCAGCAAAAATTGGAGAAAGAAGAATTCATTGCATTAGTGAGACTGATAGCAGAGACATCAGCAACTCAACAGTATGCACATCCTGTATAGTATGCACTTAGTAACAAAGAAATTTCATTTCTGCAATACACCAACCCAGCTCTAAAAAGAAATAAGAAGATGGAGAGTAAAAGAAATGTTTTTCAACAGTAGGCAAATGTAACTACAGGTAGTCCTCACTGAATAACTGCCTTATTTAGCAACTATTCAAGGTTACATCATATTGAAAAAGTAATTTTACAACTGACCCTCACGCTTACAACCATTAAGCATCTCTATGGTCACAAGAATGAAATTTGGGTGCTTTGCAATCAGAGAGCATTTACAACCATTGCAGTCAGGTGATTACCATTTGCACAATTCACAGTTGAACAATTGTATTATCAATCTTACAGCAAAGTTGTTCCTTTCTTAGACATTGCCACAAAATTCTATTTTAATAAATTGAATGTGAAGTTTTGAATAAGCATTTGCTGACAATTTATTAAAGTCTCCAAAAATTATTCTGATAATGTGTTCTATGGCAGGTACCCTCTTTAAACCATCAGTCAAGTGCAAAAGTATTAAAATGATTTGATATATTCTCACACTCCTTACAAAAGTTTGTAATAACAGCAACGAATTATGCATATACACTATAATTTTGAAAACCCAAGTTTTCGCACCCCCTGGAATATCGTCTCACACCCCCAGTTGGAAACCCCTGGTATAGAAAATTCAAAGTACAAACATGGCCACATACTTCAAGAAAGGATGTGAGGAAAATTCAGCTCATTCATTTAATTAAAAAAAACACATTAGGTCTTTTATTATTATTTTTAAATGGATGTCATATAAAGTTAGTAAAATATAAATCAAAGATTAAATGAACACTATATATCCAGTGTGTGGAAAAATAGCACCTCTTTTGAACTGATTTTCTTTGTAATCCTACTGATATTTTTATTTGCTAAGGTCAAAATAAATACACATTTATCACAGGGCATCTATTTCTCACTCTTAAGAGTACTATACCTGTACTGCTATAGAATGCTAATCCACTAGAAGCACTAAATTCTTCAATGAAAAACTGAGAAAGAGAAATGTACTCATCTATACTTAAAGATTCATTGCCCTGTTTCCAGTACAGCATCAAGTCGTCTTCATTGTAAGCATCTGTGGAATTATTAAAAAAAAGTTGGCTATGATTGTTATTATACATGTATGCACATATCTCCAGCTTCTTGCTTTCCTACTTTGACTGTAATCAATGACATACCTAGCATCCACCTCAAGTGGATTTTTTTTAAACAGCCACCTCCTCTTGGTGTAGTAGTTAAGGCAACAGACAGAAAACAAGAGACTATGAGTCTAATCCTGCCTTAGGCTCAAAGCCAACAAGATGATCTTGGGTCTCTCGCTCTCTCTGAGCCCTAGGAAGGAGGCAAGGGCAAGCCACTTCTGAAAAATGCTGTCAATAAAACTGCAGGGGTCATTGTCAGAAGTCAAAGCTGACTTAAAGGCACACATATTTTTTTCCTATGCCACTGTTGTGCTAGTGCGCTGGCAGTAAGATCCAATTCCATACCAACCTCTATCCTCCTCCTTGTCTTTGGCAGCATTTACATAGAGATAACCTAAGATCTGCACTCTGATCAAACCACCATCACCACCACACTATCCTGGTACACCACTGATTACAGCTTTCATCTTTGTAACCCATAGATGGAAATTTGGAAAGAATTATAATTTTATTAGAAATCTGTTTTACCTCACTATAGCAGCAAAGATTGATAAAATGATCTCTTTTTTTGCCTACCTGATCTATTTAACTATTGGTAAGTGGTTTCCAAGCCCTGCCTTGCTAATTTCCTATCTTGACACCAGATTTGAGGATGGTAGTTCATCAGCCTTTCAAATAAACAAAGGAGTGATTATATGGAATCATGTCATTTTATCATCTCATATAAAACCTCTACCAAACCACCTGGTTTTTAACCTGCCTCATTTTGCCTGGTCAAAATTGAACAATTAGATATACTGGAAGAAGGAGTAACTAGGACTGACATGATAGCAGTAGTCCAGTATTTCAGGGGCTACCATAAAGAAGATGGGGTCAATTTATTTTCCAAAGCACCAGAATGCAAGACAAGAAACAATGGATGGAAACTGATCAAGGAGAGAATCAACCTAGAACTAAGGAGAAACTTCCTGACAATTAACCAGTGGAACAGCTTGCCTTCAGAAGTTGTGGGTGCTTCATCATTGGAGGTTTTTAAAAAAAGACTGGACAGCCACCTATCTGAAAGGTTATAGGATCTCCTGCTTGATCAGGAGGTTGGACTAGAGGACCTCCAAGGTCTCTTCCAGCTCTATTTTAATTGAAATTGAAAAGTGTCTCTGCCTTGTATCAGTGGGGATGGAAATATTCTCCTTGTTGCGATTGTGATGTTGATATGCAAACTATTAAACATATTGTGCAAGATATGTTCTCTGGTTTCCTAGAAGATCTGGATGAAACAATACAGAAGCAATCACCTGGATAGCTGAATTGGACATCCAGTTATGAGGTCGCTACCATATCCCCATAGAAGTTTCACTTATAATTAAGTGGACTGTGTATATACTGTATGTTTACTTATCTTCTATCATGTTCTCATTATATGCGAAAGAATAGTCTCATATGATGTAGATCTTGTCTCGATTGGCAAGACGTTCAGGGGGATGGGGTTTCTATTTATTTTCTTAAATTTTATTATCACATTTTAGGACATATATTAATATTTTCTATGTTCTCCATCTCAGATTGAAAAAAATGCATTTGTTTTTGGCAGGTCTGGTCAGAAGGGACTCCCAAAAGAAGGTTTGGATCTATGTTGCTCAGGAGCTTACACTGCTAAAATAAAAGACCCCTTCAAATAGAGTATTGTTCTTCAAATGGAGCAGTAGTAGTTAATCCTAGGATAGATTTTGGAATCTTTGGTACTCTCTCAGCATGGTGGTTTGCTTGTAGGCATTTTATTACTGACAGGAAAATTGTCAGTGCAAACAAGTGTGATGTTTACTCCCTGTGTAGATACCATAGTTTGCCTTGCCAGTTTGGGTGGGGGTGTAGTGTTCCTGGTAGTTCCTTGACTAGGATATTATTTTCTGTTTGATTGTTTGCCTGGTGTTGATACAGTACCTGTTTACTTGAATGTTGGCTGCTGGAGATGATGTGTTCTGACCTTTTTGTTTGTTTTTTTAGCTTTTTTACTCACTAAAATGGCATGTAAATTATTTCTTTGTGTCTACTGAAGGCTGATTTGTCTGAAGGCTAAGCTTTCAGGAATTCCATAGTGCTTCTGGATTTAGATTGGTCTAGATTAGAATGCTTGTGTCCCAGTTGAAACTATTGTTGAATCTGTCCATGTACTGTGAAGTTAAAGAATTGTCATTTTTTGTTCTGGCTGTTACTTGGTGTTCATAGATCTGATCTGCCTATCTTCTGCCTGTCTGACTGCTTCTTAACCTCTAACTAAATTTAGTTAGAATGTGAATGGGAGACCTCCAAGCTGTACGCTAGGGTAGGAAATAAAAATAAAAAATAAAAACATCCTGGAAGAAAGTAGTGACAAACTATTTCATTGCTAAGAAAACAAAATTCCCTTTTGAATTGAGGGAAACTTTGTGTTTACTCTACCACATTCAAATTGCAATGTGGTAGCCATATTTGGGGTGTTTCTGGGGCTATGGTTGAGTTTTGGGGAAATGTGGCTAATGGCTGGAGATTATCTTGGTTTTGTTCATCCATTGTCAAGAGCACAGTTGATCAAAGATGAAAAGTTAAAACTTGTAATATATTTACTGGCACAGGATAGGAACTGGTTACTTTGTCTTGTCTGTGAAGATTCTCAGTCATCCAGGTCATGGTTGTCCCAAAGGAGTTTTTCAAAAGGCAACTGGACTTTGTTTTTTCTTTAAAGACATTTTGTTTCTCATCCATTCGGACTGAATGATGGAGAATGGAAGGATTTATATTCTTTGCAGTCAAAGAGGCATGACTGCAAATAATATAAATCCTTCCATTGCCCACCATTTTATCCAAAAAACAAAGGAAGTTCAGTTGTCTTTTGAAAAGCACCTTTGGGCAGGGGTCCACAACCCCCCAGGTGGTGGCCCACTATCTAGCTGCATCCTGTTTAAAACCAGGACACAGGAAAAATGGGCAAGCACATACATGTGATGCTCCACTCACACGAGCAGAGGGCGCTTGCGCTCGCACGCAAAGCTCCATTCGTGTGTGAGTACAAGCGCCTTTTGCTCAAGCATCCTCTGCTCATGCAAGTAGAGCTTTGCACGTGAGCGCAAGTGCCTGCCACTCATGAAAGTGGAGCTTCATGTGTGAGCACAAGCACCCTTCACTCGCGCAGGAAACTCCATTCGTGCGAGTGGAGGGCACTCATGTCACTAGCATAAATGGAGCTGTGGGCACCCACACATGCCTGCCACTCACACACCCAGCAAGGCAGGCCACCAAGCTGGAAAGTTTGAGGACTGCTGCCTTTGGGTTACTCTGTCTTCTTTCACAGATGTTTAGAAATGCGATGGGAGATCATTTCTCCAAAACATTTGGTAACACCAGTATTCTTCAATAGCCAAATGCTGATTTACATACCTTTAAAATGAATTATACGTAAGGCTACCTATTACATTTGGAAAACATATTTCTTAGCAAAGCTAGACTTACAGCTTTCCAACTCTAGAGAACAATTCTGAGTGTCAAGTGGGAATCTACTGAAGTCCATGAAACACATAGCAGAAACTGTTATCCTGTCAAAAGCAAATAATAAATAATAACTTCAGTAATCATAAAATGATTCACAATTTATGAAGTGCTTAAATATGAAGTATTTCAGTGATCTCCTATATTTATTTTTCAAGTTTTCTTAAAAGTACTTTTATGCTCTCACATTTTAATCCAGAGAAGGAGAATATATCAAATGTGGATTGGCTCTTGTTTCAAGATAGCAAAAACAAAACTACAAAGGAATTTTCAGGGGAAAAGCTCCAACAATATGGACAAGCTCAGTTCTCTTTCCCACTTTATCCCAATCACTTCAGGATAAATATGATGATATTCTCCAGCACCATGAAATTCCCACCTGAAGGCAGGGATTAGACCAGGGTCCCAACCCTCTGGCTGTGGCCCACTACAGGACAGTGGCCTGTTCGGAACCGAGCTATACGACTGGCAGCCACTTGCACTTGCTCCTTTTGTGTGAGCAGCAGACATGCACCTGCCATTTGTACCAATGGAGCTGCACCACTTGCACGCGCCTGCCTACCACTCACAGCGAACTATCCTCTCACACACCCCCACCAGACCACTAAGCCAGAAAGGTTGGGGACTGTTGAATTAGACAATAGCAGTTAACATCATCATTATCTTTTTGCCATTGGGAGAAACTTCTGTTACCAAACTCGTCTCTCCTATTTCTTACTTTCTTTTTATTTTCCCAAACCAACAAAATATTGGAAAAAAGGTATACAAAGAAACCCAATTGTCAGTCCACCAGCAGCATAATCCTCTGAACAACATGGGGCAAAAGCTGATGTAAAAAGGAATAAATGGCAAAAAAAAAAAAAACCTGATTTCAGAAATGCACTGAATCTGGTTGGGGGTTGCAGACCCAAAAAAAAAAATTCTCCCAGTACACTTTTAGAAAACAGGCACTTAAAATAAAACTTAAAACTGCTCCATTATGAACTTCTTTCCCTCATCCCTCCAAGTCATCTGATCCAGAGTAGAGCCTATGCGGCTCGCCATTGGCTTCACAGTGAATGCATATATCTGAACATAAGACTGCTATTGGTAAAGGGGTTGGGAAGATTCTGCATTCTTTTCCAACCTCCTTTCTTTTCTTTTCTTTTCTTTTCTTTTCTTTTCTTTTCTTTCTGATTTATGACTGGAATTCTTTTCTCCACTTTGAGATTTTTAACTGAGCTTTCTAATACAACCTTATATTGGGTCATTTTTAGATCAATAGCAGGATTGATCTTCATGGTTATCTCCTATGGCAGTGGTGGCGAACCTATAGCATGGGTGGCAGAGGCAGCACTCAGAGCCCTCTCTGTGGGCACATGCACCATCTCCCCAGCTCCGCCTCTTCCCACGGCCCCCTCCTCACCAGCAGCTGTCCCGGAGGAGAGTCACCCCTGGGTGCAGCCCACGCAAAGCAGTGCAGTCAAGGACATGGTAGCCGGGCAGTAGGGAGAAGACTCTGCCCTTGTACCCCATCGTGCGCAGATGATGCTGCGGGGCATGGGTGGAGGGCGTGGCCACCATGGCACTGCTGGACTGCCTGAGTGATCTGTGACGGGCTGTAGAGGTGGTGGGTGGCCCAGTGGGCAGGGCGGAGGAGGGATGGGGTGGGGGGGCAGTTTTGGGACAATTGGTCTCTAAAAGATTCGCCATCACTGTCCTGTGGAACATACAAGATCATCAGCACAGCCAGAGGCCCATCTTTTGCCTGAAACTCACCCCAAGGATTCTTTTGTCAGAGCACAGGAAAATGACAGCGTTATGTTGATATGTTACTGTGTAATCAGCAAAAACAACAGTTGTGTATTCTTTGTGAATTGGCAAAACATACATTACTATATTTTAGTTGTTTTAAACCAGACCAAGGAAGTGTGTTATTATCATCCCCATTTGGCAGTGTGGATAAACTTAAGATTGAGAGAATCTGGCTTGTCTAATACAAACTGACTTTTGATGGCTAGACAGATGCAAATTTAGACAGACATGGAAGAAACATTGCAGTGAAAGTGATCTGTGGGTCTTAAAGTCACACAACACTGATGTAAATTCAGGGAGGGTTGCATTGGCTCTACAAGTTATATCAATAAACCAGCCTTTCTTAAATGGACATATTCCAAACATGTTGTGGAATTATACCATTCCTATGGTTTTTGTAACCTTATTAGCTAAGAATTATGGGGTGGTATATTCCTTACATCTAGAGCAGAGGTCCCCAACCTTTTGGGTACCAGGAACCAGTTCCATGGAGAGAGGTTTTTCTGTGGACTGGAGAGTGCATGGTTTTCTGTGCTGCCTGCATCCCGTGGATGGGGCTTTGCTTGTTTGTGCGGACCAGTTGCTGGCATGCTGTGGCCCGGTACTGGTTCACAAACCGGGAGTTGGGGACTCCTGATCTAGAAGATAGCAACTATGGGAGGACTAAAGTATCCCATTCCCCATGATAATTCTCCTGTGTTGTATGTGTTCTCCTGACTGAAAGGTAAGAGATCTGTGCTTACCGTAAACTGAAGAGCACATTGCCATCTGGATAGATACGTAACATAATATTCTCCATGGTTGTGTCATGGATAAAAGATCTTTTAGAATGAACAAAAAATGTGTCAGGTACCCAAATCTTTTTTATTAATCTTCCATCAAAGGTCATGCTTCTGTTTCTGGTACTAGGAAACGAGAGTCTTTCATCCTTCCAGTAATGCCTGAGATACAAAGTCATTGAGAAATCCTATATAAAAAGAAGAGGAAAAAATACCAAATATGCATTTATCCATTTAATAATATAATTGTTAAAGATGCCATGGCTAACATTGTTCATCGGTAGTGAAACCATTAATAAGAATTAGTAGTTAGGGCTGAGTGGCGGGGATCCGGTCCTACTGCCTTGGCTGTTTGATTGTCGAACCAGCTCGCAGAGAACGGTGAGCTGGGGAGTAGGGGTCGCTCCTGCCCGCTGGAGGGAAAGAAGCTTTTTGAAGGCCTCTAGTGGGGGACTTGACCACTGATCGTCAGCCAGGATGGTGGTTTTCTCAAAAGAATATGGCTATGTGATTTTAACTGGTGCTGCCAGCTTTGTCTTGATAACACACCTTGCAGTAAATGTGGGGAAAGCACGCAAGAAATATCATGTTGAGTATCCAACCATGTACAGTACAGACCCTGAAAATGGGCATATCTTTAACTGTATCCAGAGGGCACATCAGAACACCTTGGAAACATATCCCTCCTTCCTGTTCTTTCTTGGAATCAGTGGGATCTATTACCCGCGTGTTGCTACAGGACTTGGTATAGCATGGATAATTGGAAGAATACTGTATGCTTATGGCTATTATACAGGAGATCCTAATAAGAGAAATTGTGGAGCCCTTGGTTCCATTGCACATCTTTGTTTGGCAGGGATCACTGTTTACTCAGCTTTCCAGCATCCATTCTGGTGACATTCTGAGATGTCTTTAAATGTATCTCACATGTAATTTTTATCATTACTTTAAAAAAAATAAAAACAAGTGAATCAAAAAAACACTAATCAAAAAAAAGAATTAGTAGTTAAACTATTAGCATTAAAAGTCAAAAATTTACTTTGGACTATGAAGAAGCATGATTCCAAGAAAAGGTGTAACTGCTTTAAGGAGCTGCAGAGAGATGCTTTGTGCACATCTCAATATACCTTGTAACATCTTCAAGGTCCCTTTCAACTTTATTATTATTATTAGTTTATTCACAAAATATTTCAGCATGATGGAATATTGTTTCATGCGGCATAACCAATATTTCAGCAGTACAGGTTGCATATGTTAAATAGTAAGCTTATTATTCAATGTTTCAATAGATTTAAAATTACAATGCACTTAGGAAAAAATGGTTTCTATGTATTGAACACTTATAAATCTTTTTACAAACAAATTGGAAGGTTGAACTAACTTTTGGGGTGGGTGCTCAGAATGTTAATATATCAACTTTATAATAGCTATTTTTGGACTCAAAAATTCATCTTAGTTTGGCTATTAATATTCACAGTTTTTTGTAGACCTTTATGTTCAGGGACAGCTACAGGGATAAAACAAACTCTATAATTTGTGTAATTGCATCAGATATCATGATACGAGTACATAAGGGTAAGATTTATATCATGATATCACAATGCAAACTTCATAATTTTGATATAATCTTCATATCATGTACTTCCCTGTGCTGGCATATTCTGAAAATACATACCAAGAATTGGAGATTAATAGGAGGATACAAGTGGTCCTCGAATTCCAGCCTCAATAGAGCCCAAAATTTCCAAGAGAGTTAAGTGAGTTGTGCCCCATCTTATGACTTTTTTTGCCACAGTTATTAACTGCTTACTAGAAGCTGTTTTGGAAGGTTACAAATCATGATCACATGACCCAGGGACAGTGCAACTGTCATAATTACATGCCAGTTGCCAAGTCCCCAAATTCTGATCACATCACTGGGGATGCTGCAATAGTCGCAAGTGTGAAAACTGGTCATAGGTCACCTTTTTCAATGCAATTGTAACTTTAAACAGTTACTAAAAAATTGGTTGTAAGTCAAGGACCACCTGTATTGGAAATGGGTATTACAAGTTTAATGGCTACAAAAAATAATAAGATGAGATGAGATGAGATAACCTTTACTGTCATTTTTTTACTGTAGGCACAACGGCACACATCAAAAATGAAATTTAGTTGCCCACTTTCAAAGAGAAGCACATACATGACACACACCTAAAACATACTATATACAACATATGCATAGACCCACACCCCTATGTATATATAACAAATAAATATTAAATACTGTCCATCTTGAATATATAATGGAAGGAGGAGGCTTGAGAGTTCACAAGGTTAATGCTGTATGGAATGAAACTATGGCTGAATCTGGATGTTCTGCTGCAGATACCACGAAGCCTCCTCCCAGAAGGTAACAAGGAAAACAGGTCGTGAAGAGATGTGTAATGTCCCAGATAATCCTACGGACCCTGCTCAAGCAACACTTCTGTGCTGTGTCCTGGATGGGAAGGAAGGGACTGCCAGTGATCATTTCGACCATTCTCATCACTCTCTGCACTGCCTTCCTGTCTGAAGCAGTGATGCTTCCAAACCAGACTGTGATGCTGTATGACAGGATGCTCTCGATCGTCCCCCTGTAGAAAGTGGTCAGGACAGGGGAAGGAAGATGTGCTTTTCTCATGCGACACAGAAAATGCAGGCGCTGCTGTGCCCGCTTCACCAGTTTCTCACTGTTGAGCAACCAAGTCAGCCTACTCGTTAGCTGCACACCCAGGAATTGGTAACCATCTTCACAGGTGAATCATTGATGCACAGAGGTGTGTGGCTGTGCCTGCCTTTTCTGAAATCAACAATGATCTCTTTGGTTTTTCTGGTATTTAAAACTAAGCTGTTTTCCTTACACCAGTTCACCAACCCCTCAACCTCCTTGCGGTAAGCTTCCACCTTGTCATCCTGAATAAGGCCTACTACTGTTGCATCATCTGCGAACTTCACAATATGGTTGGTGGCAAACCTAGCACAACAGTCATAGGTCAACAGAGTGAACAGCAGCGGACTTAACCCTGTGGAGAACCTGTGCTCAAGGAAATGGTATTAGAAGTATTTGTTCCAACTTGCACATATTGGGGCATGTTGGTAAGAAAATCAAGAATCCAGTTGCACAAAGGAGTGTTTAAGCCTAAGAGGCTCAGTTTGTCTACTAGATGCTGGGGAATGATTGTGTTAAACACCGAAGTGAAGTCGACAAACAACAAACGCACGTGAGCATTTATTTCCTCTAAGTGCTTCAAGCTCAGATGGAGAACGAAAGAAATAGATCCTCCGTAGAGCGATTTGGTCAGGCAAACTGAAGTGGATCAAATGTTGGCAGGAGGCTAGATACAATAATGTCCTTTATCAGCTTCTCAAAGCATTTCATGATGGTGGATGTCAGTGCAACTGGACGGTAATCATTGAGGCTTGTAATTGTGGACTTTTTTGGCACTGGCAAGATGATGGCCATCTTAAAACACGATGGGACCACTGCCTGCTGCAATGTGAGATTGAAAATATCTGTGAGAACACAAGCCAGCTCCTCTGCACATACCCTGAGGACAGCCAGGGATGTTATCTGGGCCTGCTGCTTTCCGAATGTTAACTTTCTGCAGTGTTTTCCAGACAGAGGTGACATCAAAGCTTAGCACTTGCTCTTCAGGATGGGGCACAGCTTTCCTAGCAGGAGCACTATTTGATGCCTCAAATCTACCAAAAATGCATTTAGTTTGTTTAGGAAGTCTGTGTTGTCCTTGCATCTCGATGGAGTCACCTGATGGCCTGGATCCCTTGCCACATTTGTCTGGTGTTTGTTGGGTCCTGAAAAAAGTTCTGAATTTTCTGGCAATAGGCTTGCTTTGCACCTTTTATGGCACTTTTCAGATTTGCTCTGGCTGTTCTAAGTGCCAGCATGTCACCACATTTAAAAACCATATTCCATGCTTTCAGCATCTTGTGGACCTCATATGTCAGCCATGGTTTTTCATTCTCTCTCACAACAATGCTTTTCAGGACACAGACATCTTCTACGTACTTTTGGATATATGCAGACACCGTGGTGGCATACTCCTCAACAATTGTATATTGGTTATCAGTAGTTGCTTCCTTAAACATGCCCCAATCTGTGCACTCAAAGCAGCTTTGTAATGCTTCTATAGCTCCCTCTGTCCACACTCTCACCTGCATTACTGTAGGTTTCACTCTGACTAATAAAGGTTTACATGCTGGAATAAGCAGCACTGAGAGATGGTCAGAGGAGCCCAGGTAGGGGCGGGGAATAGCTTTGAAAGCCTATTATATTATAAAGCTGAAAGGACATTCTCTGCCCTTTACACAATGATGTGAATAAGTCATCTCTCTTTTCATTTGATAGGACTATTTAAAAATCCTGTCTACCTATTCTTAATTTATATGCTTATTTTCCTTTTTGCATTATTCTTGTGAAAATAATTGCAGACTATTATAGGAATAAATAGGTCTTTATTAGCTTATGATATAAAAGATGTTTGCTTTTATAAGATCTTTCTCATTTTCTCGGATAGAGGTACGTTTTGATAGTGAACAGATAGAATAATTAGTTGTATAAAACACAGTCACTTGTTCAGTGAATAATACACAATTATTTGAAGATTCCCCACTGCCCAATTTTTCTCTCTCTTATTCCTTATCATCAAATTGCTGATTATTTCACCTGCATTTCTGAATTAGATTTTCAGCAACTGAAAGAAAACTTACCATGTCAACTTCTGAAATTCTGTCAATGCTTTCTACATGCACATCAATGCCCACTGGGATTGGTGATCCTTTAACATACAAAGAACAAACAGCAGTAAGAATATTTTAAGTCTTTTGCTTCATCAGAGTTTAACCACAGCTTAAATATGGACTTCACTATTGCTTTGAAGTTTTTTTAGAAGCAACTGTATGAATAGTTTTTTCCAAACAAAGAGTGCCTTCTGATCATATACAGCAGCTGGCAGCAACCTAAGATCCATGGGAACTATCAGTGGTACTGGATATAACTTGTATACACATTTGGTCACCTGTTTTTGCTTACTCCTTCAAAAGGGTTGGTGATTGCAGGACACCCACTATTTTGTATTTCTTTAAATATCCTCATGTAAAGCCATGATTTCCTGGGAGTTTAAAATGATGGATGCTTTGTCTCAAAATATAGTAGACCTATAGGGCCAAGTGGGCTAGCATGCACTGGAGAAGCCAACAGTGGTATAGGTAGTCCTCAATTTACAACCATTCATTTAGTGACCATTTGAAGTTATCACAACACTGAGAAAAGTGATGTATGCCCATTTTCCAACTTGCAGCCATTGCAGCATCCCCATAGTTACAGGATCAAAATTTGGACACTTAGCTACTGGTTCATATTTATGACAGTTGCAGTGTCCCAGGGTCCTGTGATCACCTTTTGTCACCTTTTGACAAGCAAAGTCAATGGGGAAACCAGATTCACTTAACAACCATGTTACTAACTTAGTAACTGCAGGGATTCACTTAACAATTGTGGCAAAAAAGATTGTAAAACTAAAATTAAAACTCGCTTAACTACTGTCCTGCTTACCAAAGGAAATTTTGTCCTCAATTGTGGTCATAAGTTGAGGACTACCTTTATTTCCTCTCCATTTTACCTAGAGTTCACCATACTACCATTAACAAAGAAAAGGGCTATGGCATTGACTCTGTAATTTAGGTCAGTTTTTAGACTGGCTAATTGAGAAAAGAGGATGCTGTATTAGAAAACATGTGGCCTTTCTCAAAATGCATTCTTAATGCTTCTGGGATGCAAAAATAATTCCATGGAAATTCTGTAGTACTTACACAGGAATGTGCCATACATTTTGGGATAGGCATTGTAGCACTGTATTGTAAGCCTGTAAAAGTACAACGTGTTTTATAAATGACCTTAAGAATTCATGGTTGAGGTCAAATATATACTGCAGTTAGTGTGTGTCTTTTTCATTCAGCTTGTAAAACTGGGAAAATATTAAGAAGTAGTTTAAGGCTTCTCATTCCCTTACATAAAAAAATTCTTACATCAGATCTTTCTAATCATCAGAATAAATTCTCTCTGTTCTTGTATCTAACTGGATGAAAGCTAATGCATAAAAATAATTTTGTTAAAAAATGGATTCTGTTTACAGTTCCCATTAAAATACTGTATAAAATATTTATAAATAATATTTGAAGCTTCCAAATCAACAGGGAGCTTTCCTCCTGCTTTTTGTATTTAAAGCCTCTTAATAAAACCGAGTACTATATGTGTTACATAACTTTTCTATAGGTCACATGCAGATTGTAATTTTTCTTTAATCACAACCATTTTGGGACTATGGAGTTGGAAGACAATTATTGATTAACACAATATTATTTCAGTAACTGAGATATGCTATCATATAAATATGCATGAACCTAGTGTTGATGCAACCTTCATTCTGTTGATTTTAAAGTAAATCACATAATTACTGTATTACATTTATACAAATGTAAAATAGCTTTTCTTATTAGCTCAGCTAACATCATATAAATGACTGGAATGTTTTAAGTCTAGGATATAGATTTCTCCCTTCTCGGTGCATTAGATGACTTAATTTCTTCTAGATGTTGTGATGAATGTTGCAAACTACTGTACACAATGAGAGCTCAATCAAAGCGCTTGGAAGACTTAAAATTAAGCACCTATCTTGTCACCATCCACTTCCTGGAAAATCCATCACAAATGAAGCAGGTGACCTACTTGAAGTTTGACAAACCCCTCATGGTACTTTGGTGGATTTACCTAATGGTAGAAGGCAAGAGGACATTGACACTAGCCCTGATATCACAAAGTGTCCTTCAAATAGCGTTTTTATTCAGTTGCAATCATTCTGTATGGAAGTAGTACATAGAATAGAGAGAAGATTCCAGAATAATCATTTTCCAACTAAATCACTAGAGATTCACTTGGACATATTCAAAGATAGCAAATCATTACTAAAAGCATTTAAAAAAATTAAAAATATGTCAGCTCACTATGGCTGAGATGTACAACCAGTTATAAATCTACTAAAGAAAACAAACAGACCACCAGTGTAATTTTAACTGTAAATTACCTCAATTTGTACAAATCAGGCTTGTCTATAATGTTAACATAGGGATTACCAACCTTTTATAACTATAATTTTAAGAGCGTGTTAAAAATTATGTGATAACTGCACATAATGGCTGCAGTGGTGAATGTGGCCAGTCACAAAGCAGCTATTTACAGGAAAGCAAACTGGGAACATTGTTTCTCTATATAAAAAACAATGTGTTTTAATATTTTATCTGTACAACACCCAGATTGCCTCTGTAAGGGAGATGGACAGTTTCAAAATTTGATAAATAAATAAACCCAAATTTAATTTTATATCAAAGCATATGGACACATTTCCAAAATGTTGCAACTTTCTGTAATTTTTATTTTCTAAGAGTGTATTCTCGGTACATGCAGGATCCAGAATCAGTGTTGGAAATAAAAATTATGCTTGACACTGGCAATTTGTTTTGTAAACTGCTGATTTCCAATTTAATTGAAAATAATAACTGAATAAATAGGGAAGAAGAGAAGAGAACTATTTTTACCTCCAAAGCCAGGTCTCATGGCAAAATCATGGTTCTCTATATGGAGAAGTTGTTCTGATTTCATGGGTGGTACTTTAGTATTATCTAGTTTCCTCACCTTAAATTCTTGTTTGCTGGATTATAAATAAATAAACAAATAAATATACATACATATACTGTTCATATACATCCACCAGAAATTATTAAATCATTCTAATTTCTTATATAAATAATAAGCCAACATTTACTGTCAGATAGCCAGAAGATTCTAACTATCCAAGCAAAATATGGAGGTATAATCCAACCCTGGTTTTGGTCCTAGCTATATATTAATGCTTGAACAAGCCCAACTCTGAGGGGGTCCAGCAGATGCTGTTTCCTTTTCCTTGATTACATGTACAGATACAATAAAATAATGTACATAAATACAGGAATTCAGAAATGCAAGATTTCATGGCAATTACATTCTTGATAGCTTTGCTACTACTTGGGCAGAAATGATTTTAAACATTCATTGTTATAGAGTTAGAGAGCCCTTGTCTAAATCAATCAGAACACTTTTTTCTAGTATATGTGGTAGGATTTATTTTTATCCTTTGCCTCTGTCAGTAGGTGCAGTATGGATTGCCATCCCATTACAAAATGAATGCAAAGCCCCAAAGTATATTTGAATTACAGTTAGGAATAAAATTATTGTATCCATTGGTCCCTGAGTCACAGAAAATGGTTCTTAAATGTCTCAGGAAAGGATTTTATTGCTTTCTGAGCAACTGTTTCCACAGCTCAAAAAAGATTCATCCCTTCCAGAATAATAGGAATACTCCTGCCTCTCTTAGCAGAAATATATAAAATCTATGAAATAAATATCTAAATCTGTTCTATTCTTTTTTACAAGCAATGTGAGAATAGCGAATTTAAAAGGATGAAGTATTAATCCGTTCTATTTCAATATTCATTTTGAAACATAGCTTCTTTCATATGCCATAGATCAAGAATCTCCTTAAGGGAGAAATTTTTCTACCTAGTCCATTGTCACACCTGTTACCCCCAGAGTGCAAGAACAAATGACACTATCCTTCTGCCACTCCTAACCCTTTGCAAATGCACTCCATGCCTATGTTTTCTAGCTTCAGCTTGATTTTTTTCCCCAATCTGAGCAATCTTAAGCTTTTCTAAATGGATGATCTCCAGCACTTCATTCAAATGTAACAACCCCAACTCTAATTGGCTGCAGTACCAGACAGGCCCTACTCCCCTTCAACAACTGTATCCTGTGCATCCATTTCATTCTTGACTGCTAGGCTGTGCTCCTCACACATGTTATAAACTTGCAGTTGATCCAGTCTTGCAACATTAAATCAATAAACTATACTCTTCCCCAGAAACTTACAGGTAGTCCTCAATTTACGAAGGCAATTGATATCTTTGCTAAACAATGCAGTCATAAAGTGTGATTGCATCATTTGGTGATGGTAATCCCTGCAGTATCAGTTGCCATAATCAACCAAAACCAATGATCATTAGGTGAGGCAACTTTCTACAGCTTCCCACAACTACTTGGGAAGCTAGCAGGAACTTGTAAGTCCCAGGCAACTCACAAGCAGGCAAATAGGAAGGTAAATGGTTGCTGCTGAGTGGATGATCAAGGGGGTATGTGAGAGCATGAAAGAGACAGGGCAAGGATTTGGGAGGGTGTGCGAGAGTACTTGAGGCATGTGAGGGTGCAAGAGAAGTGTGGCAAGACTGCAGGAAGATGCACAAATAGCAATAAGACTTATATACCACCCCATAATGCTTTACAACACTCTCTGAACAATTTAAAATGTCAGCCTATTGCCCCCAACAATCTGGATGTCATGGTTCCGATAGATGAGACCAGTAAAAGCAGAACTGCAAGGCTAAGAGGTTTCCTTAAATAACATGTTTATTGGCTACAAAGTATCAGCACAGTCAAAAGTGAAACCAAGTCTGGAGTTCCCTCCAAAGTGTTACAATGTTACAAAGTTGAATTTCCCACTCCAGCACTATGTAATCAACTACGTTCCCCAATAGAATACTTTGGCAGGCTTTCTAACAGAAGGCTCAGCCCACCAAATTCCTAGGCAATGGCCTTGGTTCTCCTGGGACAACGTATTGTTTAGGCTAACATTAAAATCACCCATGCCATGCCCAGTCCTGTGGCAACCAAAAACGAAACAAAATGGTTTTGGCCAGGATCATTTCAGTATTGATACTGGGTTCTCATTTTACCAACCTGAGAAGGCTGGAAGGCTGAGTCAATCTGGAGCTCCGTCAGGATTGAACTCCAGGCTATGCACAGAGTTTGCCTGTAATGCTGCATTCTAACCACTGCACCACCAGGGCTTCTAAGGTGGATAAAGGGTATGAGGGAGGCATGATGAGGCTCGGAGAGAGTATGCAGGGGCACACAAGTAGTTGGCAGGGAGCTGAGGGAAGACGCATGGGTAGAGGAAATTTACAGTGCATTCAAAAAGTATTCAGACTCCCTTCACTTTCGACAATGTTGTTATGCTGCAGCTGAAAAAAATCTTGCAGTACTCTGGACAGGCATTAGGAAAGGAAGCATTGTTTAACAGATGGGGCAGAAAGTGAAGGGGGGGCTAAAGAGTTGTAAGGATTAAATGGAATATACTTGACAAAGGGGAAGTAGTCCTCGTCTTCTGAGTATTCATTTAGTCACCATTCAAAGTTATGATGGCACTGAACAAGTAGTGGTTATGATTGGTCTTTAGAGTTGTGCTCATCCCTCACACTTATAATTGGTTGCAGTGCTCCATGATCACCTGATTGCCAAAAAGTCAATAGGGAAGCTGGCAGGGAAGTTGCAAGTTGCTGAGATACAGTGCATTCAGAAAGTATTCAGAGTCCCTTCACTTTTGTCAATTTTGTTATGCTGCAGCCTGATTCTACAGTTGTTGAGATTCATTTTTTTCTCATTAATCTACACTCAGTACCTTATAAGGACAAAATGAAAATGGAATTTTAGAAATGTCTGTCAATTTATTAAAAAGAAAAAAATTAAATACCACATTGGCATAAGTATTCAGACCCTTCACCCAGTACTTTGTTGAAGCATCTTTGGCAGCAATTACAGCCTCGAGTCTTTTTGAGTATGACACGACAAGCTTTGCACACCTGGATTGGGTGATTTTCTGCCATTCTTCCTTGCAAATCCTCTCAAGCTCAGTCAGGTTGGATGATAACCATCGGTGGACAGACATTTTCAGGTCCCTCTAGAGATGAGGATAAAGGTTTGTTCTCTGATCTTGTGGTTTGGTTTCCGAATGTTTCATTACCAGGTTAGGTAGCATCTTCAGTGGAGTTTAGGGGATGTTAGTGTCAGTGTACTTCTATTTATAAGGGCTTCAGGTGTGGGTGTTTCAAATGAGGGTCTTGTGATGGAACTTGTAATGGGAGGTATGAGTCATCAGTGAGTCTTGTGATGACTCAGTAGGGATCAAATAAAGCTTTGGCTGGGCCACTCTAGGACATTCACAGATTTGTCTCTAAGACACTTCTGTGTTTGTCTTGACTGTGTGCTTAGGATCGTGGTCATGTTGGAAAGTGAACCTTCGGCTCAATCTGAGGTCCTGAGCACTATGGAATAAGTTTTCATTGAGGATATCCCTGTACTTTGCTCCATTCAGCTTTCCCTCAACCCTGACCAGTCTTCCAGTCCTTGCTGCTGAAAAACACCCCCACAGCATGATGCTATCACCACAAGATTTACTGTTGGAATGATGTTGGGCATGTGATGATCGGTGCCTGGTTTCCTCCAGATATAACATTTAGAATTGAGGCCAAACAGTTCAATCTTGGTTTCAGCAGACCAGAGAATCTTGTTCCTCAAAGTTTGAGAGTCCTTCAGATGCTTTTTTGCAAACTCCAAGTGGGATTTCATGTGTTTTGCACTGAGGAGAGGTTTCCATCTAACCCAGGGGCAGGCAACCTTGGCTCTTTTATGACAGCATGGCCGGCTCAGGAATTCTGGGAGTTAAAGTCCACGAGTCATAAAAGAGCCAAGGTTGCCTACCCTTGGTCTAGCCACTCTGCCATAAAGCCAAGATCAGTGGAGGGCTACACTGATGGTTGTCCTTCTGGAACTCTGTCTCATTTCTACACAGGATCTGTGGAGCTCAGTCAGAGTGACCATCAGGTTAACAAAATTGACAAAAGTGGTCTGAAAACTTTCTGAATGCACTGTATCTCAGCAACTTGCAACTTCCCTACCAGCTTCCCTACTGACTTTTTGGCAATCAGGTGATCATGGAGCACTGCAACCAGTTGTAAGTGTGAGGGATGAGCACAACTCTGAGGACCAATCATAATCACTATTTGTTCAGTGCCATCATAACTTTGAATGGTGGCTAAATAAATAGTCAGAAGACGAGGACTACCTCCCCTTTGTCAAGTACATTCCATTTAATCCTTACAATTCTTTAGGCACTCCTTTCACTTTCTGCCCCATCTGCTAAACAATGCTTCTTTTCGTTTCCTAATGCCTGTCCGGAGTATTGCAAGATTTTTTTCCTTTTTCTTTTCCCTTTCATTTTTAATTTGTAATATAAAAACATTGCTACTTTGTTTTTCTGAAGGTGAATTATCATTTCTTACTACAAATTTTCCTTTGGCTTACAGAGGACTGTAGTGGAATTTCTGAAGTTAGCTTAAGAAACAGCTGGAAGCTGCATGGGAAACAAACAGCTTAGGCTTGTGACAATTGTTAGTGAGGATTGCCTTACTGTAGACTCTGGAATTTTGGAAGTTAAAATCCACACATTTTAAGATTGTGAAGGTTGAGAAACACTGCCTTAGAGGAAGAAGGAAGCAGAGCAGATGTCATCAACAACCACCACTGGGACAGCTGAATAAACAGATTCAGACAGAGTAACTGCACATTTACCATACAGTACACATATTTTATGCCAGTCTTCTTCATTTTTGTCATCTATTTGTCATTTTTGGTATAATTTTCTCATGTTCTCAATGTCACTATATTTTTTAATGTTATTCATATCTCTTTGAATCACTGCAGTTATTTAAAACAGTGAAACCATGTTTTGAAATCAAGGTTCCAAATTATGATTGCATATATGGAGTTGGTGGAAAAACTTTTACTAGAGCAAGGCAAAATGTCCAATAATCTTATATTAAAATTTTAAAAAAGATTGTAGAAAGTCAGATCTTTCTAAAGATCTCTCTGATCCTTTGTTTAAAAAATTCCCGTTAAGAACATTCAGATCATCTAAACTGATATGGCTGTTTTCAGTTTATGGAATGGAGAATATACAACAAAAAGTAGTTAATAGTTTGTGAATTAGGTTGCATCACAGAAACTGGATTCTGCTCTTTTTAATGGAGGCTAAATCCATGGAACAAGATAGTTTGTATTTAGATAAAATGAGACTACATTTATGTACATATGTTTGCTTTCAATATCCTAAAAAATCATTTTTCCATAGCATCACCTTTGAGCTGAGTTTGGATCCTTGTTAATTCATAGAACTATCCATGTGGGGAAGGGTGTGGCAAGAGTGCAACATTGACTTACTATAACCCTCTTGTAGGGTGTGTTGGTGCATATTTCTTACTGTAGAGTACAGCACTAACAATTTTCTATCTTAAATATGTTCCAGGTCCAATCCCATTGCATTTCCAAGGCCAAATAAGGTCAGTCATATTGTCACCACTTCATGAGACTCTGCTTATAGACTAGCTGGATAAATAGTAATTTCAACATAAAAATAACAGTGGCAGCATTAGCTCTCTGTGTCTTTTCTCTGATTTACCCATATGCCACTAAGTGACCAACCCATTGGCCAGACTTCCATTTTCATAACTAATATGGAGTCCTGGGTAGATTCTGGGAATCAAGGTGTCCACAGGTGTGGTAGGCAAAATGAAGATGGCAGTCAGGATGTTCTGGGTTCTGCAATCTTATGGCTGTAACACATGCTTCAATTACACTATCATGCTGCTATCTTGCCTTTTTTATGGCCACACTGCAAATACCTTTGCTTGAAATTTTAGTTATAATGTCCTGTTCCAGAAATTACTTCTGCAGCCAGATTCCAAAACCTGGAACAGGACATTATAAATCTTATTCCAGTGTTTGATAAGAAATAAATCTGCTAATTTAAATGAAACCTAATCTCAAATCAGTGAATAGTTCATTTTTTCCCCCTTACTATAGAATTGCAAATAAAATGTAGTGACAAAATGCTAACTATGACTTCTACATTTTTGTCAAAATAAGAAAATATATAAAAGGTCATATTTTTACTTTAAAAACATACCAAAATGAGGGAACAGACTCCCTAAATAATCCAGTCCTGTCCCTTGTGAAATCAGTGCATCTGTGTTGTATTCCTTTTGGCACTTGACCAGTGAAAAAACAAGATTTAGAAATTTCTATTACAAGAAAATGCTCCCTTTCAAACATCTTTCCACCACCCCTTTAGCAGTGGTAATGGAAAATAAATCTTGTTGGTTAGGGTGCTCAGGTTTGTCATCTGAACAGAACCAGTTGAGAAAGATTCTATATAGAACTAAAGTTGGTTTGAAATATCCTTTCTAACAAGGACTAGCCGTTTACCATTCCTCACTGTGATATAAAGGTAAGAAAGTGAGCAAATGCTCCTCAATTTCAACTGCTCTGAGCTAATCTAGTTTCAGTGAAAGTGAATGCTTGTATTTTCAAATAATAATTGTACAGTACTTCAGGAAATCAAATCTCCCTTTGCAACATAATAAGCAATCATTTGCATCTCAGACAACTACTTGGACTGCTTTTAAACTTATTGGTTGAGATCACACATCATATTTAAACTTCATATGTGCATGAAATTGTGGTAGTTTGTAAACCATAGCTTATGGTTTAACATGAAGAAACCCAAACATGCATTTATTAGCAAACTATCATTAAAATAGAAACAAAACTTGACTTAGTGCAATAGAAAATTGGAAACAACTTTCAGATTCATTTCAGATCAATCTCAGCAGTTGTGACAAGTTCTGATTCAGACAAATGTAATGAACACAGCTGTTACAATAGTCACTTTGTTCTTAAGTGATCCAGATAACTACAGGTATACCAAAGCATGTAAGACATGTGCCTTTATCTTTTTTGCTAAAGTGCTAAGGGTAACAATATCTCATCTCTATTCTCCAGTCTCTCACACTGAGCACATCAGAAGCTATGTAAGAAGTAGCCTTATACAACATTAAACTATGGGTCCACCCAGTCACAATTTCTGTTTGCCTTTGCATTCAAACAAGAGTCTTTCAATTCCACACTGGGCTTTTGAAGTGCAAAGCTTCATAGTAATTTGCCTGATTTCTGTTCTCCCATCTGTAACTTTTGATGGATGAGCTGGAGAATTGGAGACAAGGGTAATCTGTATATAGAACCCTAAATCTCACACTAACCTTGTTCTCTGAGTCGTGGCTCAAAGTAGCAATGCTTGAGATTTTAATAACCCTCTCCCTACCATATTTTGGTAGGGCCAATAATGTAAAACTTCCAATTGATAAAATGAGTCTTAAAATACAGCATTAAACTCCTTTAACTTCATGAACTCAAATAGAAATTGAATAGCTAGCTAAAAAAGCTTCTCTTTATATATGGTAATTAAATAATTCCACCAAATTAAAGCCAATGTTTCTGTATAATACAAACCTTCAATTATATGAGTTTAAAAGAACATCAGTTATGATGACTGCTGGCCATCTTGCTCACCTGTTATGTCTTTTCATGAATGGCTTTTGAGGATGATTATTGCTGTTATTGGATAAAACAGAAGTAGGCCAAATACAGGTGAAGAGCAGCAGTTTTAATGCAGGGACCATGTCTTCCAATCCACAAAAATCAAATCAATTTCTATCAGTCATCTTTCATTCCAGCAGTCCAGTTATTAAGAAATAATCTCATGCGATGGGGGTGTAGATAATATGAGGCATCACAAGTGGGTGTAGATAATATGAGGCATCACAAATTCAAAGAAAAAAAAACATTCCACTTTTCATTATCTGAAGTTTCTTCTTATTTCTGCAGTTTTATAAGTCCTCAGCATTCACATCCTGTGGTTTATCTCTCCTACTGTTGCAATTTTACTTTTAGAAATATATTAAATAATATTGTGCATATTGTTTACTCTCTTTTTCATCCATTATTTCTCTCCCTGTGGGAGCATTTCTAGCCTAAAGCCTTAATGCTCACTCAGTATACTGTTTGATAAAGCATTGACACAGACAAAAGAATGATGTCATATTTAATCTCCTTACTCCTCCATATTACTGGGGTTTTTTTAATAAGAAAAACTTTCATTTCCCCATGAAAATCTGTGTTTAATAAGCAAAGGTCAGGCAAATAAACTTACTACATATGCAGAAAATATTTCAGAGCATTGGGCTTATTTATATATTAGGTGTATGAAAACTAAACATAAAGAAACAATTTTGTAGATATTTAATGAAAACCTACTATCCCAGTATCTTGTTTATTGAAAAAAATGGAAGCAAGTTAAAGCATAATATACCCATGGTATTAGTTGATCAGAGCATTTAGATTCTTATTTATTTATTTATTTATTTATTTTATGAGACTTACATACCGCTTTAAGTGCAAGCATTCTCTAAGCGGTGTACACCAGTAAGCAATGTATATATATATATATTTACATTGCCCCCAACAATCTGGGTCCTCATTTTACCTACCCCAGAAGGATAGAAGGCTGAGTCAACCTTGAGCCGGTGAGATTTGAACCGCTGACCTGCTGAACACAGTCAGCTAAAGTGGCCTGAACTACTGCACTCTAACTGCTGCACCACCTCGGCTCATAAAGTACTATCCACTTGAAAATATATTGAAACAAGTTTCAATATGTGTATTTCCGAATAAGTTTGGCCTTTTCCACATTTGTACTTAAGTATGGCACAATCAGATTCTAATAACATTTTTTTTTGCTCTAACCCTAGTAAGTTGCCTTCATCTTTTCCCCAATCCGTAATGGAGACAAGCTTAAGTTGTTCTTTGCTGTACTGGTGCTAAAATAAAATGGCTTCCAGATTGTTTGGATTTTAGCCCTCATAAGTGTCAAGCATTGTATTTCCAAAATTGGTTCACAATTCAGCAATTTCTGCCCATCTAGCCAGAAGAGAGCCTGTGCAGTACTCTGATGGTCCAATAAATTCAGCCTTTTTTCATTGTTTTCTGGTTGGGCAAGCTAAGAGAAAATGTGGGATAATAGTTGCAATGCCTGTCTTCTAGAACAGGGGTCCCCAATTTCAGTATGGCAGGCCTGTTGGGTAGTGGGCCATGGAAGCAGCTGGCAAGCACATAAAGCTTCATTTGTGCATGCACGGGATCTAGGTCGCACACATTAAACCATCCCTTTCCCCCCACCCCTGCTGCTGGTCCATGGAACCAGAAAGGATAGTGACTGCTATTCTAGATGATTACATTTTTCTGATGATACAACATCAATAGCAAAAAAAGCCCCTACGTTCTCATCAATATATGTGTGTCCACAATTGTCTCTCATTTGGGGAAATCCCTCTAAGCGCTTAATTGTGATAAAACTTTGTTTACCATCAGGTTGCTAGAATAGGGGCAGAATGTGTCAAAAATAGGTCAATATTAACTGAAGCTAAATAGATAACTGTCTCGATCCTGGACTGCAATGATCAAACCAGACTGTAATTATATTGAATTCTGCATTGTGATTTAACTTTCTTACGATTTTAATTTAGCCCATCAGAATCATAAGTTTCATTGTCGTGTGTGTGTGTGTGTGTGTGTGTGTGTGTGTGTGTGTGTGTGAAGATTACAAGTATTTATTTCAAACACTGAAAGTTAAGATGTTCATTTGTACGGAAAGGTGCTAGATATTTTTTGGAGTGATTCTAACCATCAAAATAGCTGTATGCCAAATTAAATTGAAGAGGTTACTGCCTCTTGGTAGTAGATGTTACTGCCAGATTGCTGCAGCATTATAATTTGAAATTGCTTATTAGATCTCACCAATGCAAATAGGATGGTTATAAGAACAGAAGAACCAGAATGATTTCAGTACAAAATTTGGTGGGAAGAAACAATAGACTAAAATAGTAATTCCCAAACTTTTCCTTTATGGATCCATGCACTATCATCATCTATGGCTTTTAATAAATATAGCATAGAACATGACAACAGGCCCTACACCCCTGAAGTTGATATTAGTTGATGCTCCAAAATTAAATTTAAAAAAAAAACAATAATGAACTGTGAACTGTCACAAGAATATGATACTCCCATCTGTAATCTTGCAAAAATTTGGCAAAAATACATTTGTCTTTTGTGATTTCCAGCAAGAATATCCTGTTATGAAATCTAATACTCTCATAAGGTTTAGCTATTTACAAAAATATTTTCCCTTTGTCATTACCAAAGGGATTATTTGCAACGCACTGTGGATCACTATGGTTAGGAAGCACTCATCTAAAGACCACCTGGCATCCTTTTATTATTTTGTTTACAATAATACTAGTGAAGCTTAAGTTTGCTAACACAGACTTTCATTGTAAGCCTATGTGATTGTGTCTACACAAAGAATGTCCTTGTAATTACTCCTCCAGCAGCCCTCTATGCTATACTTTGACAGGACATGTATTAAAATTGGAACAGAAAGAAGATTAGCATGCCAATGCACACAGATGGCATGCAAATTTATGAATTGTTCCATATTACTTTCAATGTTAAGTTTATTTTAACTTTTACTTTGGACATATTGTTGTATTTTATAACTGTTGTAAAATGCAAGAGTCATGTTGCAATGTATATGTTCTTGTGTATGTGTGTACACAAACGCACACATACACACATATATAACCAACTGCTTTTACAAGGAATATTAGCATGATTTTATAAATACCTTAATATAAAATTGTTTAATTCCATAAAATTATTTCATTCCATTAATTCCAACACTGAGCAAAACAAATGAAATTCTCATGTTTTCCTTTTAAAAGATTAATCTTTTAAAGATTAACCACAGAAGATCACTTGGGAACAGAAGGAGGAATGAAATTACTCTAATAGTAAGAATGTAATGTATTCTAATAGGTTGGCTGGTTTGCTATGTACAGTCACAGTGAAAAGACAAACACAAATGTAAAACAACCACATCTTTTAATAGAAAGCAATAAACATGCAAATAGCAGGTATAGAAATTTATTTGAACCAATGTTTTTACTATTAGGTAAGTTAGTTTAACATTGATCCAAGCTCCCATATTTGCAAGTTAAGGGAAAATATTGCACTTTGCATTGTCTAGCACTCCTCATACATTGCAAAACATTTTAAAAACATTTTGCTTTTTTAACTTGCACACTCTCACAAGTCATGCACACACATTCAAAAATCAGAATGTTAGATTACCCAAAGCAAAACCTTAAAATTGCACTAAAGCTTTGTAAGGAAAAATATAATTCACGAGTTATACAAATTTCATGACATTTTGTTGTTTCCAGAAAATAGCCAATTATTCTTCATCTTCATTTTCATTTTCTTGGCCAGACCCTTCAGACCTGTCACCTTCCAGCCGGTCTATGAGATATAAAAGCAATATTTTAAAGACAAAAGCATTCTTAGTCTTACAGCATTCTTACATTTTTAAATAGAATATAACATATATTTGTTCTATAAATATTTCTACAAATATTAGAAAGAAAATCTGAGAATAAAAACATGCAAAACTTTCCTAATTTAAAGTAGTGCCTTAATAGAATCTACTACCCAAATATAAAATTCTGTTAAATGTTGTGTCCTCCAGAAGATGTGAATGCTCCAACATTGAAAGTTTTTAAGAGACTGGACAGTCATTTGTCTGAAATGGTATAGGGTTTCCTCCCCAAGCAGGGGGTTGGACTAGATGACCTCCAAGGTCTCTTCCAACTTTATCATCATCATCATTATTATTATTGGCAAAAGGCAACCTGCATGTACAGTGGCCTTTACGCTTACATTTGTAAGTATCCGAGAAGAGGAGGATGTAATAAAAGAAATTAAGAAAGCGTGTCTTACAAGAAATCAGGCCCAAAAAGTATCTGGAGCTATCTTACCTGCTCGTATGTGATTCAAAGATGCCAACATCCTCAACATAAAAGAGGCTGGAACAGTAATTGTGTTTCTAGTTTCTTCCAGCATTAATTCATTTCGAGTTATAACCTACAAAGCAGTAGAATGGTAATTAAACAAGCATTTAATAGAGTAATTGTTTTCTTGGCCAATTATATAAAATAATGTAACTATTATATTAACACACAACAATGATTTTGTCTCAGTAATTGCTCGTATTTAGCAAACAAATCTTGCCAATCTGAATTTTGTATGATATACAACCACTGAAATTAATTTATTGCTAAAGTTTTATGTACACTTTAATGATGTCTCAATTCATGTCACATAAACTTTATAATCCACTCCATATTATCCTAAGATTAACGTATGATCTTTTTAAGGTAATGGAGCTATGAAAATAGTACTTCTTTCTAAGTTATAGATATTAGAGATACAAACAGGTTCATTTGCTCAAATATGGGTAACTTAATTTGAAAAAGAGTGATCACTTTTAACATATTATTGATATTAGAGCAAAAGTACATCTTACCTCATCAGCAAGTTTTCGATTAAAAATCTTGGATTCTTCTAGTGGTGACCAGATTTTTATATCATAATCAATACCTGATGAAGCTAAAACTAAACAATTGTTTAGAAATATATTAGAAAACGTGTGCAAAGCTTTGTAAATATAAATAGCATTTGACAGTACTCTGCTACATCAGTAGTTACAGACAGTCCTTGACTTACAACTATTTCTTTAGAGACTGTTTGAAGTTACAATGGCACTGAAAAAAGTGACTTATGAGTGTTTTTCCGTGGTCATGTGATCAAAATTCAGATGCTTGGCAACTGGCGTGTATTTATGACGGTTGCAATGTCCCAGAGCCCTGCGATCACTTTTGTGACTTCTGCCGAGCAAAATCAATGGGAAAGCCAGATTTGTTTAATAACCATGTTACTAACTTAACAACTGTGACAAGAAAGGTTGTAAAATGGGGCAAAATTCACTTAACAATGGAAATTTTGGGCTCAATTGTCATAAGGCAAGGAAGGACTACCTACATTTGAAAGTTGTTTTTTTTTAAAAAAAATAAGGTGGATGAGAAATCCCTATCCTGCACTATCTTTCAAGTAAGGAAAAGGTATATTATTCAAAAAACAAAGAACGGGAAGATATCTCACATTAACAAATACGCAAATACTTGATACAGAAGCATTTTTTTAAATCTCAGGAATAAAAATATGTCAATAAGAGAGAAAAAGTTTACCAGATAAATGTGAGTCTGAGAACCAGTCAACTGGCTCTCAGACTTAATTACACAATATTGTTTAATTAAAGAATTTCTATTTGATTAATTATTTGCTTTTTTTACCAATTAAATTGTTTCAATAAAATTATTAATTTCTATACAGCCAAAATCTCCCGTTTAAGTTCCCTTACTGTCCTTTAGTCCTTTGTATTCTGACAATAATAGAATTGCAACTACATTTCCAATTTCCTTTATATTATATAAAAAGTAAGAAAATGTTTTAAGAAAAACACTGGAAACAACTCATGGCTGCATGATGAAGGCTAAGTGAGGGCAAAAGTTTAAATCAATATATTCTAAGTGGTTAAACTGACTACTTGCTACCCTTTTAAAAATATTTCTACATTCTACTTTCAAATAAAGCTTTGGGGATAGCATGCTATCATAGAGCACTGTAATATGGTGAGGGTGATAACTAATCAGTTTAACCATTTAGGACAGTGGTTCTCAACCTTTTTAATGCTGCGACTCCCAACCGGTCGTAAGTCGAGGACTACTCAACTGGTCATAAGTCAAGGACTATTCAACTGGTACAGCACTGTTTGCAGAATGGGACTTTTGGCAGGCTCAGCAGGGCAGAGACAGCCTGGACAATTCCTATTGGCTTTTGAAAGCCAATAGAATTAGACTCTATTCAAGACAGTCTAATTCTATTGGCTTTCAAAAGCCAATAGAATAAAAGGGAGTAGCACAGCTAAGGAAAAGGGGAAAAAAATGGCGGACTGCGTTGCTTGGCGACCCCCGTGAAATGGTTGTTCGACCCCAAATGGGGTCCCGACCCACAGGTTGAGAACCACTGATTTAGGATATTCTGAATACCAGAGTTAAACTTTAGCCCTAAATTAGCCTTCATCAGAAGGATGTATGTATTTGAATATAGAATAGTATCAATATCCTCTCATAGAGGCACATTCCTTCTGGGAAGCTCTGACGTTGTCATAACTTTCCAGGCACTATAGTCACCATGATGTCGCATCTAGGAGAAGGATTATAATTCTGCCCATATATTTAATTTTATTATTTTTAAGTGTTTATTTTTGTATATTGCTTTACTATTCCAAGGAATAGTACTTCTTCAAGGAAGAGGCTATCCTTTACATTTACAACACTGCTTTGCTATTTTGTAAAATCTCTGGTTGACTTCAGTTACTCCAATGAAGACTGTGTGCTCTTCACTGTTAAACCATGGAACACATGTTTATTATATTCATGATGTAAAATAAAATATGAAAAATATTTAAATCATTGGTTTTCCACTCCAGCTGAGTATCAATCCGTTGTCTTTTGAAATAGGATCCTGATGGAGTGTAGCACAAGGTAGGATTTGCAATAGGGGCAAATGTGGATTTTTCCCACACCAGTTAAGAGAAGTAAAGATAAAAACAGAATTAAACATAATGAGGACTTTTTTAGATAGAAAAGGTGATATTTCAGTCACAGGCTTCTTTCCAAAGGGGTGGAAATGAAAAAATGAAATACAGGTAGTTCTCCGCTTACAACCACAACTGAGTCCAAAGTTCTGTTGCTAAATGAAACATTTGTTAAGTGAATCACAGCAGTTGTTAAGTTAGTAACATGATTATTAAGTGAATCTCCCTTCCCCATTGACTTTGCTTATCAGGTCAGAAAAGACGATCACAAGACCCTGGGACACTGCAACCATCGTAAATATGAGTCAACTGCCGAGTCTCTGAATTTTGACCATGTGACATTGGGGATGCTGCAACAGTCGTAACTGTGAAAAATGGTCATAAGTTACTTTTTTTCATTGTTGTCGGAGCTTCAAAAGATCACTAAGTGAACCACTGTAAGTCATTGTAATGTTCTTGCTTGAAATGTCAGGATATAAAAAGATGAACTGGGGTTTGGATTATCTTGCAATACACATTTCATCATTTTTGCACCAGCCAACTTTATAAGGGATTCCATACAAGGTATCTATGAAATTGTCTATTACAGATTTGAGACAGTCTTACTTGGATCAAATGGATGTGGCTGCAGACAGTTCACTACATGATTATCTGCTTCAAGCAGCATCAGGTGCTCAGCAGTATGTCGATCCCAGATGAAGATGTGTCCACAATCTGAACCACTCATTACGAAGTTAGAACCCCAGAAATTGGCTTCTTTTATCTACAGGTAAATTAATTAATACAACAACTGAGGCACTTTATTTTTACTTTTAAGAAGCATCACTGAGAAACATGAAAAAGAAAGCATTCAAATCTGTTCTCTAAATCAGAGATATGCTGGGCCTGAACAGAGGCTTGGTAGTTTTCATTAGCAGAAGGGGAAGTTCTCACATTTAATGTTTAGATAATGACAATTTATTGTGCCAAAATCGGGAAATGTTTATAGAGAAAAATAAAATTATTTTTGTCCAAGTAGCTTGGATTATGCTTTGAAAATAAATACATTAAAAAGCAAAAACAAAAGACTGCTATATTTGATTTTTACATCTTTATATAATTATAGCATCAACTTCCTATCATCTGACACAAAGCCAGACATAACAATCCAATTGATGCAACGTAGAATTTTTCTGAATCAATTTGGAACACTCAGTACAATATCAGTAAATATATTTAGGCAGTAAACACAACTTTCAAAAGGCCAATGTAAATTTTGTTCATTTCAGAATAAACTTCCAAAAAGTGATATGAATTAATTAAAAGGAAGCTAAAGAGGGTGGATGACAAAGTGTCATATATGTTTTAAAATGTAGACATTATTTAAAACAGCAACAGAATAATAGATTGTACAACACAGTATAAGGGAAGTATTTACAGATAGATTAATCATTTCAGCATTCCTTAAAGGAAAAACGATTTAACTTAGATAAGAATTAAATTATACAAATAACTGAATCTGCCTACTGTGTGGGCAACCTACACTAACAAATAAAGATGAAGGCACAAATTGTCAAGTGATCAAATGATAATTATGCTATATAGATTATTTCACCAAATAATAAAATAAATACTGTATTGCATCTAACATTTAAATAAGTCTTCTGAATTACATAATTTCAGAAAGAAGTTTTTTTCTTTTGCAAAGAAGATTAACACCTGCATGCATGGAGAATATTATTCCTTTTGTGAGCAGTAAATTCTAGATGCAGATCTACTAATCAATGACTTGACAGAAACATTTTTTTTTAAATTTAACACATCACAACTTAACTCTTGTCACTGGTATAGCATGTATAGGTTTCAGCATTTTAAAAAGTACTCTTAATTTGCTTTCAATGGTTTTCCATATCTGTCTTCATGGAATCATTGTTAACTGATTTTCCTAAAAAATTAGCAAGGCCAAATCTAATCCATTATTTTTTATTTAGGTTATTTTCTACCCAAATGATGACATCTATACATAAAGCAGCTCATGATATTTGTCATGAACAAATATAAAAAAGACAAAAGTGCCTATCACTTGAACCTAACTCCTGGTAACTACACAGAAATAGGTTGATATTGCCTTCTTCTGGGATTTTGTTTTTCTTCCTAGTCTAGCCTAGGGGCCTGGAATATTCAGATGGTCCTCCAGGTCCAACCTTGACCAGCTTCTGAGATAAGTCAAATTTAGTTGGTATTGACAGCTACTAAGATAAAATTAAATAAATTATCATAGATATACAATATCTACAATATGTTTAGAAAAGAGACAACACTATTAACTGCATATACCAGAATATTTCTATGCTTTTTTTTTCCTTTTATATTACAAGATTATTTAATAAATAAACCAGATATTACTGCTTTGAGAAAAACCTCTCTAGGAAGATAATATTAATTGTCAAAATATTTATTATTTAATGTTCATTATTTAATAAGATAACTTTATTATTAAATAATAATTTCTAAAACAAGATAGCATAGCAATATATTTAGCAGAAATGAGGTACCATTGTCCGTGAGTTCCGATGACCTTTATAAACCATTTTTATTAAAGGACGTCTAATATTTAGTGTTTCTAATTCTTCCATTTCCTTCCTTTCTTTTCTTCGTCTGAAAAGTTCCTGGATACGAGCAACAGCAGATCGTCTGTAGATTATGAACAGAAAGACTAGTATTATCAGAAAGTTACATAATAGACTCATTTTATGGACAGAAATACTGATATTTTCAGTTACGTAGTAATGGGCTACCTTTCCACTGAGATAGCAAAAGAACATTCTGCAACAACGAGAAATAGACAAAAGACAATACATTATTACATAAGGGCATCCTATGGTCAGTTGTAAGTAAATTTTAAAACAGAATAAAAATGTTAGATATGAGCATCTGATAGATGAACCCTAGAAAACACTGCAAATGCTTAAGGAAAGAAATAACTAAAGCACAGCCCAGCATTGAAGTAATAGAAGATTGTCTGCATGTGGGAATGTTATAAAGAGTAGAACACTATGCTTGGCCAGCAGTCACCATATAGGAAAAGTGAGGCAACGGAAAGACGGGGGTATTGACAGGGGTATGTATGCCCGAAAAAGAAAAGTTGTCTTGGAATAAGGAAAATGAATACTTAGCACAGTTGTTTTTAAACTGGGGGTACTTACCAAATTAAAGGGGATAATTTGGACACATTGTGAAAATAATGGAGCAATTTTTAATTGCTTCTTGTGATTTGAGGATTCAGTTTGGGATTGCTGAATTGGTTGTGTAAAACAAGAGTACATGAAATTTTGGGAGTGGATAGGATAATAACATTATTTGATATTGTTTAGAGGTAGCTGAGTTGAATGATTTAAGGACTGGAAAAAAGGAAAAAAAAAATAAGGATTCTGAACTAAAAAGGGGCCACATCATACTGGAGGTAGTTAATAGACTGAGATAAGATCCCACCTCCTCCCTGTGAATATCTTGCTCCTTCTTTGCCATCTTTGTTAATTCTTAAGACATTTTTAGTCTTAATTTTGTTTTACTGTTCATCTTCTTGCTTTTATTGGTTATAAGCTGCCTAAAGTCACTTCTACACATGATGAGTAGCATGATAGACAGACAGGGCAGAATGGACTAATTGGATGTATCTTTTTTCATTTTCTGGAGAACCCCAACTATTACACCAGTGAAACTGAGCAACAAATTGCAAAACAAGTAGAATGTTATTTCCTCCTGAATACCGCCTCACCCCCAGCCCGTAATAATTAAGTGCAGATTTGGCTATGAAAAATATTTGCCCAGTAAATTTGTCTCATGTTATTTGCTTTCTGTTCATACCTGACTTGCTCTTTTTAATGTCTTCCTAATTTAATCAAATTTCAAACATATGCATGTATTTCATACTAATCACATAAAGTTATCAGGTATTCTAAATGTTTGACAGTAAAATTTATTTTAAATTAAAGATTCAACATGTGCAAGCAAAATATTTGTTTTCAAGGTCTCATTCTCTGGTACTCTGAAGATTTCTTTAAAATTTTGTGGCATTTGTTTTAAAACTTATCTTAAAAGAAACCTTCATCACCTATTAACATGGTTTTAAACTATAGAGCCTGAATGTATATATGTGCCAAGGGGTCTGCAAAACCATATTAATATATGGTTTAGGATAAGGATGAAAAAGAAGTGGAAGAGTTCCTCCATTTCCCCTTTACTCATGCCTGAGGAAAAATGTCCAGGCAACTTCAAGGAGACAAAACCCAGTCAAAATGACTCAGATTCTGACATGAGGATGTGGATGTTGCATCCAAGCCAGAGCCACCTAGTTCCCCAAAATAATGACCCCTATGAATAAAGGACTAGGCAAAGTCAAAATAGATGAACTCTCCCAAATATGGGTAAACGGTGAAGCAATGCTGAGACTTTGCCAAAGCCAACTTTTGCAATCAGGGCTACATACAGTAGGTTCACCTAGTCCTGGGTAGAGGTTGAGGGAATTTGGAGGCCAGTTTCTTTACCTGAATGCTTCAGACTGTTATCAGGAATCTCTGACCTGTTTGCCTGGATGATGTTATAGTTCTTATCCTCTCTGTACTTTTGTCAGATGACAGGAATTAACTAGGTATGAATATGGGCTTAAATTTTTTGTGGAATATGCTATGTATTTAGTATGCACCAAATCAAGAAAGTCAAGACAATAGGTAACTATATAATAAGACATCCTATTATCTGAAGCAAATTGTAAAGGTTTTCCAGCTTTTATCATATGGCTAGGAACCAGACACAAACGCTTATATTTTCTATATAACTTTAAACACCCCAGAAGTTTAAAAAGCAGTTTGGGCATTAAATTATGAACAGTCTAAATGGAAAATTTTAAAATAATGCATAATTACTAAGCTAATTTTTGAACTTTCAGAGGTTTGAAGATAGAGACATTTTCTAAGAGTAAACTTAATAATCTTAAACATTAAATCTCAGTGTAAAAGGATCCCATATACTCATTTGGTTCCCACTCACATTTTATACTTATTCTAAATGTTGTCTACTATTACTGTTGAAAAACAACATTAAACGGTTGATCAATCAAAACAAATCATTTCAAACTCATATTAGCAGTGGTTCATGCAAAATATGCTATGTGCTTAAAAAGGGAAATAGAAAAGCTAGATTTGATTTTCACTGTTTTTATACAATCATTTCCAATAAATAATGTTAATAAAGTTATTAAAACCATACACAACATTTTCTTCTTACTATTCCTGGACACAACATGCAGCTAAATCATCGCTCCATAATATCCTTTATATGCAGTTTAGTAGATTTAAAACAGGTAATATAATCACTAATATAGTTAAATACTGCACCAATCTTTTTTTAATGAATTGTTTATAGAATGGGAATTTTGAATTACCTCATTATTCTATCACCTACTGCTGTTCCTCTGATATATCTAGCAAAAGGAATAACAGCTAAAGTCATTCAAGTAAAAATGCTATATGAATTATTTTTAAAGAAAAAACTGCATTCTCAGGCCAACTTAACCATTTGATTTCATTGTTCATAATACTCTAAGTCAGTGGTTCTCAACCTTTTTAATGCCGCGACCCCCAACCGGTTGTAAGTTGAGGACTAAACTGGTCATAAGTTGAGGACTACCCAACCGGTCGTAAGTCAAGGACTTTCCCTGCCCGGGAGCGCCGCACATGTGTGGTGCCGCCCCCTGCACCGACCGAGGCGTAGCTGGCAAGCGGCAGAGACAGAGAGGCCGACCACTGGCTGGGCCACCAGCTGGCCCAGACCAAGGGAGGTAAGGCATCCACCGGAAAAGGGGGAAAAAATGTCGGACAGCCTTGCTTGGCGACCCCCGTGAAATGGTCGATCGACCCCAAATGGGGTCACGACCCATAGGTTGAGAACCGCTGGTCTAGATTGAATGAATAGATTTGAATGGCTGAACCAAAAAGCTATGGCAAAACCAAATACTGCTTTTAAAAATCAATAGTGGGTTTCTCAATACTTCTGAAACATGCACATCTATGTGAATAACATACAACTTAAATTCATACCAATTTTTAGTGGGCAATAAATCAAAATATTCTAAAACAGAATTTGTTAATGTATTGGGACTTTTCAAAACAAAGTTAAAAATAACATTAACTGTTGCTATAGTATCACTTTTTATACAACTCTGTAATAATAAAATGCTCTGTTGCAAAGAAACATTTTATTTCCACTGTTTACCAAGACATAAGTGTGATTGTATTTAGTGCTAGTATGCAGGTGTCCAAGGGGATGGGGACATGAAACTAAATGATTCACAGCATTTTGATGCAAACTCTACCACTTTCATGCATGCGTACCATGACACAGTGCAACTACTGTATGAAGGAAGGAAGCTTGCGTCATGAAATTATATCCTGATAGTTAGGAATAAAAATCTATGTTTTAATGACTCTGAAATTTGGCATTAATTATTATTTGAGGCTGCAATTGTTTATGCTTTAATTGCTTTAACTGAAATCAAGTGTGACCTCAGAGCCATAAGAATGCAAACTTTTCTGTATTTTTTATGGCCTATACAGCATATATTAAACAAGTGATAGCATGGTTTCCCAATATACCCAGTTAGGAAAAAATTGCAATATATTAGAGTAAGCCCTGACCAGGCTTAAATTAACATGGGTAAAAAATGAATGAATTCTTCTCATCAAATGTACAGAAAATAAACCTGGCATCACTAGTATCACATAACCCCCTTTAATAGTCCTTCAGAATCCCAAAAATGTTTAGTACAGTCTCTGAATTAAAAATAATGTTACTTATCCCATTCTGAGCAAATTAAAACAAATATTTAAAAATAATATTTCTATTTAGTAAATTATAGACACTCTAAATCAGGGGTGTCAAACTCGCAACGTCACGTGACATCGCGCAACGTATTGGGCCGATTTTGCCATTGCCGGCAATGGGGTGGGCACAGCTTCCGGATGACGCATCTGGCCACGGGCTGGCAGTTTGACATCCCTGCTCTAAATGCTGATCTGGGACCATAATAAAATGACTGAATTATAGATAATGTATCTTTTCTTTTAATCATAATGCATAATGGAACCTATTTTTTCCAAGCCCCCTCATTTTAGAATCTTTTTTAATAAATCAGAAAGAAAATGTGATCCCTGAAAGACATGAAAAAGAACTAGGAATATCTGCTGTTAGAAATTTTAAAAAATAAACTTATTTATAGGAAAATGGCAACATATTTTATATTTAGAGAAAAATATAAAAATATGGAATAAAAGCTCACTTATTATGTGTGTGTACATCTGCATAATTTGTTTCTGATGACATTATCTCTATTTTCTACCACAGTTTCAAAAGGGGTTAACACAATGCGTAAAAATATATGTAGTCATGTTCGCCAGTCAAATTATATCTATTCTCTACTAGTCAAAGAAAATTTGCACAAAAGAACAAACTTTATCAAATATTCTATTTTGGTCAAGCTTCAAGTCACACCATTTGAAGTGTGGCAGCCAATGTGGTGCACAGGTTAAGAATACTAAGAGACACTACAGAAACCCAGATTCAAATCCACAGTCAGATATCAAAGCTCTTTGAATAATTCTGTACCAAACACTCTCTCGGCCAAACCACGAAAGTCAGCTGGGTGACTTTTTTTCCTGTCATTCTGTTCTCAGCCAACCCTATCTCAAGGCTTCATGTGAGGAAAAGGGGGAGGAAGGAACACTACCTATGGTGCCTTGAGTTGCTACATGAAAGGCAGGATATAAATCAAACAAAATGTGTGTAAACACCACTGCAAAAACTTCACTGGACTCTACGTACTTCAAATACAGATGTGCTCTCTCTCAATACAAGTATCTACATATAACCCCAGAAGTTAAATGATCCAGTTAGGAAACTGTGATAGAACTCCACCCTTGATGTATCTGTGCACCAAATTGTGTAGTAAATTATTGAATAAATATAATGTAGAACTTAATATATTCAGTAAGGTCACTGAAGTTGAGTGCAAATACACACATAAAGCCACAACTGTAGTTACAGCAAGAGTAAATGGTGAAGAATTGACCTGTCATGCTTTTAGTCAATGCAAATTGCCAGTGAGAGAATGTTGAGATCTGAATAAATATGCTGCAAAGTTTTTGGAGGCAGGAAACAAACATAACAATACTAACCTATGACTAACGCCTCCACGATAGCGTGCACCAGGTATGAGAACAGGGTCATCATCGCTATCATCAGTTTCATGGAAAACAGAACTTCTTGTTGATGATTCTTCATGAGCGGCAAGTCCTGAGGAATCTGGTTGAGAATGAGGTTCATTATTGGTATTATTTGGGATTGTAGAAGAATTTGTACTTTGTTGACTCAAGCTTGCTTGCTCTTCCATGGTTTTGCCTGATAAATCTTCTCCTGGGATCTGGCAGATTAAATCAAGATCGGGAACATTTCCTTGTTCCATAGTACTTTCAGGCTGGTCAGATATCTCATTGTCTGATAGAATAAATAATATTTGGTAATCAAAACACTTTTGAATATATTTAACAGAAAAGAACAACATGAATTATATGAACTATACAAAATTGATACAATCTATTAAGAGATATAATAGCTGTAAATAGTGAAAAAGCACTTAATTTTCTTTTAGTTGTTGCTCTATTTGGGTACAACATTTTCCACAAGTATTTTACTCAAAGCAGCTTTCTGAGAGTAGTTAGATAATACACTGGTAGCACAGCGTTATAGTAACAAAACCATAATATGCTATAGTAAAAAATTGTTAATTATTGTTAATTAATTCCAAATATTGCAAAAAATTACAGGAGGTTACCTTTAACATATATATCTGTAATTATTTTACATACCCGAATGCGGTGTATCAACATTTTCATTTGTTGACATTAGCTCTTCAGTATTTGTACTTTCTTCAGGTGATTCTTCAGGAATTTCTAAAACAGAGAATTTAAAATAATGGATGAATACGGCAGATAGATAAAAACCATTTCTAATATTTGCTCTTTACTATAAATGAAGTTTAGAATGATTTCAAAGTCTGCTATATTTTACATTGGAAGAGGCAAGATGGTGCTTTCCAGATGTTTTAAACCACACTTTCTAGTCCTGTTAGTAGGTGTTTGATATTGATCCTTTTAGCAACAGTGGTAAGTATGAAGTCTAAATAATTTTGAGTTTACCAATGCGTCATATGACAAATAAAAGTTACAGCTAAAACATGCTTTATCAAAACATGTTACAAAGAGCCACACATTTCTTTGTAATCCCGATAAAAGAAAAATCTTCTGATTCCTATTTTTATTTTTGCTGCAGATTACAGATATGTATGATGATTTAGTTTTATAAACCTTACTGTATTTATGGTGAGCTCAAACTATTATTTAAACAATTATTAAAATCTATTTAAGGTTGTAGCATTTTCTTTTTTTATGTATATTTTATTAATTTTTATAAGATAACATTCTAGTAATTAGCAAACAGCATGTTGTCTGGATTCATGTAATTAAAAAACAATCAATAATAATTAGTTTCTATATTTTCTTAATCAATATGTTAGTTAATAATATATTTCTTAAATCTTCCCTTCACCCGATAGTCTTCTTCTTACTAATACATATTTAATGCTACATAGTACATATTAGGTGATTCTTGAGCTAGCATTTTACAGCACTTATGTACAATAATAATTTCTGAAAATTCTTGATTATTTAATGCATAGCTCCAGCTTTCTAACAGTTTTTGCTTAGCTCAAATAGTAAAGTAGTCCTCAGGTTATGACGAAAATTGGAACTGGTATTGCTGTTACTAAGTGATGCAGTCATAAATTGAAATCCCAACAGTCCCAGTTGCCATCATGATCCCAGAACACATGGGTGGTTAAATGAGAGAGCCAGAAGTCCCAGAAAGGGAATGTGGGAGACAGTATAAGTGCTGTATGTGGACTCTAGGGAGAGAACTTTAAGGACCAGTTATATGTCCATTTTTTAAAGTGCCACTGTAACTTTGAATAGTCATTCAAATAGACTTAAGCCAAGAACTACTGATATTCATAATTCCACAATACTAAATTTATTATCTCTCAGCTTTCAACAGTTACTTATGTAAATAGATATAATGAAAAAATGGTATAAAATATATTATAAAAAGAAACAGTCACCAATTGAACAATGTTCAACATCTGCTTCCTATGTAAGACTAAGCTGTTTTGTGATTCAAACAATATATTTTTGCTTGTCCTCTGCATCCAAAATGAAACAAAAATATTATTTGGCCTGTCTAAACAAATATTTTGGAGTTTCATGAGAGCAGTCAACACTGTTATAATAATAGAATGTGGTGCTTTTTATAACAGAAATGATAGCACATCTTACTTGATTCTTCACTCTCTAGTGTTGGTACTTCTGAACCTGGAGTTCTTAGGGATTCTTCCTGAGCTTCTATTTTGCTATGATTTCCACTCCCTCTTGAACTTGAAGCTGTACTACTCCTAGCAACAAATGCATGCAACAATATATGCACTATTTTAGATATTTTAGAAATTCTTCAAAAGTATGTAAAGCATAGACAGAAAGATCAGCTCTATAAATTTAATATTAAAAATTAATACGGCTACACTTTAAAAGTATCAGAAATAAAGCAATATAAAATTCAAATAGTAGGAATCAAAACTCACAATTAAAATGTCTATGGAAATCAGAAGGGTAATAGAATTACATTAGTGTAACAATGTGTTCATTTTCAGATGGAAGGGAAACAATTTGATAGAAAGTATTTCCAATATTAAGAAATCCCCTCAGTTGTTTGCACTTACATTTTTAAGAGTGTCAGCTATAGTACCAGAGTCATATAGTTGTACGATTCCACCCTATTTTGAACTTGCCCAAATAGGAGAGCAGGAATGACAAGAATGTAAACAGCATCCACCATCAATTGATATTAAAGATAAAAAGGAAATCCAAGTCTCTTCTTTTAAGATAGCAATGCTTTAACCAGCATGAAAGACTCCACAGAAATAAAGACAAACATGGCTAGAAACCAGTGGCATTTGTAACAAGCTGCAACAATGTCAAAATGATAGCACATGTATCATGACATTATCATCAAACATAACATGGTTTGGTACTTGCATCACAAGTACATAAGTTGCATCATGACATCATGCCATTATCTTCACCTTGTTTCTGTGAAAACCTATGATATAAACCATATCTTCACTGTATTCCAGGAAGAGATAAACATATAAGATAGCAGCTGTTTCTGAGCAGATAAGAATGATAGTTCAGAATTTATAACTAATCAAGTTTCAAGGTCTTCACATTCTCTTATAGGACTGCCCTTTTAGAAGAGGAGAGTTGAATTTCTTAACTTAGGCCCTCAGTGCATCTGTTGATAACTGACACTTAATTGCATTCTCTGAAGTCCTGCTCCTTGTCCAAGTTATGTTGGAATGTTCCAGTCAATAAGAGAACATGGAAAAAAGCCTCAGCTTCTGAGAAAATGGAGGGGCAGCAGCAGGTCTTTTCAGTCTTTCCTCTGGGGTAGGTGAGGGTTGCCCTACTTCTGCTATAGAAAAATAAACCTTTGTAATAAGTCCAATGTATCATTCGGGCACTATAGAGCCCCTATGGAACTGTCTGAGATCATGATTATTGCCAGGAACATGCACATTTTTGCCCCAAATCATTTTGTATAGAAAACATCTGTCAGAGATTTATAAGAAACACAAACTATGTATGCACAAATAACCACTTAAGGAATTGTCATTACGGGCGGGCAAACTACTATTTTCTAATTGATTTTCTCATGTTGATAACTTTATAGTTTAGGACATGATAGCCTATTCTGAATAGAATCAATCTGTCCAGTAGGATTGAGAAAGGGGTTACTTTAAATTGTAATTTTTAGCCCTTCTTGATGATAAATCTCCTCCTCTGGAATAGCCTTATTCCTACTAGTGTTCCAGAAGATTATTAAGATTTGTGTATTCTGAATGGACTTTAGCATTGAGAGAATGGATGGAATATTGCCTCAATAAATGATGCTATGCTTATTCAAGGGATATAATGGAAATCAGATGTCCAATTATTGATTTTATTTATTTGTATGCCACCCTTATAATTTTACAAATAACTCACAAGATGAACATATTGAACACACTTCTTCCTCTTTTCCCTATAACAACCCTTTGAGGTGGGTTGGGCTGAGAGAGACTGACTAGCCCAAAATCACCCAGCTGACTTTCATGACTAAGGGGGAACTTGAACAATGAGTTAATATGTTTTACCAAACTATCCTGATATATGCAATACGTTAATCATAGCATTGTCATTACAATTTCTTTATATTCTTCTAATATTTTTAATTGTCTTGTAAATAGATCCTCTATCTGCTTCCCAACGTTTCTAAAAAGAATCAGATACTATTTAGTTTCTAATCAAATTATTTATACTATTACATAATAACTATAAAAATAAAAGTTTCAGTTCAAAATATAACCCGCATTTGTAATACTTACCATTCATCAGTGAAATCTAATTTAATTGTACTTGTAGTTGTTCCTTCTGTGCTATAATGTAAACTTAAAACAGGTTCACTTGCTCCTGCCCGTGGACTTGCTTTTTCATCATCTAAAAAGAAAGTGTTACAAATACAAATAGATTTATTTATTTATTTATATTTATTTATTAATAAATAAATTTTTTACAGCTGCCCACCTCCCTCACAGTGACTCCAGTTGGCTTACAAAAATAAAACCCCAGTGTGTGCTAGCCATGGTCTTTTAAAGATATATAATATGTAATATTAATGTATAATATGTAATAACGGGGCCTTAAATGGGCCTTAGAAAATCTGAGCAACAACAAAGCTAGTGGAGGTGACAATATTCCAGCTGAGCTATTCAAAATCTTAAAAGACGATGCAGTAAAAGTGCTACACTCAATTTGCCAGCAAATTTGGAAAACTCAACAGTGGCCACAGGATTGGAAAAGGTCAGTTTACATTCCAATTCCAAAGAAAGGCAATGCCAAAGAATGTTCAAACTATCGCACCATTGCACTCATTTCACATGCTAGTAAGTTATGCTTAAAATCCTACAAGCTAGACTCCAGCAGTATGTGGATCGAGAACTACCAGAAGTACAGGCAGGATTTCGAAGAGGCAGAGGAACTAGAGATCAAATTGCCAACATACGCTGGATCATGGAGAAAGCTAGGGAGTTCCAGAAAAACATCTACTTCTGCTTCATTGACTATGCAAAAGCCTTTGATTGTGTGGATCACAACAAATTGTGGCAAGTTCTTAAAGAGATGGGAGTACCAGACCATCTCATTTGTCTCTTGAGAAACCTATATGTGGGTCAAGAAGCAACAGTGAGAACTGAACACGGAACCACTGAGTGGTTCAAAATTGGAAAAGGAGTCCGGCAAGGCTGTATACTGTCGCCCTGCCTATTTAACTTATATGCAGAGCACATCATGAGAAAGGCAGGGCTAGATGAATCAAAAGTTGGAATTAAGATTGCCGGGAGAAATATCAACAACCTAAGATATGCAGATGATACCACTCTAATGGCAGAAAGTGAAGAGGAACTAAAGAGCCTCTTAATGCGGGTGAAGAAGGAGAGTGCAAAAGTTGGCTTGAAACTCAACATTAAGAAAACCAAAATCATGGCATCCGGCCCTCTCAATTCCTGGCAAATAGATGGGAAGAAATGGAGGTAGTGACAGATTTTATTTTTCTGGGCTCAAAGATCACCTCAGATGGGGACTGCAGCCAAGAAATTAAAAGACGCTTGCTCCTGGGGAGGAAAGCTATGGCAAATCTAGACAGCATTCTAAAAAGCAGAGACATCACCCTGCCAACAAAAGTGCGTATAGTCCAGGCCATGGTTTTCCCAGTTGCAATGTATGGCTGTGAAAGTTGGACCATAAGAAAGGCTGAGCGCAAAAGAATTGAGGCCTTTGAACTATGGTGCTGGAGAAGACTCCTGCGAGTCCCTTGGACTGCAAGGCGTTCAAACCGGTCAGTCCTAGAAAAGATCAACCCCGACTGCTCTTTAGAAGGCCAGATCCTGAAGTTGAAACTCAAATACTTTGGCCACCTAATGAGAAGGAAGGACTCACTGGAGAAGGGCCTAATGCTGGGAAAAATTGAGGGCAATAGAAGAAGAGGACGACAGAGAATGAGATGGCTGGATGGAGTCACTGAAGCAGTAGGTGTGAACTTAAATGGACTCCAGAAGATGGTAGAGGACAGGAAGACCTGGAGGAACGTTGTCCATGGGGTCGCGATGGGTCGGACACGACTTCGCAATTAACAACAAATGTAATAACGAATTTGTAATTCTGTCCTGCTTGGCAAAGGCAATAAATTTAGAAATGAATAAATAATTTCTACGCTAATAAATGCTGGAACCATTTTATCTTTTTAAAAATATTAATGTTTATTATATTCTGTGTATGAATGTTTCCAGTAAATATATTTAATCATTTTAATTTGACAATTGAAACATTCTGAGAACTAATAGTTTCCAATTTTTATTGTAACTTAGTAGAAAACTTTAGTAGTCAGCAGGATAACAGACTAAAACACTAGTACTTTTATGTTTATATATGGCTTGCCTAACCTCTTTTGAGGAATAATAAAAAATGCAATTTCTTATTACAAACAGAACTAAGTAAAATATAATTATACCTCATGAATTTAGATATTTTAAAAATAAGCTTCATGTTGAATTATCTGATACACACACACACCAGTAGCCAAGTTGGGGCACATTATTCTGATCTATGTGAATACTAAGAGACAATATCAATTTGATGGCACATCATCATCATTGAGCCCAAAAATATGTAACAAATCACTGTTTTTATTTTACAAAATTCATCTTATATAAGAAAAGTCACAGAAGGAATGACATAAACTACAAAAATAGGGATCTCACACAAGTTTTGTAATTCAACATGCTGACAATGGATGCCTCCAAAATATTTCTTTATGCATATTATGGATGATTGTGTAGTAAACCAGATATTTAGACTGGATTTACCATTTGTGTCCCATCTATCGAATTCTTCCCAAGGACCTGAGATAGGTAGATATTGTTGTTTAATAATATTAAAGGTATTGTCACAGGATGTAAGATGATGATGATGTTTATTAATTATTCAACCTTTATATATATATAAAACTCAAGGCAGTGGGCATACCTCATACTCCCTGCCTACTCTCCCCATAACAATCCTGAGAAGTGGCTTTTCTGTGACAGAGTAACTGGTCCAAAGCTTCATTACTGGTTTTCATATGTAAAAGAGGCTTAGAATTTATAATCTCCTTGTTTGTAGGCCAGCACTTAACCACCATATCATACTAGCATATACAATATATCAGAACTGTGTATCAAGAATTAAACACCTGAATTTAAAAAAGTCTCTCAAAAGTTCTTTGTAACCCATCCAATGATATATCTAATTAGACAGATGATTTAAAAATTTACCTTTGATAGCTCTGGAGCTAGATTATATTACCGCAAAACAATTGCATCTTTATATGATATTTTGATTTAATAGAAAGGAAAGAGAACTTTTAATATTATACATCTTTAAACATATTTCCGTCAACTCATATAAAAATCTTAAAGTGTGGCAGCAATAAAAGTATTCCATAATATATAATCCTTAAGAATACTTAAATGCATCCTTCTAAAAGACAAGCTAAAGCACTAAAAACAGATGTAGTATCTTTTTTTCTTTTTAAATTTACTTATGACTAGAGGAATAAAATTGTCCTGCTATTAAACAAACTATGAAAATGAAGGCAATATGATACAAAGAATTATGACAGTTAAATCATAATAATTTTTAAAAAGGCAATTAAAGCTGAAATATTAAACATACTTTAAAGTAGGGATGTATCTTCAGACTGCCTATCTAAAAGCTGCACACTTAGGCTTGGCTCAAGACATCAGTTCATCTCTTTCCCACAGAATGTCAAAGGATATTTGTCATTTTATTCCTGCATTGCATGAGTTGAGTATATGGTATAGCTAATGAATGTAATTTCTAAAGTCTTCATGCTATAAATTGTTTATATAGTATACATGGCAGAGATGGAGAACTCTCTGCCATGGTTTGAGAAACTGATTGCTTCAAGGAAGTGAAGTTTGTCAAAGGAGGTCCACCCATACACTTAAGCCCTAAAAGGCAATTCATTTCCACATGCAGATCAGTCACTCTATGTTGTGGTGTCGCTCAGTGAAAAAAGGAACTAATTTGAAATATTTTGAGGATGGAGCTTCATTCTGCCAATGGACTGGAATTTCATTCTTCAAAAAATATCTGATGCAAGATATTAAAAGGCAAAAGCTTATTATCTTATATTGTGTTAAAGCATGAAAAAGATTTTCTGTTTGTTCTAAGATCAGCAACATGGAATTTCCCAAGTTCATTTCAAACAAGGATTATGCTTCATTAACTTTTATATATTTATAAGGATTAGCAACATCAATTAATAAAAAATCCAAATCATGAAGTGCAAAACTGCCAAACCTATCTTTATCATGCATTGTTTTTTAACACATCAGATAAATTTTAGTAATTTGTGAGTTAAATTAAAATGCCACCTAACAGAAGGATGAATTTATAGTTTTGAACAGTTTTTTACTTCTTCAAATGGAAAAATCTTATAATTTAATTGTTATTCAGGTGAAATTGAGTTGTGTGTCTCAATAAAAGAAAACAAAGCCAAAAATACATAAACCTTTATTCTTACAAATCATAATGGAAAAAGAACCCTAGGGATTTTCCTACTATGAAGCTTTACCATAAACAGCTTCAGATCAGATACCCAAACAACAATCTTAGAAAAACATACATAATTCCTGGTTGATCTCAAAGGCTACCTTTGCAGTTTTAGCAGAAATGAAGTGAGATAGTTTCCCTTGGACTTCCATTCCAGGGAATACCTAACAAAGTTTAACTAAATCTAGTTAAATGCTGGCACTAGGGTTAATGAATTCTTTCAGTTCCTCAGGTTGAAATAGAAGGGCTTTAATGGTACAGCTGATTATGCTTGAACAGTTTTTTTTAAAATCACATTTTATCCAGACATGACATATCCTTAACTAAATGTGTTACAGAGGTAAAAATCGATAACAGCCAAGTATTAGTCAGTTAACTGTGTGAAGATAAATACCAACAAATGCAACAGGCAAGCAGCAACTGCATACACTATTTTGTTCCTGAGGGAAAGCGTCTTGAGCAAACAACAGCAGCACAAACTACGTAACTACATTAGCTGCTTAATAAACCTTGACAAATGACAACCTGTAGGCTGAGGGTCCTGTGAGGATCCCTTAGGGGAAGACTGATCAGAGCTGGAGGACTGCTGTGCTGAACCCTCCGCTAGCTCTCGCTGTCTCTGCTGTTCAGCCTTCTTAAGCCTCAGCCGCTGCAGGCCCCTACGGAGTATAGCTAACTCAGGTGCCATTAATTCTGACAGGAAAAAGGGTGTAAAAAAGAAATAGGCATAGAACATAAGATAAAAGGAATATGACTAAAGAGCAAGATAATAGATATTATGTAGAAAATACAAGACAAGCATCAAATTTCATTTTTAAAAGCAGACTATTAATACTTAGCAAAGGAGCAAAATGTGCTTTACTTATTTTATTATTTTTTTCTTAAGTATGAGAATTATGCCCATTATATATGTTTTCTAGCTCTACTTGCTCAACTACTAAGGCAGTTAAGTTCTGTAAAATAAAAAAAAAAGATATAACCATGAAGATGCAAAAAATATATAATGGTAATTTCCTGCACAACTCCCACGCATATAACTGTTTCTACTCTAACAATATTTATTGGGAATTAAGAGATCAATGCAGTATGTGGGCAAAAGTGAAGCTTAACTATCAAAGTTGTCATCAAAATTTTAGGTTATAAACTACAATATAAAATGTAGCTATACAGTCCTATTTGACTATGATAAAGCACATTACTGTAAAAGTTGTCTAATGCTGAAATGAGGGAGGAGGTGTTTTTGTTTTTTGTTTGCTTAGTCAGTTTTCAAGTTTGGGATTTGGTCCTTCTGCCAATAAAGAACAAAACTGAAATATGAAGATCCATGCTTACTCTAACATATAAGCGTGTGTCATAATTTTTGTTTTCACGATGAAAGTGATTAAATTAGACAACTGCTAAGCTGAATGTAATGAATTACTTCTCTATTCCAGTCAACCACAACATATCAAAAGGTTTCCCAATACTCAGCAGTAATCACCCAGGAGGAATAAGGGCAATTAGAAGATTTTAGTGCTCAATTTGCAGAAAGGAAACAATTGCCATTTGATATATTCTAATGTTTTCATGTTCTAGTACAGTGATTCTCAACCTGTGGGTCGGGACCCCATTTGGGGTCGAACGATCATTTCATGGGGGTCGCCAAAAAACACAGTCCGCCATTTTTTCCCCCTTTTCCTTAGCTGTGCTACTCCCTTTTATTCTATTGGCTTTTGAAAGCCAATAGAATAGACTCTCTTGAATAGAGTCTAATTCTATTGGCTTTCAAAAGCCAACAGGAATTGCCCAGGCTGTCTCTGCCCTGCTGAGCCCACCAAAAGTTCCATTCTGCAAATGGTGCTGCACCAGTTGAGTAGTCCTCGACTTACGACCGGTTGAGTAGTCCTTGACTTACGACCGGTTGGGGGTCGCGGCATTAAAAAGGTTGAGAACCACTGTTCTAGTATATGAATAAGTGAGAAACTAAGGACCACTATAACAGTAGATCTTATATAAAGAATTAACATTATGTAATTCAGAGCATAATAATGCATTGCTTTATTTTCAAACCATTATTATATTGCTGAATTGATTTCATGACATTTTTTGGAAATATGGGTTAAAAATAAGAAAAAAGGAATTAAACATTCAAGATCACTTGTACTAATGACAGGGACAATTACTGCAACAAATTCTTCTCCTATGGGCGATACCTTTTCTTAGTAACAATCTGATTTAAATAATATTTAAAGCATTACCATTTGAAGGAGTATTAACTACCTTATATCAGATTTATTCTAATACATTAACTGAATTGTTTTCTGGCTATATATCACTTAAAAATAGCTTGGCTATAACAGCCACAACACAGTGAGCTAATTGCTGAAAGGTACATAGAAAATGTCCAGTTATATAGCACTATCAAACCATCTTAAAAAAGTAATCAAGGTTGGATGGAGTCAATATTTGGATGGGAGATGTCTCAGAAATTTCAGTCCTATACTAGACTTGGAGAGGTGGGATGGGAAGCCATTTCCACTGTTGCCAGGAAAACAAACTGGGTATATTCTAAAGTTCCTCGGAGTTGAGATGTTCTCCGAGGAAACTTCATTTTTTTTATTTGGAAGATATTCTTTTTTGTGAAAGGTTTTAGAACACTATGGCCTGGCAAAGGAACACATGCTAGAATTTTATTGTGACAGGATTGAACAATGTAAACAAATGAAATAAATTCAAAATAAACTGCATTCTAATTGTTTCATTCTGATTTGTTTATTTAATAAATTTATATGGGTACTCATCTCACAAGAAGTGATTCTGGGTAGCGTACAGCAAAAAGTATAAAAACAAGAAACATGTCAAACATAGTCATATTTTACAAAAGCACACACAAGAGATTTGATCAGCAATAGGGTCACCTCAAGATATCAAGGGTGCCCTGAGGACAAAGCCAGGTAAATGTAGTTCACCTCCCAGTGCCAACAGAATCAGTTAAGATGCTAATCCTCCAGGACAGAAACAATTAGGTAACTTAGACAAATAAAGGTCAATGGAATAGCTATTTTCTCCCAGTTATTTCACTCTATACAAATCACACATTTGCAAAACTAACACTCATCCACAGGAATTCTATAGATGAGGAAGCACATATTAAGCAATGTTTGAGAAAAATCTACGATTGATAAATATGTTTTACCTCTAAATCCAATTCTTCTATACTGCATTTGAAACAATATAATAACAGTTTTATATGATATTCAATATTTAAATAAAAATCTCTTATATTGTTTTCTAAGAATTAATACAACATACCATACTAATTTTGAAACTGAAGGGAATAGCTGTTTTAAAAGTACATGTGGGGCATTACTTGGGAATTACTAGCTCAAACAAAAGCAATCCAAAATTCCACTGAGTTGATATAAACTTGTAAGTATGCCTTTAAGTGTTTTTCAAGTTATCCTAATAGCACTTAAGAAGAGCATTTTCCAAAATGATAGATTGAGGGGAAAAATTATTTGAGCCTTTGTCAATTTTGTACATTTGCCCACTAACAAAGAAATGATAAGTCGATCGTTTTAACGATAGGTTTATTTTAACAGTGAGACACAATAACAACAAAAAAATCCAGAAAAACACATTTCAAAAAAGTTATAAATTGATTTGTATTTTAATGAGCGAAATAAATATTTGACTCCTTCGCAAAACATGACTTAGTACTTGTTGGCAAAACCCCTGCTGGCAATCAGAGGTCAGACGTTTCTTGTAGCTGGTCACCAGGTTTGCACACATCTCAGGAGGGATTTTGTCCCACTCCTCTTTGTAGATCCTCTCCAAGTCATTAAGGTTTTGAGGCTGATGTTTGGCAGCTCGAACCTTCAGCTCCCTCCGCAGATTTTCTATGGGATTAATGTCTGGAGACTGGCTAGGCCACTCCAGGACCTTAATGTGCTTCTTCTTGATCCACTCCTTTGTTGCCTTGGCCATGTGTTTTGGGTCATTGTCATGTTGGAATACCCATCCATGACCCATTTTCAATGCCCTGGCTGAGGGAAGGTTTTCACTCAAGATTTGACGGTATTTGGCCCCGTCCATTGTTCCTTTGATGCGGTGAAGTTGTCCTGTCCCCTTAGCAGAAAAACACCCCCAAAGCATGTTTCCACCTCCACGTTTGACGGTGGGGATGATGTTCTTGCAGTCATAGGCGGCATTCCTCCTCCTCCAAACATGGCGAGTTGAGTTGATGTCAAAGAGTTTTCACCCAGTTTTCTGAATCATTCAGATGTTCATTGGCAAACTTCAGATGGGCCTGTACATGTGCTTTCTTAAGCAGGGGGACCTTGCAGGTGCTGCAGGATTTCAGTCCTTCATGATGTAGTGTGTTACCAATTGTTTTCTTGTCCCAGCTGCCTTGAGATCATTGATAAAATCCTCCCATGTAGTTCTGGGCTGATTCCTCACCATTCTCATGATCACTGAAGCTCCACAAGGTGATATCAACCTCTTATAAAGAAAACTTATACAAAATGTTTTATAGATGGCACTTGCCACCGACAAGATTAACAAAAATGTTTAAAAATATGACGGATAAATGTTGGAAATGTAATCATAAACCAGGTACTTATTATCATTTGTAGTGGACATGTGCTAAAGCAAAGAAATATTGGACAAGAATACATATCTGGCTAGAAAAGATGCTAGGGAAACATGTAGATTTTAAACCTGAACTTTTTTTGTTAGATATAATGCCAGAAAAGCTTAATAAACAAAGTATATATTTGATTCTGCATGTAACAACAGCAGCAAGACTTATATTTGCACAATATTAGAAAAATGAAGAAACACCATCGGAGGAAGAAATAATTTAAAAAATGCTAGATTATGCAGAAATGGACAGACTTACTTTGACATTGAAAGAAAAAGGAGAAACAGAATATTTTCAAATTTGGGACTTATTTTACCAATGGTTGGAGAAACGAACTAGGGATTAGGAATTTAATTTGTATTAGTGAATGATGAACTCAGACAACACATTTGTTGAATAAGCACTGTTGAATTGTATTAAAAATACAATTAAATAAATAAATAAAAAGAAACTCCATGAGGTGATCTTGCATGGAGCCCCAGACCAAGGGAGATTGACAGTTATTTTTTGTTTCTTCCATTTGTGAATAATCGCATCAACTGTTGTCACCTTCTCACCAAGCTGCTTGGCGATGGTCTTTTAGCCCATTCCAGCCTTGTGTAGGTCTACAATCTTTTCCCTGACATCTTTGGACAGCTCTTTGGTCTTGGCCATGGTGGAGAGTTTGGAATCTGATTGATTGCTTCTGTGGACAGGGGTCTTTTATACAGGTAACAAACTGAGATTAGGAGCATTCTCTTTAAGAGAGTGCTCCTAATCTCAGCTCGTTACCTGTATAAAAGACACCTGGGAGCCAGAAATCTTACTTATTTCACTCATTAAAATGCAAATCAATTTATACCTTTTTTGAAATGCATTTTTCTGGATTTTTTTTTTATTGTTATTCTGTCTCTCGCTGTTAAGATAAATCTACCATTGCAATTATAGACGGATCATTTCTTTGTCAGTGGGCAAACATAGAAAATCAGCAGGAGATCAAATAATTTTTTCCCTCATTGTAAGAAAACAGATTCTTCAATAACTGGCACTAGGTTTATTATTATAGTTGATTAACCCTGCTATAGTTTCAGTCCGTATCAAATTTAACCATAAACTTGATGCTCAATTGCTAAAAATGACACCTCTTTACTTCTGGAATAATGGTGAGCAAGTGGACTGATTCCTAAGCAAAATCCATAAGAGGATGAGGCTCATTTGAAACAGCGGAAATATTAAAGCAGTTTTTATGGAATGTATTAATCTTTACACAGTCTTTTTATGTAATCCAGCTCAATAATCTTTACTAAAATGTTTCATACTTAATGCAGAAATTATATTTCCTATGAATAGAGTAACATTTATTGTACATGCTACACATGAAGCATAAAATGGATTTTATATGTTTTAAATATTTTTAGTTTCATTCCTGGAAGCAAGGAATTGCAGGTCTTAATACATGAAGCCAAAGCTATTTTCACAGATATCATTTTTCCTACCCAGTACATATTTCCTACTCAAAACATATTTGCATAGTCTATGCTATGCAGAGTTCTCTGTGCAGATGTAAAGCAATTTTGAGCCATCTTTCCTGGCCCATTAGATCTGGCAAAGAGAACACGCTGTGGATGCCATCTGTCAGGGACCAGAAAATGGGACTTGTCTGCCATGATGTTGGCCTTATAGAACATTCTCCCACTGGACATTACATCAGCTTTATTCCTTTTGCTGTTCCAGAAGTCCCTTAAGATTTGTTTATGCCACCAGGGCTGAGGGTCCTAGCGAACTGGAATCCTGTTTAGATGGCTCTACTATCGAGATGGATGTACTCACATCCTCTCTGCTTGGGGTTTGCATATAATTTAGTTTTAATTAATATGCTTTTAATGTTGTATTTCTAAATATCTATTTTATATCTACATTGTTTTTTATTGATTATTTATTGTATCCTACCCAGAATCATCTCTTGTGAGATAAAAAGCTATATAAATTAAATTAATAGATAAAATGAATAAAATGGCTCACGAGAATTTGAGATAAAATCCTCCTAAGCTACAATTAAAATTTAACAATGAAATGGCAATATAAAATAGTACATAATATGTGAACCTTTCTATAACCAATTTTTTTTTTGGAAGCTTGCTTTCAATTTACTAACACCTCTGTTCTTTCCCATCCTCTGTTTCTAACGGTAATAAAAATGAAAAGTGTTGTTGTTTACCATCTAAATTATAGAAATGCTAAAAAAACCACTGTGTATATTCTAATAAAAACAGAGTGAGAAAGGAATTTAGGCTCAATTTCCAGTAACTCACAAAATTGCCTCTATAGGATTGTAGCAAGAATTTCAACATATTGAATACTCCACTTCTAAAGGGTGCAAAAGATGCTTTGACCAAAATTTTTGATATAGATTTTCAATTACCTTCCACCATTGCAGGTTTTATAAATCTTCATATAAATCAATTGACAATATAATTACAGGTAGAAAAGTTAGGCAAAAGCAGCACTAACCAAGGAAGGGAAAATTACTTTCTACTATATTGTAACAGTCAGCTCACTAAGTTGCATGAACACAACGCAGATGTGGTACAAGATGTATGGTTCAATAAAAATAACAAAATATCCATTGTAATGCAAGTCTAATTCTTGCCTATGAATGATTAGCACAGTAAAGAACAGAACAATTAAGAGACAATAACTGATTGGTTCCTTCACAGAAATCACGCATGGTCAGATTAAAGATTAATGCAACTAGTTCTACAAACCAAAAGAGCATTTTTATGCTTACATTTCTTAAACAATAAGCTTCCATTCATGTAGTAAGCAACTTTGGGGGGAAAAGGGGCCTTGTTTTACCTGAACGCCTTTTCTCAGTACGGAGATGGAGAATCCACCAATGGGTTTTCTCTGCCTGCCTGCTCTTGAGACCAAGTAGCCAAATTTGACACACCCCCTCTTGCTAGGAGATCCAGTCTTAGCGAGGACGAAGTGGCTGAAAGTGGACAAGTTGTTGGCTCTCAAACCCTGAACTACGTCCTGACTGACCTAAAGGGTGGGTGTGGATTCTCCATCTCCATACTGAGAAAAGGTGTTCAGGTAAGACAATGCCCCTTCTCTAGTACAGGAGGTGGAGAATCCACCAATGGGACATACCAAAGCCTTACTGTCCCGATGGGTGGGAAACAGATAAGGCCAGAATAGAGTACCCGGAGACCACTTGCTGGAGGACCCTCCAACCAAAGGAGGCGTCCGCCGAAGCAAAACGGTTGATCCTGTAATGGCGTACAAATGGGGAGGGCGAGGACCATGTCGCAGCACTGCAAATCTCCTTGATGGATGCCTGAGTGGCCCATGCTGCAGAGGTTGCAGCACTGCGAGTAGAATGGGCAGTAAGATGACTTGGAGCCAGTAATGAAGAGGACTGGTACGCCTCCGCGATACAGGCCCTGGTCCACCTGCCAATAGTGCCAGCGGAAACTTTCTGTCCCAGAGAAGCCGGACGGAAAGAAACAAATAGGGCCTCAGACCTACGAAAAGGCTCTGTACGTTTCATATAACGCTGCAGCGCCCTGTGGACATCCAGTGTGTGCCACTGCCGCTCCAAGTCATGGGAAGGATTGGGGCAAAAATTTGGTAAGATGATTTCCTGTGCCCTGTGGAAGAGCAAATTTACTTTGGGCACAAATGTGGGGTCCAGGCGAAGGACCACCCGAAAGATGGGTGAAAGATACAAAGGTGTGAAAGATACCTGACTGGTAGAGCAGCTAGCTCAGAGATACATCTGGCTGACGTGATAGCGATTAAGAACGCAACCTTAAGAGATAGATTCCGTAACGGAATAGTCATTATGGGGTCAAAGGGTAGTTTTGTTAGAGCGCAAAGGACGCGAGGCAATTCCCAAAAAGGATACCTGTGTACCACGGGAGGCCTGGTGTTGCATGCCCCCTTGATAAAGGCGTGAATCCTAGGATGGTGAGCTAGGGGAACGGAATCCGCACAGGTGAATAGCGTGGACAAGGCCGCCACCTGTCTGCGAATAGTCGCAGGGGCGAGGCCTCTGTCCAGACCATCCAAAAAATAATCTACGATCTGAGGGATGGTCATTTTGGAAATATCCAGTTGTCGCCTTCGACATCAATGGCAAAAATTCTTCCAAGTACAATCATAAATGCAATTGGTCGCTGGACGACGGGAAGCCTGAATCATGGTAATGGCGCAAGGGTAAAATAGTTCTTCTGCCATTATGCTGCGCTCAAGCGCCAGACGGTTAATTGTAACCATCGGGGGTTCGGGTGTTGGAGGGACCCCTGATGTAGAGACACACAATGAAGGGGGATCTTCCATGGAGGAGATTGGGAAAGATTCATCAAATCGGCAAACCACAGCCTCTGTGGCCAGTACGGGGCCACGAGGATCACTTCTGCCTGCTCCTGGAGTAGCTTGCAGATGGTCGCCGGTATGAGCGGTAGGAGAGGGAAGGCGTAAAGGAGACCTTGTGGCCACAGAGTCCGCAAGGCGTCCATCCCCTCCGCCCCTGGAAGGAGATAGCGGGAGTAGTACCTGGGGAGTTGGGCATTGGTCGACGACGCAAACAGGTCGAGGACTGGTTGGCCGAACCTGTGAGAGATTTTGGACAACAGGTCCGGATGTAACCCCCACTCAGAGGGATCCACTATAGCGCGACTCAGAAAGTCTGCTTGCTGGTTGTTGACCCCCAAGATGTGTTCGGCCCTGATGGAGGCCAGGTTGGACTCTGCCAGGAACCCAGGAGCCGTGCCTCGGACATGAGGGACCTGGACCTGATGCCCCCCTGACAGTTGACGTGAGCCTTGGACGTCACATTGTCTGTAAGGACCAGGACGTGGCGACCCCTGATCCTGTGCCTGAATTGGCGAAGAGCTAGGTGGATGGCCCTGAGCTCCAGCCAATTGATGTTGTGTCTCAAGTGTGCGCGGAAGCAACGGCTCTGCGCAAACTGAGAATGTAGATGGGCCCCCCATCCAAACAGACTGGCGTCTGTCGTGATGGTGATGCGGTCTGGTTCCTTGAAGGGTGATCCTTTGGTCACTGCCTGTGAGAACCACCAGCGAAGCGCCCTGCGAATGTGAACCAGGACCCTGACTTGACGGTTGGATGCGCTGGCCTTCACCCATTGGAAAGGTAGCAGGAACCATTGGAGGTCCCGCAAGTGGAGTCTGGCCCAGGGAACTATGGCTATGCAGGAGACCATCTTTCCTAATAATTGGGAGAGTAAGACCAATGGAACTGTATGTTCCCTGTACACCTGGCGAACTAGCTCCCTGATGCTGACCACTCGCTCCTGGGAGAGATAGACTGTGCACTTGGTGGTGTCTATCACGGCTTCCAGGTGTAAGAGCCTGGATGAGGGAACTGTCTGGCTTTTTTGGAAGTTGATTGAGAAGCCATGTTGTTGAAGGACCTGAATGGTGTGTTTCACATCCGCCTGAGCTGCCTGGAAGGATGACACTTGAATCAGGATGTCGTCCAGGTAACACTGGACGCGTATTGGTATCTTCCTCAGCTGGGCGGCTAGCACGGCCAGGATTTTGGTGAACACCCTGGGTGCTGAAGAAAGGCCGAAGGGAAGGGCCTTGTACTGGAAATGACTGCCCCTGTAGCAGAATCTTAGGAATCGTCGGTGAGCTGGATGAATGGGGATGTGGAGGTACGCTTCCATGAGGTCTATTGACGCCAGGAAGTCTCCCTGTCTGATGCCTCCCAGGATGGACTGGAGAGATTGCATCTTGAACTTTTTGTAAGTGATGTAATGGTTGAGATGCTTGAGATCCAGGATCGCTCTCCACCCCCGAGGCCTTGGGAACCACAAAGAGGATGGAGTAGAACCCCCTTCCCCTGGGGTCTGTCAGTACCGGTTCTATGGCCTGAATCGCTAAAAGATGTTGGATGGCCTCCTGCATGAGTCCCTGTTTGAGTGGATCCCTGGAAACGGAACAGACAATGAATCGGTCCAGGGGTTTGGCTAGAAACTCCAGGAACAGACTGAACTGAATGGTTTGCCGGACCCAGTTGTCCATGGAGGTGAGTTCCCACTGATGTAAGAAGTGGGCTAGCCTCCCCCCGATGGGAAGGGCAGTGTAGGAGTCACTTGGACCTTCTATACGGACGTCCTGCCCCTCGAAATGGTCACTTAGTCTGTCCCTGTTGTCTCTGTCTGGGAGTGTATGCGGGAGGGCTGAGTGACTGTTGTACCTGCTGCCTGCCGAAAGGACTGTCTACGAAAGTAGGGAGTGGGACGCTTGTCGGACTTCTTGTTCAAGTGAGCCATGACCTTGCACTTGTCCTTGTTCTCCACAAGGTACGGGGCCAGGGCCTCCCCAAATAAGTTATTGCTCAGATAAGGAGCAGTCGCTAGACACCATTTGAGCTTGGCATCAGCCTGCCAATGTTTTAGCCACAGCATCCTCCTGGCAGTAATATTGGAAGCTATAGACCTAGAGGCAAAGATGGCAGACTGAAGCATTGCATCCACAGCGTACTCAGTAGCCACCACCATCTTACTTAAGTCTTGGTGGGTCCGCAAATCCTCAGCAGGTACTCTAGCCTAAAGCTGGCGTAACCATAGAAGGGTAGTTCTGACAAAAAAGGACACATAGCTGGCCGTTTTAATTGCCCATGCCGATGATTGATGTGTCTTCCAAAATGTATGTTCCCATTTCTTGTTGTCAGCTTTAAGTGCCTCTGACAAGTCCCCAGCGATCACCATCTGGGATACCAGGGGGGGTCCATGCTTCATCTACCTTGGGGACCTCCAATGCACCGGTGAGATCTGTGGAGGTGCTAAAGATCTTTTTGTCAGTCCCGCTTATGGAAGGGAATGAGGAAGGGGGAGCCCATGGTTTCTTGATCCCTTTCAGGAAAATGGAGGGGCACAGAACGTGATGTTCGGTTGCCACCGTTTCAAAAAATATAGGATTGGGGCTGGTATCCGATGGAGCCTGCGGTTGAGGGAATTGATGTGAGCCTATATTTGCCGTTGCTGTGGCCTTACGTAGGATTGAGAGAAAAAGGGCTGAATTGAAAAGGCCTCCCGAAGGGGAGGGCTCAGGGGGAAGTTCCTCCTCCTCTGACAGAAGATCCAGTTGTTCCTCACCTTGAGGGGAAGAGTAACTGTTCATGGAAGAATGCGCGGGAGACGTAGGCTCCTGGAGCATGGGGAACTCTGTAGGGACCCCATAAGGAGGCATGCCTGGTGTGGACGCCCCTTGATCAGGTGTCTGAAAGGAACGCTGCACTAGAGCTCTGTCCACTACCTTGGATAGTAAGGCCTCAAGGCGACCGTCGGAGAAAATATCTCCAAAGTCCGGTCCCCTGAGTCCCGCCACCATGGGAGTAAATGTGGCCTCTGGAACTGCAGCTGGAGCTATTGTGTGTTGAGTCACTGTGGGAGGTGAACCTATAGTGACCGGCGTCCCTGGGATGGACCATACACCTTGAGCTGAAGTTGAGGGACCTAAGAGAAGATCAGCTTCGGGGGCCACCAATTGCATCATATCTAGTCCAGCCTGCCTCTGTGCTCTGGAGAACTCCTTCTCCAGAGCCTGGTGCCTACGGCTGGCTTGCTTCTCTGCCAGCTTGGAAGACTTCTTGAGCATGTGCTTAGTCTTGGACTTGGACTTGCCTGCTGCCTCCTGTTCAGAGGATTTGTGGCAGCCATAATTAGAGTATGGAGAGGCGTTGCTCATGGATTGAGGCAACATGGAGCCCTCCATCCCAGTGGAGCAGTCTCAGACAAGCTGAGGTGATGCTCTGGCAGGCAAGTAGCTGGCAGGAGTGAGATTGGCACAAGCAGCAAGACTGTTCCCCTGACCACCCGACCAGAAAAAAATTTCTCTCTGGGCTTTGGTCACGGCACTTGAGTTAGATACCGAAGGCACGTTTGGAACCACTCTCTGGGCTCCGCCCGGAGGCCTTAGGTGGCCAGTCAGTGTGCACCAGTAAAAAAAAAAAAGCAAAAAAACCCCCAAAGGGATGTAGAGGCCTAACAGGAAAAAAGATGTCCTGAGAAGGGAAGGATCCGATCTCAATTGGCGGCTACTATATGTATTATGAGGCCTGGTCTGTGTAATTGCTATGCTTAGGCCTCGTTGGGCCTTAGATACAACCACATGGCATTCAAGATGTCCACTCCTATTGCGAGTAGGCCTGGTGGGTCTGGAGGGGCCCCCTTTAGGGTTGCGGTCTTCAGGGGTGAACCCACAATTTGCCCCCTACAAAGGACAAATTTGGGAGTTAATTCACTGAAATGGGCTATAATTAGGCCACCGATGGAATTAAGGTGCTGCAACTCTTGAAGAAGGCCATTCCCAGCTCCTTGTACTTGTCGAGGCTTTCAAAATGGCGGCCGCGACTTGTTCTCAGTAGAGAACAGTCTCCGCGGCCTTAGTAGCAAAGCACCTTGTCCTGGATAATCGCGGAGGCAGCACTCACTGCTGCACCATAAGTCACCTTCGTGGGCTGCCTCCCAAACAGCAGGCAAAACCACGAAATTTAAATCAGCTCCACTGCCTAAAACAGCAAACAAAATAGCATCCGCGACTGCCTCTGGCTGCCTGGGATGCCTCCGATGGCCTGAGTTGAATTTTGAATTCAGACCTGCAGCCTGAATCTAACGCCAGAAACAAGTGACAAGAAAGGGGGGGGAAATGGGAAAGAATGCGCTCCTAGCAGCCCCTGCTGAGAGTTTTCCCCAGAGCCCTGGGGAAAGAAAATATGAAGGCTGCAGGGAAACTTCCCCCCCACACACACACCCTGCACACCTCAAACACGTTTGAAATTAGTACTGAGCCCAGTACTTGTGGGGAATTTGTTAAGATGATTACAATTTAATGTTTTTTGCTGAATTAAATAGGAAGAATTCACCAATAGATTTTTTCTCTGACCTGCTATCTGCTGAGAGCCAAACCTGATACATCTTCAAGAGTTAAGACTGGGTCTTGGCTACTTGGTCTCAAGAGCAGGCAGACAGAGAAAACCCATTGGTGGATTCTCCATCTTCTGTACTGGAGAAAGATTTTTTTGAAACTGCAACAGTGTCTTACGTTCAATATATACAGTCATTCTTGTGAAAGGTGGTTGAGTATATAAGGCAGTTGTACAGAACTTTTTTTTCTTTTTTTCTTTTATTTATTTATTTTTTATTAATTAATTTTTTTTCCATCAACATACAGTATGTTAATTTTTCCAATCAACAAAGTTGTCTGGAGTTTGCTAAACTAATACATGTTCAATTCCTAATCCTTCATTCTTTTCTCTAACCAAGAATAAAATAAATTCCAAATTTGATAGTAGTCTGTATTTTCTTTGTCTTTCAACCTCATAGTTAATCTGTCCATCTCTGCACATTCCAGTATTTCCTGATTATTTCTTCTTCTGATGGCAATCCTTCATTCTTCCTGTACTATGCAAAAATTATTCTCGCTGCTGTGGTGATATGTAAGATTAAATATAATTTCTGCTTATTAGTCTTTTCAGGCATAATGCCTAGTAGAAAAAGTTCAGGTTTAAAATCCACTTGTTCGCCCAATATTTTTTCTAACCATATATGTATATTTTTCCAATACGCCTTTGCCTTTCCACATGTCCACCAAATATTATAATACATGCCTATGTTATGTTTACATTTCCAACATCTATCTGACATACTGTATTTTTAAACATTTTTGCTAATCTTGCTGGTGGAAGGTGCCATCTATAAAGCATTTTATACAAATTTTCTTTGTATGAAGTTGACATTGTTAATTTATAGTTTCTCTCCCATAACATTTCCCATTTTTCTAATTGTATATTATAACCAAAAATTTTTGCCCATCTTGTCATTGTTTCTTTCACTTGTTCACTTTCCATATCTAAAATTAACAAAAAATTATACATTTTCTTGATTAATTTCTCATCTGAGGATAACAAAATCTTATCAAACACAGATTGGTCCTTGTAAAATCCATACATTTTTACATCTTTTTCATATCTACTTTGTATCTGTAAATGTGCCCACCAAGACAGATTAATTCCCTGATTTTCCAATTCTTGTTTAGATTTTAATTTCCCATCCATATCTAAAATATCTTTATATATCCATGTTTTTTCAAAGTCTACCAGGTTCAGATGAATAAATGCCTCCATCGTTGATAACCTGGAATTTTTGAATATATTTTAGCTTTAATTTTTTCCCATACTATTAACAAAGCATTTCTTATAAAATGATTTTGAAAGTACTTATGGACTCTGTTTTTCCCGTACCATAAAAAAGCATGCCACCCCAATTGTAAATCATGTCCCTCTAAATACAATAACCTTTTATTTCTGAGTTTTATCCACTCTTTCACCCATGTTAACACAGATGCTTGATAATACAATGTCCATTCTGGTAACCCAAAATCTCCATTTTCCTTAGCATCTTATAATGTTTTCATCTTAATTCTAGCTTTTTTCCCCTGCCAAATAAAGTTCAAAACCAATGAATTTAAATCTTGAAAGAATTTTCTCTCAAGTTTTATCGGAATCGTTTGAAATAGAAATAAAATCTTCGGCAACACATTCATTTTTATTGTAGCAATTCTTCCTAATATTGACAGCTGGAGATTTTTCCATCTTTTCAAGTCTAGCTTCATTTGCTTCAATAATTTTATATAATTTTCTTCTTTTATTGACGAACACTTAGCTGAAAGATGAATACCTAAATATTTAACTTTTTTCATTATTTGTACCTCTGTTTTCTCCAGTATTTGCCTTTTTTGTTTATCTGTAAGGTTCTTTACTATTACTTTAGTTTTATCTTTATTTATTTTTAGTCCTGCCACTTCTCCATATTCTTCTATCTTTCCCCATAGTTTAGGAATCATCTCTAAAAGTTCTTTCAAAATAAACACTAGATCATCGGCAAATGCTTGTAACTTATATATTTCATATTTTATTTTTAATCCTTTAATTTCTATATCCTGTCTTATCCTTCTATTTAGTACTTCCAAAGTAAAGATAAATAATAATGAAGATAGTGGACATCCTTGTCTCGTGCCTTTTCTTATCTCAAAGCTCTCAGTATAATCTCCATTCACTATCACTTTTGCTGTCTGTTTACTATATATTGTTTTTATCATATTTGTAAAGTTCTTTCCAAAATCCATTATTTGTAATTGTTGAACCATAAATTGCCAAGAAACATTATCAAGCGCTTTTTGGGCATCTAAAAACACTAATGCTAATTATTTCCCTGGGTGTAATTCATAATATTCTAATACATCCATTATCACCCTTAAATTGTTTTTAATTTCTCTCTTTGGTAAAAAGCCGTTTTGATCTGGATGTATAAACTCAACTAAGTATCTTTTCAGTCTCTCTGCCATTATTGAAGTAAAAATTTTGTAATCCACATTGAGTAATGAAATTGGTCTATAGTTCTTAATATACATCAAGTCTGAATCTTCTTTTGGTATCAAAGTAATATTTGCTTCTATCCATGTATTTGGAAGCTTGGCCTCTAATAATAATCCATTACTCACATCTTTCAACGGTTCGCTTAATATATCTTGTAGATTTTTATAAAGTTCCGCCGGTAGCCCATCTGGGCCAGGTGTTTTTCCATTCCTGTCGTCGTTTTATAGCTTCTAATATCTCCATCATTGTTATTCTTTCTTCTAACATACTTTTGAATGTCTCTGGAATCTTTGGCAATTTACTTTCTTCTAAATATTGAGCAATTCTCTCTTTTGCAGCCTCCTCTTTGCCATACAATTCCTTATAATATTTCTTGATTATCTTTTTTATTTCTTCCTTTTTAAATTGTAAACAACCTTTCTCATCTACTAGGTTATGTATTATTTTCTTCTCTTTCTGTTTTTTAAGCTTATAGGCTAGCCATTTTCCTGGCTTAATGGTATTTTTGAAGAAATTTTGTTTTGCTCTCTTTATTTGTTCCGCCAGTTTTTCTGAGTCCAACAAATTCAGCTTATGTTTTATTATTTCCATTTCTCTTTTCAAAGTCTTTTCCTGTGGGTTTTGTTGTAATTCTGTCTCTAATTTTCTAAATTCTTCTTTTAATAATAAATATTGCTGTCTTCTCTATTTGTTTTTCTTTGCCATATACATTATAGCTATGGCTCTAAAATACGCTTTGGCTGTATCCCATATGTTTTGTAGTGACGTGTCTTCTTCTTTATTTTCTTTAAAGAAGAATTCCATTTCTTTTTTGGCCAAGTCTATGAATTCTTTATCTTTTAGTATAGATTGATTTAAAATCCATCTTGGTTTTTTTTTTAATTCCTTTCCATGTCGCTTTTTTCCCCCATTTTTATTATTATTATTATTTCTTTTTTTTAATTATTTTTTTATTAAGTTTTAGAAATTTTTTACAGTATATAACCAAAATCCCTCCCACCCCTCCCCCCATTTCCCAGAGCTGATTACAGGGTTACAAATAAGCAATCATAATCATGTTGCTTTTAAAGGTTATGATCTGCCCATGTGCCTATTTCTATCCCAATTTCCTGTATATCTATCTTTAGTTCAGGAGTCAGATCTTCTTCTTTTTCTAAGAACCATCTCCACATTAATTATTGCTAATTTAGGTTATAAAACAAATAATTACTTCATATTTACATACTAGCATTAGGAATTCAAAAATATTTGTAACCTAACTACAGTTGAACAAATTTTAAAACAAGCTCTATCAATGAAACTCTGGGAATGAACAAACTCAATTATCTTACAAACTTCAATATACATTACACAGCTGAAAAACTGTTCTGGGCAGGATCAGAAATTGAGCTAAACATTTAATGGCATATCTTTTTGAAGAAAAGTAGCAATATACTGTGTTGTAACAAATTATAGCCAAATGTCAGACTAATAAAATTTTGAGTGAAGATTAATGTAGTAGATTTTATAATTGGAGGTCATGCATCCAAGTACATGACCACACTGAAAATTGGTATAATAAACATGTATTTTAAACTCCTTATAAGATTAAATACATGTACTGTTTTAACAAGAAAACTTTACATACCAGGTTGGTGGAGTGTAGGAGGTGCAGGTGTCTCCAAAAAAGGTCTTTGTTCATTGTCAGGAGACGAGAGTAAAGAAGTAGAAGGAGGACTTTCTGTTGATGAAGATGTTGAGGGAGCTTGAGCTGACACTGTAGATGATGATGACTGCAATTGTTCAGGACCATCTACTTCCATGGAATTTTCTGTTTCAGCACCTGCCAAGACATTTCCTGGGGTAGAAACATCTGATCTACTTGTTCCACCTTTGAAGAAAAGCATCAACTTAACTCTGCTTGTTTTTTAAAAAAAGATTACTGGTTTATATTTATTCAACACAGTAGCAAATTAATACTTTCAACAGAGTAGATTAAATGTGCTAAATGTGATTCTTAAAAGTTTAAATTTGGAGGAGCCTATTTAAGCCATCAAGTCCAATCTCTGCTCAATGCAGGATGCCAGTTAAATTATTCAGATACTGTCAATCCTCTGCTTGAACGCTTCTAATGAAGGGGAGCCCACAATTTTTGGATAATAATTTCCATTGTCAAACTGATCTTCTTGTTAGGATATTTTTTCTAATATTTGTCTGGTTTTTGTTTGATTGATTTCAGTGTTACATGAGTCTACATCTTTCGATAACTGAAATCCATTACTGCATGTTCTGTAGTCTGCAATGAGAAAAAATGAGATATTCTTCTACATTATAATTTTTCAGGTATTTGAAGAGTATCATTTCCTTTTTGTTGTTGTTGTTGTTGTATCTTTTCAAAGCTACAAAAGTTCATCATCATCAATCTCATTTTTCAGGACTTAGTTTCTAGTCCCTCCAATCACTACTGCACTTCTTTGAGCCCTTCCATTTTTTCTGAATCTTTCTTAAAATTATTTCCCAGAACTGAACAAAGTATTTGAGTTAACCACGACCAGCACTGGAGAGGATGGATTTGGAAATTATGCTTCTGTTGATGTACTTTAAAATACAATTTGCTGTTTTATAGCCACTTCACACTATTGGTTCATAATGAGTTTGGCCTCAACTATTCCAAGATCTTTTTTATAAATACAAGTCAGGGTTTATAAATTTCATCCTATGCTTAGGCATTTGATATTTGTTTCTTAAGTAAATAATTTTGTACTTGTTTCTGTTAAATTTGATGTTGTAACTTTTCGATAATTTCTACCAAGATAATTTTCTTTGTCTTCTATAATACAATTTATCTGTATCATCTGCAAATATGGTAAATGTTCTTCTCTCCCTTTTTATTGAAATATATAATATTTCACATACAGGACTGAAATTTCTCTTTAATTTAATGAAGAACCATTAGTGAACAATCAAAGTGTTACTTTTCAGCCAACTTTGAGTCAACAATTTTCAGATTATTCAGCCAATATTTTATTAACTTATTAATCAGCATGCTATGCTATGCTGGTCACAAAATTTCATTTCGATAGCACTCCCACAATCAGTTACCCAATCAAAAACTTAGGTACAATTAATCAGAAAAGATTTGTTCTTGACATACTTACTCTTGAGTTGAGATAGCAACCTTATAATATCAGCATATTTTGGATTAAATAGACTCATTACCGTCATTTAACTGTGAGGGCTGTTAAAAGCATTTACCTCTAGAGCGAGATTGTCCTCTTCCTCTGTTGCTCTGTGCAACTTCACTTGCTTCTTCAAACCATCTTGACAACATGTCAGACATTCTTTGCATCAATGAAACGTTAGGGCTCTGTTCACCTATGCATAAATAGTGATATTAATGCTTTTACTGTATTTTTGTTTTTACTAACCACAATCATACATACTTACATCTCTGAAAAATAAAAACATAAGTGATATTTAATTTTTATATTTTGTAGGTTTTTTGTATTTTATTACCATTGTTATTATTATTTGAATGGCTACCCATCTCAACTAGGTAAATCTGAATAGCTCACAACAGGTAAAAAATAATCTAACAAAGGCAAGTTTAAAGAACAAATATGGAAACATCTAAAACCATCAATAATCATTTAAAAACAAAATCAGCAGCAGAATCCAACATTACATCAGTTCAACACAGCTGCTGTAAAAGCTTCCATCACTGCCAGGCCCCAGGTGTGATGGTAGAGCCATGTCTTCCAAGATCCTTCTAAAGGCCAGTATAGTTGGGGTCAATCTAAATTCCAGGGATGATGTTCCGCAGGTTGTGGACTATGGCAGAAAAGACTTTCTTCCTGGGTTCCACTAGATTACATTCTTTCATGGATGGAACCTGTAACCTCTCTTGCCAATTCCACTGGGACAGATAGATGCATCTAGGAGAGGTGGTCTCAAATAACCTCATCCTATGCTGCATAGGGCTTTACAGGACATTATAACCCAGAAACATACTGGCAATGAAAACAGTTTGCAGAATGTAAAGTATTATGCATAATATTATTTTTATAATAAAATCAGAATACAATTGAAGCACAATCCAATATCAATCCTATCCATTTTCCTATACAAGTTAAAAATTGGAAAAAATAAAAATGAATGAGAGAAGGATGAAAATGAAGAAAGAAAACTGTAAGAACAGTTAAAGGAAGAGAGGCAAGGCTAGTAAGAAACAAAGAAACAAAGCACTCTAAAAGTGTGCTACTATGATCACTTCAGGTAAATTTCAATCTTATTTAAACTAATACTCTATTGCACAAAGGAAATTATCTTTACTTTTTCTCCTGAATAACTCTGAAGAATCTGAAAGGATGGAAAAAATCAAAGCCTAATGGTGCAGTGGCAAAATTAAGGGTAATCCTTAATTACCACAATGGTGGTAAGATCGAATGAGCTCTGCAAGTATGAGAGAAGCCAACTTCAAATCATGTAATTATATAATTTGTGACATAGGACCATATAGAAGAAAAATGGCAATGATTCAAATAGAAATTTGCTAAATGTATACTTGACAATAACGCAATAAATTATAGGATCTATTAGAATGAGTATATATAATGAATATTAGTGAATGTACTTGCTACATATGCAGTTAAGAAAATGAGGAATTGTATTGCCTATTGAAAGGGATGCTAAAAACAGTATTAAAAAGATATAATACTTTTTAATTGGGGGTGACTTTAATATAGAAATCAGAGAAATGGAAGAACAGGAATCACAGGAAAATTTGAACTAAATTAACATAATACCTGCTTTAAGGACTAGAAATGCAGACTCAGCATAATCACATCATAAAATGTACAACACTGGAATCAAATTGATTCGATGATAGGAAACAGATGATAAGAAGTGCAATTCAGTCAACCAGGATACTACCAGATGCAGATTGTGGAACAGACCATGAATTCTTGGCATCAAATTTATGCATTAAACCTACAAAATCAATCTGGAGGACGTATAAGAGCAAAGAAAAAGTTAGTATACTTAATTTAAGTGAAAGAGAATCTGAAGGGCTAAGATTTAAGAAACATTATGAAAAACAAAGTAAAAATATGTTCCCAAAATTCCAAAGACAAAAAGATCCAAGTGGTTTTCAGAACAAGTTATTACAACAACCAGTAAAACATAAAGGATGAAAAACTTGAGCAATATACAGGACATATTACTGAATCACAATGTTCAACAATTAAGGGTAAATAAAGAAAGATATCAATCAAGAGTGTTGACGAATAGAAGAATATAACATTAAAAGGAAAAGAAGAGATCTCTTTAAGAAAATTGGAAAAATAAAGGGAAATCTACAGAGGTAGGAATATTTAAGAATAACAGAAGAAATGTAAGTAAGGAAATTTTATTAAAGGTAAATGTAAATACTCTTTTGAAATTCTAACCATCAAGAATTAGAATGTAAGAAACATTTGCAGAATGTGAATACATTCAGGAACTGATAAAAGGTAGGTAGAGTATGCCAATTGTCAAATAGGAAAGCACCAAGCACAGATGAAATACTTTTAAAGGCACAGAGAACAGGCAGTTGGACAGTTCTGTGTCAATAAATATAAAATATCACTATCTGGCTTAGAATATAGAGAAGATTAGTTGGGAGATATAGCTATGTAACATTGTGAGATGTAAAAATTACCAAATCATAGCACTAATTCCACACAAAACTTTCACTTAATTCCTTACAAAAAAGCTTAGAGCTATATATTGAGAGAAATATGTCAAATTAACAACCAGATTTCTAAAATGGCAGAGGATAGGCAGGACAATGAAGAGAGCAAGAGGATATAAGGCGTTTTTTTTTTAATCTTTGCTTTAATGATCATGCAGAAGGTGATATATACTAAAGCTAAAGAGTGTGCCAGAATATTATTTTCCTGAGGAATCTGTACAATGAACAAAAATAAAAATAAAAAACAGAACAAAAAGAGATGACAACTGGAATCTGAATAGGAACTCAAAACATTAACTGGAATATGCAGATAGTTAACACAGTCTTGTTAATTGAAAGTAAAGTAAAAGTAAAGATGACTGAGGCTGATTGTGAAAATAAAAACAGATCATGAGAAATCTGGTTTAAAACTAAATTAATAAGATACAGATTACAGCAACTGACATGCTTTATGAACTTTATCTGAAGATGAAAAAGTGAAATTGGTAGGTAGGCGCAATAATATAAAAAAAAATAAGGAAAATCTGCTGGAAATGTAAAGAAAAGATCAATCTCAGGGAGAAAGATAAGGATAGTTAAAATAATGGGATTTTCATTGCAATTTTCAGAGGTAGCACTTGGCTGTGAAAGCTGGACACTGAGAATGGGAGAGAATGATTATTTTGAATTATGGATCTAGAAACAGTTGCTAAGAGTATCATGAATCAGGAGAGTCTCCATCAATGAAGTTTTATGTCAAATAAAAATTGATTTTTAGAGAATTAAAGTCAAGTTAACTCAAGTGTAAAAGAAATCAGTGATGGACAACAAGTTGAGAGAATTAGAAGAAGCAGAAGACAATGGATAAAGTGGATAGAAGAAAGTAAAGTTACTGCTAGAATGACTTTGAAAGGACTTTACCATCAGAGACATAAGCATTTGGCAATACTGTCACTATGATTTGAATCTGAATCAATTATGCTTATGGTGTATGAGCAGAGGTTTTGCTACATCTCTTTGCTTCTCATACTCTTCCAGCACTGACTACAAAACCCATTTCAGTGGGTTCCCAATCTATCAGAATAGATTTGGAAAAGTTCAGAAACTAGAATTCTTTTCACTAGAATTTCCAAATTTAGTTATAATGGGGAATTTTGGCTTAACACAAAGTAACATTTCTGTGTCAGAGCTGATGCTTGATAGAAAAAAAGAATAAGGAACAATTTGTCTGCAGCCTGAAAAAACATAAATGAAGTCATGGATAACTGTCTAAATATGGTCATTATTTAGACCATATTATTAGAGATAGAACATGTCTAAAATTATAGCATCATTGTACATATAATATTAAGCAAAGTTTAAATTAAAAACTAGGATAAATATAAATATCAAAATATAGTACCATCTCTTTCTCTTTCACTTTCCGGCCTTGCCCTTGGTCCAGTATCTGACCAATCTCCTCTTAATCGCAAACGTTTGACAGGGGGCTGCCGTAACTAAAGGAAAAAAACAAGGAAATTAAAGGTGCAAATGTTCTATTCTATTTATCTATATGAGATAAAGTTAAAATTCTTAGAGTTTTATTGTCTTATTTTTATCAAGATGGACAAACCTGCAACCATAATTTGGTTTAGGAAGAAAGTAGAAAACTAGTACTGTCATTATATATAAATGGACTACTTTAGGTATCTGTAAGAGTTTGAGAATGATGAGTGGGATTTTTAATAATTTTTTTCTCTTTAGTATCAGAGTCCATGAATAACAAACTGATGCACTTATTTTTTTTTAACTTTCAGAATCCCCAGTTTTTAACTCTGTCAGTTGGTATTTATAGCGTTATATTTTAAATCATCAAAAGAGGACATTACCTAAATCTATTCCAAAGCATAGATGCTTTTCAATTTTTCTTCAGGTTAAAAGAAATATGCCATAAGGTGCAGATACACATACTGTAGTGGGCTGTATATTTAAAAACAGTGAGTGAGCTGTGGAATTATTTAGATTAACATTTAGTAAAAATAGAGAACTGGCTACAGTATTATATCATATTATACCCTTAATCTCTCTCCTAACCAGAGAATACTTTTTCTTCTAATCTCAGAGAAAGAACATTTGAACTAGGCTGAATGTCAGGTTTCCTGACCTGGACTTGGCAATAAACCAGAAATTTCCTGAAACATCACAGTTTAGTTTGAATCCTTGGGTTGAAGATTGGCAAAAGATTCACAAACAGGGTTCAGCTAGATTAAAATTAAGGTAAGAATGAAGCTGTACAAACAACAGATTGCCCATGATTTCTTCCTCCAACTTTTCCAGATTAACAGTTGTTGCTTGTTTATATAACAGCCATCGTGGCTTGGGAATTGCTCATTCTTACCTTAGCCCTTACACTTAATAACAGTCAGGTTAACTTCTTAAGGATTGTTGATTGAACATTAAACCCTAATATAGTTGCAACTTATTTTTAGATAATGAGTATCAGTTATATTTGACTTGGGGATAAATATAAATATCTCACTAATCAACAGTGAAAAATTGGTTGAGAAAGCAGAAAGAGCAGGAAACGATCATGTAATGCTGAAACTTTTTATTTTAGTAAACTCAAAGAAATGATAAATAGAACTTCATGACATGAAAAACTGACAGAATTTAATGTGGGCAGAAGTTCCTGAAAGTACAAATCTATATAACTCCAAAAAGGAAAAAAATGAAGGATAATAAAAGAAGCCAATGTGGCTTTATAAAACAGTGAAGCTCTAAAACAAAAAACAGGACACAGAAGTAAAGAATTAGTCCAAAAAGTAAGAATACCACAGGTTTCCCAGAAAGGAAGTTTAGCCAAGAATAACAAAAAGGTCTTTACAGTTGATCAAAATAAAAGGAAAAGAATTAGAACACCAGCTTGGTGAAGAAAGGAATTGCTATCCAATAAAAATTAAGCAACTGATCTGCATCTATGGCTGTTTGCAGCATCCTGTGGTCATATAAACATGATTTACAACATTTTTTGTCAGAAACTGTGAGCCACCCAGAATTATTTGCTGAGATGGGTGGCCATAGAAATCAAATAAATAAATTAAACAGCATTTACTTCTAATTTCTAGCATAAAAATTTACTTGACAACTGCAGCATTTCCTTAACAACCACAAAAAAATGTTGAAAATCGGGTTTGTTGTGTGATGACCCACTTAACAACAGATACAACTTAACTAAGCCCGTAACTGTGGGCTCAATTATGGTCATAAATTGAGGATTACCTGTATGCAATTGCTAATCCTTTGAGATGTTTCCCTTCCCTGTGTGTATGAGTCCATTGTATATATGGACACATACACACAAGAGCCTGATACTTAAAAGAATGCAATTTTATAAGTGAATGTTTATCTTTTGCTATAGAAAATTATTCAAAATTTGCCATTAATTTTTTTTAGTTTTCTATTTAGAAGGCTTAATGTATGGGAACATTTTTACATATCGACTCATCAATGTTCTACAAAACCTAGTGGAATCTAGCCAAATACAAGAGCATGTGATTGTAGACTTAATAATTTTAACTTTGATATTTAAAACTTTCAATCTAATAATAACTTTACATACATCCTATTATCCCCAAGATTTTTCCTTTTTTAAAAATCACACACAGGGCAGAACACATTTTTACTAATGTAGTATTGATGAATTCCAACAAGTAGTGCCTGACAAATTCTTCATGATGCTATTTATGTTATTCAAGGAAACACAATGTTATCAACACAGGGATACTTCTCTATTACTGGAATAGGATTTTAATACTTGAAAGGAACCCACAGTTTTTGCAGCCGTGGAATGGAATGGGAGCTCTAGGCTCTAGTTTACATATGCCAAAAAATCAGAAATCTCTAAAGTATAATTGCAATTTGCCCATGATTTAATAATAATTCAGAAATTATTTTGCTGTGTGATAGCATAGTGGTGCTTCAACACCAATTCAAAAGATGTACTTTAAACCTTGAATAAACACAGCATTCTTACTATTCATTAAATCAGCCTCCTTTTTTCAGGTTTGCGTGGAAAGTTCAAATACTCCTGAATTATTTTCAAATGTGTACATAGCTCTAATAATCAGCTAAGAAAAAATAGGATTGTCTGTTGTGCTTTAAAATAAGAAAAGCAAAACTGTCATATCTCATCTGCTAATCGTTACAAACATTTGTCTATTGTCATATCAACAGACTTTAGAGGGTTTACAGCAAGCAAACAATTCAGCCAAAACAATTCAAACCCTGTAATACCAATTCAAAATATATTAAATAAAAACTGGAACACATATAAAATGTAAAAACTAAAAACACTAAAAATAACAACAAAGGGAGACTAAACATTATTTAGTTTCCAATTGTCTCAAAGAACAAACCCAAGTTTACTGCTTTTCTGACATTCAAAATGTGAGGATTAATTGAATATCCAAGACAAGCTGTTCCTTGATAATGAGACAATCACAAAGCTCTGTCTACTGGGTTCCAACCTTTCCTCGCATGAGAAGGAACCCAAAGCATCTTTTTGATAACACTGCCTATATGCTCTTGATGGGAAAAAAGACAACCTATGTAAGGCTTATAGTTTAAGATCTGAACTTTGAATTTCATTCAGAATCCCATTTATATCAATGCAGTGCTTGAAATGCAGTACTTGTTAAAGCTGCTCTTACCCATCAGGAAATGGATAGATGATTCTGTTCTCACTGTATTTTCTAAGTGTTCTGCACAGGAAGACTCAAATACAGGTAGTCCTCAATTTACGACCATAACTGAGTCCCAAATTTCTGTTGTTAAGCAAGATAGTTGTTAAGTGAGTTTTGCCCTATTTTATGACGTTTCTTACCACAGTTGTGAAGTGAATCATTGCAGTTGTTAAGTTAGTAACATCTTGTTAAGTGAATCTGGCTTCCCCACTGACTTTGCTTGTCGGCAGGTCGCAAAAGATGACCACATTATCCTTGGACACAGCAACCATCATAAACACATGCCAGTTGCGAAGCATCCAAATTTTGATTATGTGACCTCCCCCAGGATGCTGCAACAGTCGGAAGTGTGAAAACAGTGGTGTCACTTTTTTCAGTGCCATTGTAATGGTCATTAAATGAATACAATTGTTTTGAGGACCAGCTATCGAGCATGTTGCAATTGTCAAATTCCTAGATGATATGGATATGAATCATTGTAGTTATTTTCTGAATAGTAAGCAATATGTTTATAAATATCTACTGCCCTGTGCATGAATACATAGAGCAATGTTTCCTGAAAACTTTGCATAAAAATGAATTCATTTATCGTTCATAAAACCTATGAACAAAAGAAAAAAGAGGGTTGCAGGGCATGGAGTCAAATTTGTAACTCAAATGCATTGACAAATATGCTCATAAATAGTCTCATTCTTAAGCACTACGTTATTCAAACATGTTTTTCTCCTTATCTCAAATTGTATATATAGTGAAATGTCTTTTCCATGTTTTCTACCATAAGATATCTAATGTGTGTGATTATCATGACAAAGAGACCAAATGCACTACAATACCAAAACTTTTGTTAGGCATTCTCTGCTATGTTACACACTGCAGAGTTGCCTAGGTTAAAAACTTGTTCACCAGCTTCGGCACAATATAGTTTGCCCAAATTTCTTATATCAGACAGATCCTTTCCCTTTTGTGTAAGGGGTTGGACAATATGTTGACAGCTCTTTTGTCTCCATAGTAATGGTAGTAGTGATTGCAAGTAAGGGATTAAATGGGAAATGAGATGCACAATTAGAATGACCGTACAACATGATGGTAAATACGTGAGAGCAAAAAAAAAAAAAAAAAGTTGCTGATGGAAAGGTCAAGCAGTTTTGGCAAGAAGTTTGTGATGTTTTTAGACCTTTGGTGCAAATTGACTTTCTAGCATACATTGCATAATACCATCTTTTTGTTGCTTTTGCATAAAAAGAATTTATGCAAGAGAAAATAACAAAACAAAAACAAAGAAAATTCATGTAAATGAAAAAATATAGGTAGCACATTATTATACTTGATGTAGTCAGTAAACTTCCTTAAATCAAAACTACAGTATCAGAATTTCCAGCATAGGTCGAATCATTCAGTGTTGCAATTGTTCATAGCAAATTTAAGACATATAGTTCAGAAAGGAAACATCAGAATTTAAAAAACAAGAAACAGCCCATCTATTTGTATATTTTCTTAAATGCTGCCCAAAGTTATATAGTCTGAGTTGGGCAGCCATTTAAATGCTTAAACAAACACTCTTGTTCTCTTCTAGGACTGAAATTTTAGCTACTATTTTTGTTCACGTGTTTTTTTAATATGATTTTCTCAGAATCTCTAACAAAACTATCTATCTGACATTGATCATTTATTAAATATTTCATTTTTTAAAATATTAGCTAAATTACACTGATATAACAACTGTGGTTTAAGAAAAGTATTTTTAAAAAATATAGCTAATTATCTTGACATCGAATCAGCACTATGGAAAGCTTACCTCTTCTCTTCGCTCTTCTGCAGAAGGAACTTTCAATTCTCTAGCTGTATCATCCTTAGGATCAAATAGGTATATGTAGTCTGAAGAATAGCTCACAAGAATTTCTTGTCCATCTTCACTGTAGCAGAGAGATGTTACCCTACAGGATTTATTATTAAGATGAGGAGGAACAAAACGTGCCACCAATCCTGTAGTACCCCTGCCTGCATAATTACCTACAAGAAAAAAACAACAGCTGAAAATATTCTCCATTTTTCAAATGCAAAACAGTATATGCAAATCTGTCTAGTGTTCATTTGAAATGAAGAGACTTTTACTGAAAAAATATGCAGCTTGCAAGAAAAATAAAACTCTTTTTAGTTATCTCACAAGAAACACAACAAAAACAGTTGAGTATGGAGATATCTGGAGAGCCGACTTTTATAGGGTTTTGCGATATGTTGACAATTGGGCAAATTTAGGTTTGATGGGCCAGAGAAGGTATGTCAGGAATCACTCAGTGAGATGTTTCAGGGAATTTAGTTCACGTCTCATCTAGCCTAGTTCATGGTTTTGGAAGATTGCCCATGATCTCAGCCTCAGTCTCCACTGATAAAAGCCAGGCTGTTTGTAATAAAAATGCATTTGTTCATGACTTGGTCATGAATAAGCAAACAAAAATGACATATTCAAAATTTTCTTCCTATCAGTAGCAGTGTAGAATAAAATGAAATCAGGATCAGTAAAAAACAGTAAAATTGGTTCCAATACAGTTGGTTGATCAGTCAGCCCAATCAATAAACATCCAAATGTCCACTCAAGCTTAATAATAATCTCCCAGAAGCCCTTTCAATCCTCTTCCCTCCAAAACCCTAAATCCTAGCTTCCCTCTTCCTCATATTAAATTATTATTTTGTACACTGCAATCTTTTGACTTCTTCATAATTGCAATGGCCTCCAAAATACTGCCCTCCAGAGTTTCAGGACATTAATTTGGATGTGCCACTGCAAGAAGTCATGTTCTGCTTGGTGGTATAAAGTTATTTGTAATAAATTAATAAATAAAATAGGGTATTTATAAATTATATAAAATAAATTTAATTCATAAAATCTATTTCTGAGTTTAAACTATAGTTTTATGTGTTTTCTATCTCAAAGTGGTAGGAAACTATACTAAAAATGTTTAGCAATTATAGAAAACAAAAACAAAAAAACCAAAACAAAACAAAACCAAGTAAAACTAATATTTGTTCTAAAGCTACCCTAATCAAAAATTAATATAACCATGATGTTTAGTATTTAAATCATTAAACAACAACAAAAAACAGTTTTTGAAGGAAAATATTTCTACATTTATTTCTCATGACTATTCAAAAATAAAAAGAAAAAAATATTGTTGATGGGCATGCAATTTCTTTTTACATCAAATCTAAAGGCTACGTTTTCTTTGGAGTTCAAAAATTAACTTGGAAATTAGTGAAAAGCCAGCCCAATGAGGCATAAAATAATACTAGGGCAAATACAGAATACCAGTGTTGGAAGCAACCTTGGAAGTCTTCTAGTCCAACCCCCTGATCAAGCAGGAAACCTATACCATTTCAGACAAATGGTTGTCCAGTCTCTTCTTAAAAACTTCCAGTGTTGGAGCATTCACAACTTCTGGAGGCAAGTTGTTCCACTGATTAATTGTTCTGTCAGGAAATTTCCCCTTAATTCTAGGTTGGTTCTCTCCTTGATTAGTTTTCCTCCATTGCTTCTTGTCCTGCCTTCAGGTGCCTTGGAGAATAGATCAACTCCCTCCTCTTTGTGACAGCCTCTTAGATACTGGAACACTGCTATCATGTCACCCCTAGTCCTTCTTTTCATTAAACTAGGCATTACCAATTTCAGTAACCGTTCTTTATATGTATTTAGTCTCCAGTCCCTTAATCATCTTTGTTGTTCTTCTCTGTACTCTTTCCAGAGTCTCAACATCTTTTTTTATAATATGGTGACCAAAAGTGGTTGCAGTATTACAAGTGTGGTCTTACCAAGACATTATAAAGTGGTATTAACACTTCACATGATCTTGATTCTATTCCTCTGTTAATGCAGCCTAGGACTGCATGGGCTTTTTTGGCAGCTGCAGCACACTGATGGTTCATATTTAAGTGATTGTTCACTAGGACTCCAAGATCCCTCTCACAGTTATTTTTATTGAGCCAGGTACCACCTATACTATATCTGTGCATTTGCGGGTTTTTTGCCTAAATGCAGAACCTTACTTTTTTCACCACTGAATTTCATTTTGTTAGATAAGGTACACAAATGCCATTTAAACAAACAGAATGTCAATACTTTACAGTCCACATTGCAAGAAAACATTGAAAACAATCTTAACAGACTTTGAGAGTCTTTTAAAAGAGTAGTATTCTGAATATTATCAGATATTATGAATAGAAACAAACACTGTAGACAAAATATTTTGCATTACATAAATTCATTGGAAATGCACATCTAATATACCTCAGCTATGTATTCAACATTAACGTATATCATCCTACCTGTTGCTCTTGTGCCAAGCATGCGTCGATCATATATTCTTACTGAACTATCAGAACAGCCAACTGCAAGGTAATATGGTATGGGTGGGCAGATGGCTACAGATGTGGCAGCTCTCCTACAATTGATTAAAATATCCTAGGGGGAAAAAAGAGGAAATACTGCACTTATTTGAAAAGCCCACACAAATATTGTATTATCTCATCTATGATTACAATATGAAATTAACTTGGAATGACTAATTTAAGACAAGCTAAGTCTGGCTCTCATCAAAATATATTTTAATCATTGGAAAGCAGACAAGAATACAGTTACTAGACCAAGATCAGACACCAAAACAGTGTGTGTGTGTGTGTGTGTTTGTAATTTATTAAGCAAATTTATATAGCCACCCACCTCACCAAAAATGACTCTGGGTGGCAGACAAAAATCAGATAAAACAAGAAATGTAAAAACAACAGATATAATAATAATAATAGTAGTAAAGTTGGAAGGGACCTTGGAGGTCATCTAGTCCAACCCCCTGCTCGGGCAGGAAACCCTACACCATTTCGGACAAATGGCTGGCCAGTCTCTTCTTAAAAACTTCCAGTGTTGGAGCATTTACTGCTTCTGGAGGCAAGCTGTTCCACTGATTAATTGTTCTCACTGTCAGGAAGTTTCTCCTTAGTTCTAGGTTGCTTCTCTCCTTGATTAGTTTCCACCCATTGCTTCTTGTCCTGCCTTCAGGTGCTTTGGAAAATAGCTTAATTCCCTCTTCTTTACGGCAGCCCCTGATATTGGAACACTGCTATCATGTCCCCCCTTGTCCTTCTCTTCGTTAAACTAGACATACCCAATTCTAGCAACCGTTCCTTATGTTTTAGCCTCCAGTCCCCTAATCATCTTTGTTGCTCTTCTCTGTACTCTTTCTAGAGTCTCAACATCTTTTTTACATCGTGGTGACCAAAACTGGATGCAGTATTCCAAGTGTGGCCTTACCAAGGCATGGAAGAGTGGTATTAATACTTCACGTGATCTTGATTCTATCCCTCTGTTAATGCAGCCTAGCACTGTGTTGGCCTTTTTGCAGCTGCAGCACACTGCTGGCTCATATTTAGGTGATTGTCTACTAGGACTCCGAGGTCCCTCTCACAGTTACTACTATTGAGCATGGTGCCACCTATGCTGTACTTGTGCATTTGGTTTTTCTTGCCTAAATGTAGAACCTTGCTTTTTTCACCATTGAATTTCATTTTGTTAGTTAGTGCCCAGAGTTCAAGTCTGTCCAGATCCTTCTGTATCTTAAGCCTGTCTTCTGGAGTGTTGGCTATTCCTGCCAGCTTGGTGTCATCTGCAAATTTGATGAGTTCCCAATCTATCCCTTCATCCAAATCGTTGATGAAGATGTTGAAGAGTACTGGGCCCAGAACAGAGCCCTGGGGCACCCCACTACACACTTCCCTCCAAATAGATGCAGTTCCGTTGAGGACCACTCGCTGAGTACGGCCGGTCAGCCAGCTACGGATCCATCTGGTGGTGGTTCTGTCTACCCCACATTTTTCTATCTTGTCAATCACTTTTATATTTTATATAAAATATAAAAATCTGTATTAATAAATATCATAAAAAACAAAGATACAAACTACAGACCAAAGGGACAATAAAAATGCCCACCTCAGCAATCGAGATATCTAAAAACATTTCCATTTCCCTGGGCCCCTCCAGGGCTTATAACATAACCACATCAAAATATAGCAATTTCCAATCATCATCCTTTTTTTTTCTTTTTGCCTCCAAAAGAGGCACTAGGTCTTATTTTCAGCAGGTGTCTTTCCCACTCACCTCGCGGTAGCGGCACCAACAGCCCTGCCCAACCAGTCCACTTCTTCTACAGCTGAAGGAGCAGCTTCATTCTGCAGCTGAGGATGGAGCTCCAGTCTGCATTTTGCAGTCAGGGACCTTTCCGGAAAGGCCTCTGACTGCAAAATGCAGGCCAGGGGACACCACAGAAGAAGTGGGCCAGTGAGGAGAAGCAGGCCTGGTAAGTGGGTGGGGGTGCGTGCGGCAGTTCCTCTCCCTCAGCCTAGCTTGATTTTTAGGTGTGCGCCTCACCCCAAAACTAGGGCTTATTTTTGGGGTAGGGCTTACATTAGGTCCACTCCAAAAATCAAGCTAGGGCTTATTTTGGGGGTAGGTCTTACTTTTGGGAAAACACGGTACATAGCTTGATTATGTATCGTGGACGCTTTTCCATAATTTCTACTGCCGGCAACAAGCAAATTAAGTTCTGAACCTAATGTGATACTTCATGTCATTAACAAATCTCTCTTACATCTTTACAGTCTTCTTTTGTACAACTTGTCCTGATTCTTGTATCAAACCATCTTACAGTACCATCTTCTCCACAAGACAAAAATGTGTAGGGATCATTTGGGACTGTCATGATCTACAAAGTAAAGATAAGTAGAATTAAAAATGGCATCAAAAGTTGCTTTAAAAACTGAGCTTAAGATCCAAAAATTGCATAAACATTACCTATATAATCTTATATAATAAAAATCAATTAATATGTAATTAATAATATAATAAACTGATTTTGGTCCTGAATTATATAATCAGAATACAATTTAATGAAAAATACTGAATAGCATTTGAAGCCTTTTTGGCACAGACTGAATTTGATGTATCCATTCGATAGAGCATTGAAAATAGATTTCCAAATATTTATATACTTTGGTCTGTTCTATTTGCAAGTCACTGGATTTCCACCTATGATCACAATTTGCATAAGTATTTAATTAATGCTGTCTTTATAGTAACAAGGTATTATATTGTAGTACCTCATATGTAGTTCCATAGTGGCAAGTAAATTGGCACTGTCTGTTGGTTTCAGCATCTTGTTCAACATTAGTATAAAAAATGACCCCATCTCCAGAACAGGATATTATTTGCTTATCATTGGTGCATGGTAAAAATTTTGCACTAAAAATATTTGCCCTGTGTCCTGAGCGAATGGTTGTTAATACCTAGGAAACAAGATTAACATTTTTATTAGCCTACACAAGAGATGGGGAATGATAACTCCTATATACCTTTTCTACCATTACCCTATCCATCCACCAAAATCATTTAATATGATGGTCCTTTATATTAATAATTGATTCTTTCTGATGTGTTGAGGCTGAAAGTCTCCAAATCAGCCAATTAATTTCACAGTTGTAGAAGAATATGGCCATTGCATTAATACAATATTTACATAACATGATTGGGAATGGTAGAAAAGGAAATAGGAGAAATTCATATGATCTTTCCTGTGTTTTTGTGAAATTTAATGGGTTTTGCATCAATCCTTTCACTGAGGACAGATAAAAATTTTTGAAAGTATACAGGATACAGATAGTATCATCAAAACATGTATTTATAATAGCATTTTAACCAGAAGAATGAATAGTTGGCTACCTTACCTTTCTACTATATGGATTAGTAATTACAAGATTAGTATCATCAGATCCAGATAGAATATATTCTCCTGTATCATTCCAGCATATTGTATTCACCTGTGAATAAATATTTAGCAGCTACATTAATCTTGAAGAGTTTTCAAAATTACATATAAAAATATTAAAAGTACTTAGTTGGCCACAACAAAATATTAATGATTAATAAATAAATATTGCAAGATCCTTGGTTTGGCCTCACATTATTAACATGCCTATTTTTCTGAAAACTGAAGCCACAGAAAAATAATACCTCTGAAGGCTGAATCCTGTCAAGATTAATAATCAATTCCCAATATAAATGGACAAAGAAAAACTTAATTTAAATGTGAAAAATATTTAGCTGAATGCTATTAGTGTGGAACAAACTAGATCTAGGCCAGGGAATGTACTTAGCATATGGAAATATTGTTTCCAATAGAAAATGTGTAGCTCATAGTTGAACTGTGGAATGCTAGGTGCTTTTGGGGCTTTGCTCGCAGACATATCATTAACTGACTAGATCATTAACTGACCACCGTAGGTAACATCATCAGTGCTTATTACTGTAGGGTTTGCTCCCTGTTTCCATAAAGTAGCTTGCCCTGCCAGTGTTGGTGGGGTTGTGGTTTTCTCTTTGATAGTTCCTTGATTGCGATAGTTTTGTGCTTGATTGTTTATATTATATTATACTTATCTTGTAATTACTTTATATACTTTATATTATACTTATTTGAGTGTTGATTGTTAAAGAGAATGTGTTCTGATCTTTTTCTTTTCTTCTTAGCTTTTTATTGTCTCTTTTGAATGATATGAAAATGTGGTTTATCTCTGTGTGTCTGCTGATGGCTGATTTGTCTCAATGCAAAGCTTCCAGGAACTCCCTAGTGCAATGGTTCTCAACCTTTTTAATGCCGCGACCCCCAACCGGTCATAAGTCGAGGACTACTCAACCGGTCGTAAGTCAAGGACTACTCAACTGGTGCAGCACTGTTTGCAGAATGGGATTTTTGGCGGGCTCAGCAGGGCAGAAACAGTCTGGACAATTCCTATTGGCTTTTAAAAGCCAATAGAATTAGACTCTATTCAAGAGAGTCTATTCTATTGGCTTTCAAAAGCCAATAGAATAAAAGGGAGAAGCACAGCTAAGGAAAAGGGGGAAAAAATGGCGGACTGCGTTGTTTGGCGACCCCCATAAAATGGTCATTCGACCCCAAACGGGGTCCCAACCCACAGGTTGAGAACCACTGCCCTAGTGTTTTTAGACTTAGCCTGGTCTATATTGTTTAAGTCAGTATAAGTAGTTCTTGACTTATGACCACAATTGGGACTAGAATTTCTGCTTCTAAGCAAAGTGATTATTAAGTCAGTGGTGCTTGATTTTACAACCTTTTTTGCCATGGTTGTTAAGTCACTGCAGTCATTAAGCAAATCCAGCTTTCTCCATTGACTTTGTTAGAAAGAAGATGTTTGGGAAGTTTGTAAATGGTGACCACATGATCCGAGGACACCACAACTGTCACAGAGGCATGTCGGTTGCCAAGCACCTGAATTTTGATCAGGTGAGCATGGGGATGCTGTGAATGGTGTAAGTGCGAGGACCAATTGTAAGTCGTTTTCTTCAGTGCAATTGTAACTTCAAACAATTGTTAAATGAATGTCGAGGACTATCTGTACTGACTTAATACTTAATATGTAAAATAAGCAATATTGTTTAAGTCAATATAAACAACTGTACATTTCTTATAGATCGCCTACATATATGACTGCAGGGCACTTCAACTGTTCACACTTGCTTATCTAACTAATCATTTGTGCTCATTTGGCTGCACTCCACAGTGCCACTTCTCAGCAGGGACTGAAGTAGAGGTCCAGCGCCTTCAGCAGTCTCAGCCAGCCATCATCATCCCAGGCCTCTACTTAGTCCTAGTGCTACTGCTGCCATCACTCTAGAATGCTGTCTCAAGCCTTGCACCGCAGGCAGCCATTCTAGCATCAAGTGCAAAGCCACAGCCATCTCTGCCAGCCTTTACTCTTCAGACCCTGCCATGCCCAGCCAACTTTCACCATATTCCTTCCCACTGCTGGCAAGATATGCCTGGCCTGGCCACGTGTGGGGCAGCAGCTGGCTGCACTAGGTCTTCTTTCCAAAGCCGCTTGCATGTTCTCCAAATAGCATGCACCAATCTTGCAAGTGCAGAGCAGCAGGACCATGGGAACAGAACATTAAGGCCAACAGGGTGAATGGGCTGCAGGTAGCAAAGACCACAGGCCTGCAGGGCAAACAGAGTACAGGATGGCAGAGTCAATGAACACAAGGCAGCAGGGGCAGCAAGTGCAAGGCAGCAGGCCAAAAGGAATGTGAGCGGAGAGGGTCAGCAGGATGAGCAAAGTGCAGGGTGACAAGGGGAGCAGAGGCGATACAGTGCCAGGAGGCCAAAAGGGCAGAGATGGGAAAGAAAATAGAATGTTAATTTTCAGACAAAGCCTTTCTATCACTATATGAAATTGTTTGCAACTATCTTTTTAATTTAACCAAGGTTGCACGTTACTGTGCTTGTCCATTTGTGCAATAGACACTTTTAAATAACATAGTACTCTTACTCTGGAGAACCTTGCCTACTCTACAAATCTGCCCTCATATTCTTATCTGGAGGGAGGTTGCAATTTTAAAAGATAATGTTAAAAGTGTTTAAAAATTTAAAAGGAACAAGAAATCACTTACACAGCCATCATGCACATTCAATGTTGCTTCAAGTTTTAATCTTTGGATAAATTCTCTTCTCCCTGTGGAAAAAAAAATACTGGAAGATTAACTAACATACAGTATTTTAATATTTACAAACACCACCTGAAAAACTCCATTGCTCTCAATTTTCTGCGGCAGAGACTGGGAATTTGACTTCCCAGTCAATGGATAAGCATTTGTTCAGCCCAATCAGCCAAGCAGGCAAAGAGTTATCCAACAAGCATTTAGTCAGAAATATATACTGTAGCATTACACATTCAGTATAATGTCAAAGGCAAAACACAACTGCCCTCAAATTTGAGTAAATTCCCCAACTTGCCTCAGCATATAAAAAGTTACTATGATGACTTTTCCTTGAGTACATTCCAACATGCCTTATTCCCTTGTCTTGTTTCATTTGTGAGGGCAAAAGTGAACACTTCTGGAAGAGTGAATTGCTTTTTTTTTAAGCGAAACATCAACTACAACTAATCAAATACCTAGTGCTGAAATTCTTTAAAACATAATACTAAGGCAATAATAAAGAAAAATAAGAATAAGAAAAAATATAAATAAGAAAAATAAAGAAAAAATAAAGAAAACACTATTTTCCAATCCACTAATATATATGTATTCAGAATGAATGTAGGCAAACCTACGCAAGAGATCAGCTAAGGAAATGATATGAACACAGGTCTAAATATTTATTTAATAGATAAGATGAGTCACATATAAGTATCAGATTTTTAAAGTTTTCTTCCATGAATATATACAAATTAATGATGGATTAGGGCACTATTCTTTTTAGTTTCTATTTATAAAGGATATAAAGATATAAACATTGTAAATAGAGGAATTGTCAATACTGTATCCAACTTACCTTCACTTCTACAAATGCCAATGTCACATTCTACTTTGAGCACATTGTTGCAATCACTGCAATCATTTTAGGTCTGCCAAGGGAAAACTTGATTTTTGAATTCTAAAGATTTAATACATACAGAAAGAAGTCTACCTGCTATTTAGTTGGGAAAATATGAAACTAACCTATAAGTGCTTGAACAGACTTGGAAGGTAAGGTAGCTAGGGAAGTACAAATCAGTTCATAACTGAAATGTTTCAGTTATAGTCGATATAAAACCTATGGTTTTTACATACTTTTTATAATTGTATGTACTATACTGCAAAATAAAGGAATGTAGAATACAAAATATATCTACGTTCCAGTGTAAATTACATCAATTTATTTTTAAAAATAGATCATGTAAGAATTTTCAAGATTCCTTGTTATATCAACATTTGATTCTTGCATTAGATCAGAGTAGGCATAATGATTAACCTCTAATATTCTCTTTTTTCATTGTTTATGTATCACTATGTGAATATGATTTATCTATCAAAGATGGCATATTACTCCCTTCTTTTCCTATCTCCAGAAAATATTTATTTATCATATTTATATGGGCACCGATCTCACAAGAGCATACCGCAATGAATTACAAATATAGCTTAGATTTAATTAGTATTCTTACCAGTAAAGCTGATTAAGCATTAATTCTTTATATGGATATCTAGGGTTATTTAGATATTGATTCTAACAATAGTTTTAAATGTTACGGGCTCTTCAGCTATAGAGGTTTTATATTTTGTTGTGATCTTATTAGTCTGCATCTAATTATTGGTGCATAAAAAAACCTATTATTACTGCTGGACTTAATATTCCACATCACTTTTTCAGTATTTTTTGCAAACATCACTATTTTTAAAATATTAATTCTAAACTGTGTGCATTTTTCTTCTACAACTGTTGTAATTAAATAACTTAATTGTCCTCTGCAATTGATTTCATACCTCATTTTGTTTTATTGAACAATGATTCTGGAACTAAATCAAATTTCAGATCAAAGTACATCACAACTTGTGGGCATTTGTGGGCATAAGTACAGTATACCTCACAAAATAATGTGATTCCAGTTGATGTACTTAATTTCTTCAAAATAAGGAATCATTGGCAATTGACATTTCTGACCTTGTTTCCTTGATTGACAAAATTATTAAACTTCAACTATTATACCACTATTTTAAAAGCTTATCATAATTAATCGATTTTAAAGTAATTCTTACTATCTATTTTAATTTTAATCGTTGAAATGCATTTTGAAATGGTGTAGGGTTCCTGCCTGAGCAGGGGGTTGGACTCGATGACCTCCAAGGTCCCATTATTATTATTATTATTATTATTATTATTATTATTATTATTATTAAGGAAAAGCAATTTTGTATACAGCAATACTGCAATCTTTATTGGAATTTTAAACATATGACACAGCCAAATGAGTACATAGCTAAATATAACCCCTCCTGCTTAGTGAATGATAATGTTACACATACTTGAATGTTCAACTGAAGTAAACAGTGTTAGAGCAACAGACTAGATTTAAAATATTAACTTGCAAGAAAATGTTATTTCCACTATAAAAGTAATGCAGCGTGCTTGCATAACTTTTAAATTTTCTTTAAATATACTTATTTCCCATATTTCATATTATTTACAAAACAACTGCATAAACTCAAGAAAATATTTTTATAGGAAGCAAATTACAGACCCAAGGACTTAGTCCTCACTAAAGTATGACTGTGACCATACAACACTCACTTGAATTTCTTTCATACTTTTTAAAAAATCCTTCTATATAGTAAATTAAAGTCAAAGATAAAGTTTTTTGTCTAAGTGGGAAGAGGATTGTATATGTTTATCTTCTTTAGCATTCAGTTATAGGATCTGATAACGGTACAGCCATTCAAGGGTTTACTAACAGAATGAGAAGCAGCCTGAATAATTTTCTTGACATGCACAATCATCAATCAGATTATCTCTTTCTCAAAATAGAACTTTCTTTCACCTTTCAACCCTTTTCAAATTGTTCCTGATTATAAACAGAGTTAAAATTAGACACCCATTCAATGACTATCAACCACAAACTCAAAACCATTTCACACATGGCCTTTGCATCATTCCAAAATCAATTCTGCTATTATGTAGTCCATCTTCAAAGTAACTGCTCAAAAGTTTGATTGCTCTGCATATAACCTGAAAAAATGCAATCTGTGTTTGATACTTTAAAATGGAACTGGGCTATTTTGACTTTCTTCAGATCCTTGCAACTGTCCCAATATGCAGAAAAACAGAGGCAACGTGTATCCTGTGCTTCTATAGAAAGGCGTAATTCCTGGGGATATTTCCAGATCATTAGATTTGAGTTGGCATTTAAAGCACAGGTTGTAACTAAAAGCTATACCCATAAGCAAACTCCATCCAATCTGTTAGTCCTTCGGGGGGGGGGGGTATTTTGCCACATGTAAAAAGATGTGTTTCCTACTTGTTTCACAGGGCCCTAAATAACTACAAATTGTAAAGCTGTTGTTGAATTGTTTTGAACTATTCTCTTAGGCAGATGAAGGAGAACACTGGTTCATCATCGCATTCCCTGCCTGTTTTCTGTGTTCCAGCGTCTGCAACAGAGAAACACAGATTTAAAAGAATCTGGAGAATTTGGCATGGTATTGCCTTCAAATGACTGGATACAGTTTTTATATATCAGTGCCAGAGATTTCTTTTATTTTGAATGATAAATAATTTAGTCTTTTATATTAAAGGAAAATAATTACTGAAACCCTGAATAATATTCTGATATATTTTGTTGTCTATTAACTGCACATGCAGTGCTTGCAGATGTGAGAAAGCAAAATTGTATTAGAATCTAGTCAAATCCCAAGTGTGCTGAACAAATAGTTGTATCATCCAGTAAGAAATGCAATGTTCAGCAAAGATCTCTCAGAAGACCTATAAACTTTTTCAAGCTACATTGGAAAGCTACTTTCAAACTAATGCTATAACATTAAAGAGGAATTCTGTGACTATAAACCTGTATCAAATACTGAAATACTGCCATGAAATTAATATTCTGATTATAATGGTTGGTATACTTTGGTTATTCTTAAAATGTATTTTAAATAGTTTCTTGTGTTTTTATAATGTCATTTCCCCAGCAACAACAAATTTACATAGTCTCTTAAATTAGTTCATTCATGGTGATCCAGAATCACTGACTGAATTAAACAAAATACTCTCTGCATCAATCTTGCACTTAGATTGTATGTAGATGGGTTCATGTATTCTATTGTATCTGGTCACTCAAGTACATTAAAAATGTGCTACATATAATCAGTCTCTGGGAGGGAGAGTGAGTATAACCTTTGAAGTGGTTGGTAACTGTCTTGTTCAATAAAGACTAAGATATGTATTAACTGGAATCATTTATTATTCTAAATTTTATATCCAATGTTTAATTTGCTTTGATATCTGCTTCTTTCTAACTGTTTATATACCACTACTGAACTGTAAGAGTTTACATTTTAAGAGAAACATTGACTATATTTAATATTTTCCTTCTGGTTCCTCACCATTTCAAACATTTATGCCTCAATCATTTCAGTTTAAAGTCAGTTTAAAACTGGCATATTTTAGCAGCACAATAAACAATGCTCTAAAAGTACTCTACTATATATACCCAGTTTTATCTCAAGAAATGTGATGCATCTTCATCTATTAGTTATAAATTGCAATACAAGGAAACGTTATTTGCTTTCCTATGAGGGTGTATTCTAAGATTAGTTTTTTATCTGATGTTTGAGAGCATGCACAAATGTTGCATGCTTTAGACACTGAACAGGTATTTCATATGTGGCGGTAGGAAGAAGATGCCACTTTTTATATTTTACTGTATACATTTTGCCTCATATTTTTGCATCTGTGTATGTTGTTCTTACTATGAACAACTTTAAATTGTTTCATCAGAAATGTGGCATATAAATCAAAATAATAAACCAAATCAAGAATGTTTTGAGTGGATGCACTAGTCTTGACAAAAATAAATCTACAGTCTTTATGTTAGCATGTTTACAATTTGTTTTCTTGATACCTTTTCAATCTGCATTTGGTCATACTTGTTTACTGAAACACTTTTTATCCACTTATTGTTGTTTCAAAAGTTCATAGAAATATTATTAGCATCACTCATACAATAGAAAAAACAAGTGTAAAATAGCTAAAATGTTAAGCAGCAACAAACTTGTTCTGATCATATTCATTTTAGTATTATTATTAACATTTATATGCTGCCTGAATCTGAATAGTTCTGAACAACTCTGAGTGGTTATAGGGTCTCAGTATTTTAAATGAAAGCAACAACTACAATTGATCTTTGAAACTAGCTAATACAATGTATCCGTATCACTAGAATTTGAAGATCTTTAGGAGAAAAGCCAATTCATTCTGAATGTAAACAAATCAATCTGGTATATTTTAGTTTATCTCTTATAACAATGAGGGAAGAATTTGAAGAATTGAAAAACCATCGCCTAGTCTTAGATACAGCATTGACTGAAATATTCACCTGGACCAATCAGAAATGAATGATGGGCAGTCAGTGGCCTACTACTTTATTAAATTATATACATTCAAGATATTACTCATTTTTTTCAAGGTAAGCACCATTTTAGAAAGTGCAGAAAACAAGTAAGAAATAGCAAGCTATACTAATTAAAGATAAGCAATAAAAAAGAGAAAATAGCTAGCTATAGTTAAATGGGGATTCTATGCCCAACATATCTAAAATTTATAATTGTTCAGATCTTAAACTTACACCAAATTCGGATAAAATATTCAAATAATAAGCATGCCACGGTCCTCCAAAATATCATCATAACATCACTCCCTGTAATTGGGATGTAATTGGAAGACTACTCTTCAAATAAACTTGAGGAAACTTATCAAATGCATTCACATTTTTATGCAAGAAAAAAATAGAATTTGGAGGAAGAACAGGATTGTGCCTCTTTTCTTGTCTGCCTGTTCTTTTTCTAGAATTGGCTTTTATTTTCTTCTTTAGTCATTTAACTCTTTTAATATCCACTTTGCTGATATTAATGTGCCATAATTACACCCTATTATATACATAAATGTTGACCTATTTAACCATGAATTGGTGGCAATGAGGTTGTAATTCTGCATAATGGTTTTAAAAAAATCAGCTTTCAGGAGAAAAAGCCAGAAGAGTGGCTCTAGCAGATTTCCAGACCAAGTTTGACAGATGTGATTAATACTTTTCCAAGAGAGTATTGGAAGAACAGCCTATGGTAATGAAAATAAGTCTGGCAGCATCTTTTCTGCAGCTCATAAAACTTTTACATTTTAATAAAATTTAATAATCAGAAAAATTATTGCCACACTCCTGGTTTTTTGAAAGAGGATATTCATTTTCATTAGAATAGTACATACTGAAACAAATTTGGGAGCAATCAAATATACACCTGGATGTAAACAGGCAAGTCACAGGTGCAACTCTGCTATCACATTTTTTCTACCAAATATCAGTTTTTTAATAAATTATATTCTACTATCTAAAGTACTAGATTTTAATATAGCTACAGCAAAACCACACAGAAATCATTTGTAATCTCACCACCTCCTTCCATGCTGGGCAGTTTTAAAAACAAAAAGTTATTAGTTGAAAAAAATTAGTGTGGCTACCACCCAGAAATTGATTAAAAGTAATGTTTTTCTTACAAAGTTTTAGGAAGTCCATAACCATACATACAAAAATAAAAAAAAATTTAGTGCTACGTTATTTTTCTATATTAATAAACATTAAAAAATAACACTTTGATTTTATTTCACTGCTCAACATATTTAAGGCCCACTGTAGATTCGCTCAACTTTGGTTAAAAAAAAATGCATCCATTCTGCGTATAAATAAGGTCGCTATCATATTTTTATGATTAATTATTCCGGAATGATTCGTACATATTTTTGAGGGGGGAGGGGAATCCCAAAGTCTATGAAAGCCAGAACCTCATCACGTTTGAGTTAAATGTTTCCAAGGTTATGTACATCCTGAGTTTGTTTTTAGCTCATGCTAAACGACACTAAGCCCCTTCCTGATTTCTCTGTGCTACAGAGACCTATTAGGGCAGCGGACGGGAAAGAAGAGCGGTCCAGTTGTTACTTGATTAAACTGAACTCAGTTCAATTAATTTAGAATTGCTCCCTGGCCAAGTGCAACATGTGCCGAAGAATGGGATATTAAAAGCAACCAGAGGAAAACTGCAAGTCGACGTTTCGTGTTCGGAAGAGAGGGTTTTCTTTCCCAAGACTCGCCGCGGAAACTTGTTAAGGGTAAGGGGGCACGGAGGGCGCGGAAGAGCTAGATCGGCCGAGGTTCCCTAGCCGTTTTTACCGACCATCCTGGGTGTCCGACCGCCTGCTCCCCGTTTCGGCATTCAAACCTGCACGGCGCTACTCTAAGGAGGGGCTCACGATCAGAAAAGACGCTCCACGACGACGGTCCCGATGACTCGCCGTCAAAAAGATCAAACCGAGCTTCGGCGCTTGGGGCGGGAGGGGGGGTCGACACAGGGCCGCCGCGTCCCAGCGCCCCCGACCCCGCCCTCCTCCCCCGCTCTTTCCTCACCTAGATACCGTCTCCGCAGCAGGCCGGGTTCCTCCAGGCCCAAACTCCGTTTCTTCACATCCCACAGGAGGTGGGTGCAGCACCCCCGGGACATGGCACCGCGTGCTTGGCCAGGAGGATCGGATCTGCCACCGCGGGCGCCAGCGACATCAGTCGCTGCCACTTACTGAGGGCCACCCCTCCCCCGCTTCACCATGGAGACCGTGCGCGCGCCTCCCGCGCGCGTAACCACTGCCGCCGCTGCCATTCAACCCCCACTCCTCCCCATCGCCTCCTCGGAGAGCTGCCACAGCAACACTAGCTCCTCCCCCTCCCCGCCCACAGACAGGGAACGGCTCACTGGAGACATCGCGAGAGTTAAAGCGTTGTGGGGGGGGGAGAGGAATAACTCTTTGCCCCTAACGTATCTTGCGCTGGCTTTCTGGACAGAGACCAAGCCAACCGCCAGACGCTTTAAAAGTCTCCTCCTTCCCTCACGTTGTCAACCCACCGAACACTCAGAGGTGTGAACAAGTCAGGACGAGTTAAAGGGCGGTGGCAAAGGCACGTTCGGCCGCGGCTACCGTTTGAAAACAAGTTCGTCGTTCCTGAATAAGGCTAAAGAAGCACCCTAAGTCGACATTACTTCCGGAGCCAATGTTCCATAACAGAAAATAATTGTTGCTTCCTCGTCATTGCTTCGCGCTCGCTTTACGAACGTCATAAAAAGCAGACAAGACACTGCTACTGTCACCGATGCTAGAGAGAAAGCCGGTGGTGGCAATAGGAATGGGTGGCCAATAGCATGAAGGACAGCTGTTAAGCCACGCCCCTTTCTCCTTCCAGCAGCAAATCAGAGCGAAGCAAACCGGGCTCGTCCTACCACCGGCTTCTGTCCGTGGGGCGGGTTCTGCTTCTGCTCGGGTCGTGGGAGGAGGAGGAGAAGGACGGCAGGTCGAGAGGCGCCGTCAACTGAATTCGGGGCTCCCGTTGACGCTGTCACCGCGCACACAGGATGGCGGCTGCCGTGGCTGGGTTTCGTGCTTCTTATCACCGTTTCTTAGACAAGATCGAGCTTAAGTTGCCACCCCGGCTGCGTCCTTTCTATAACCACCCTGCAGGTATTGGAAGAAAAGAGAAAGGGAAAAGGCCGGCAATTTAGTCGCTGTAGGTGATCCATGTAAATGTGTGAGAAGGTGAATATGAAAAGAAAAAGTTAAGGTCCTGCAGACGTCCACTTGAAGAAGGCCTGCTTTTAACAGCCGTCCAGAAAAGAGTTTTCCAGGAAATGCAGGTTGACATGTCCTGGCTTTGTAGTTGTGAGAAACCTCTATTTTGGTTACATTTGGAGATGCTTTGCCCTCCAATTGCAGTATTTATCATAAAGTGTCCACATGTGATGTGTTACCTTATGTTGAATGTCAAATATCTGGCTAGTTTCTGAGGAATTGAAGTTTAAGCCCAATTTATTATGAAGTTCGTTAAGTGACCTTGGACCAGGTACTGTACTTTAATCCTATTTCAATGTTTTCTTGAACTCCAAAATGAAAGACAGAATATAAATAACACTGAAGACCTAGTGCATGACTGATGGTTAAACTGATGTGGCATTACATTTTTTTTTCAAGAAATTCCGCAAAGTATTCATCTGGAGGACAAAGTTTACAAACAGCTAGACTGGCCTTCCCAAGTTATTACCCTTTTAATGTTTTAGAATTAGATTTCTATACATCATTGAACATCCCAGCTATGTGAGCAACCGCCATAATAAGTTCTAGGAGTTGTAACTGTCTATGGAGATTCTCAGTCATCCAGGTCATGGTTGTCCCAAAGATGCTTTTTCCAGTGTTAGAACTGAAGGAATTTCATGAATGAAAAGCAAAACATTTTCAAAGAAAAAAAAGCAAGAAAGTTTTCCCTTTTGGAAAAAGCACCTTTAGGAGGTGTACTTCAAATTCATTTCATAGGCACAAAGTTGGGAAAAGCTATAAAATATCTGGACAGGTGAGGGTAACAATCCAATAGGATATTTCAGTGTCCTTTCTACAATTCAGTGGCAGAAGGGAAATATCCTATAACCTCCTTCCCCATCCTTTCTTAAACCCCTCCCTCTTACCAAAAAAGATGTTGAAGTTCCAGTACATTTTAAATCTTATAGAATCTGTATAATTTAAAGTTTGTCACCTACTACTTCTCTTCGCCTTTAGTTTTAGTAATATAATCATCAAGGAATTGACAAAGGTTGCAGAAAACGTAATATCTGTTTGTTCTCCTTGATATAGAAGTTTCAGAAATAGGATCTGTTATCTTTATTGCTAGCAATAAAGAGTGAAAGACTGAATTAAAGTGACTAAATGGAAAGTCAAACTGCCATACAGGAAAAATACAATTGATAAGCTGTAGGGCTACAAAATAGTGACTTGAATTGCTGATACTCAGCCTAAAATTAAGGTTCCAAGATAAACCTCCAAAGTTGCTTCATGGCAAGATGGGAGGCAAACACATTTAATTAATAATAATAATAAATAAATGTGTAACTGTTAGTATCTATTTCAAAAGTTCTCTGGTGAAGGAATGTTATTGGTTAAGTTGCAACAGAAACTTGCTAGTCCAGAAAAGATCATTGCCGAGATGATGCTGCCCAAAAGTGCTGACTGGTGTACTTGCCCCAGGGCTGTCAGATCCTTGTAAGAAAAATTGACAATGGCTCCTGTTCCCTATTATTGTCAAATAAAAGTTGCAAAGGGGAAAAAATTATCTTCAACCTCATATTTACTGTAGCAACTAAGTACATCTATTATGCAGCTATTGTTATATTACAGCTGGCTGCAGGCAGACTTAGAACTTTTCTGTCTTGGGGTTCTAAAATCCTGTCATACTGCAATAACAAAAGCAAATGTATTTTTAATTTAAAAAATGCCATATCCCGGTTTTGGTTGGTATAGGAGTTGTGGCCGTATCTGAACTATGAGGACCTTGTAACAGTTATTCATGACACCATCACCATGTATTTGTTTCATTTCAAGTTGTTTTATATGAGGCTGCTTTGAAGACCGTCTAGAAATTTGAATTGGTCTCAGATGCAATTACATAGTTGTTAACAGATACATGCTAGTACAAATACCTATGCTCTGGCCTTGTGCTGGCTTCCTGTTGGCTTCTGAGAGCAAGTCAAACTATTGTTTGGATTTTAACAGCTATATGGCTTGAAACTGGAGTACTTGTAGGACTGCCTTCTCCAACCAGTTTTATCCAACCCAACTTGTATGTCCTGGAACAACCCGTTTGTGGTTCCCCAATTCAATGGGGTAAGAATGGTGGAGGCCTGCAGGCAGTGTTTTTTTTTTCCCCCGGTGTGTGTTTGTGTGTATCTTTATCTGCCCTTTGGAACCATTTCTTTCAGAAATTCTGTCAGACCCTATACTATTGACTTTCAGTAAATTACAACAAATAATTATTCAAAGAGTTTTGGACATGAGTTGATGGCATCAGTTACTGATTGCTTTATGTGTAGTTAGGGATTAGTTAATTTTTATTTCTGTAGTTAGACTGTAGACATTTTATTGCATTTTATAGGCATACTATAAACTACAAAGCAAAATTTTTCATCTCACTGATATCACATTAAACTGTATTTGTATCCCTTTGGGTTTATTCACTGGAAGAAAGGGAATGTGGTATGTGTAACAATTATTTTAATAACAAAATGTTATTTCTTTTGTAAGAATCTAGCTTCAGTGTCTCTTCGGAATACTTTTTCAGGTTAGTAATAGCTGGGCTGTATAAGAAGAGAAAAATTCTTAACAAGATTCTTTCTCAATCACTTGAATGTGAATTGTGTTTGAGTATAAAAAGAGATATGCCTATTTAATCTAGCAGTGTCTCCTACAGTGGCTCAACCAGTATATATGGAAAACACAAAAAAGAACAAGAGTACATTTACTGTTTTTCTTCCTTAGCAACAGGTTTGAAAGGGAAGCTGATGCTAGTGGCTGAGGTAGTAAATAAACATACTGGAATAAAAAACATTATTTACTTTATTTCCAAACTTTGTGGCTTTTCTTCTCCAACCTATTAACTACTTTGGTTGTTCCTTCAGTAACTGTTCTCTGTCTTAACATACTGTATTTAACACATGATGAACAGAGCTATATTAAATGTTCTAACTGTAGTTAGTTGCACCATACATTTATATAAATCATTATGTTACTGGTAGTTGTACTGAATTACTGCTTTTCTCAACAGTTATACAATGAATCATTGTTTTTGCTGAGCTACAGTATAACATACTATACTATCCTGATGGCACGGTCTTCTTAGCCTTAGTGTCAGTTTCTGTTCAATTTTAAACATATTTTCAAAGTCCATGCCATGTGAACCTGGAAGAGTTTGATGGCCTAATTTGATACACTATGACATTTCCCCTAGATTGGAACATAACCTGCAGTATTGGAGAGAAATCCTTTTATTTTTGGCTTGTGAAATATTCTTTGCAGTTAACACTTCCATTATTCTAGTAGTTCCTTGTACTCTACAGACAATCATTTTATTTAAGATGATTACCATCCAGTGAAAAATAAAGGCAACAAAAGAAATTAGCTGGTTTTTCTATTCATTGTAATACTTATCTTAATAGAAAACTCTTTAGAACATCTCTAAGGCAGCAAAAATAACTAACCCTACTGGGAAATAATTTGTGGCTTGTAACAATTAAGAGTATTTATAAAGAAAGAGTCTTATAAAACAATTGCTAGTTGTAATTCAAGGTAACATTCATAATCACCTGGATCAGGCCTGACATAAGATAGGTATAGATATACCAAGACATTCTGATATAAACTTAAGTAAATGAGGGATTTTTCATTTTTAATAACCATACAAAACAAAAATCTGAAATTAAATGATGAAAAAATAAGAGCACCGAATAACAGAAGTTGTGAGAAGCAATTTGTACTCAAAACCAATTCCTATACTGGACATGTACTCAGAGATACATTTTTCCTTGTTCCATATTCACCTTACTAAACCATTATTTTATGTCTTCCTCTCATGTTATTAGTTACTTAGCATTCTAGTGAAAAGTAAAGTTTAAAATCTGACCAGCTCTGATGTATGCAACTGCCTGATCCAATAATATGTATTTAAGAGTGGCACGATGGCTCAGCGGTTAAGATGCTGGGCTTATCAGCTGAAAAGCTGATAGGTTCAACACCCAAGCTCCACACGACGGGGTGAGCTTCCCTTACTCACTCCAGTTTCTGCCAACCTAATAGTTTGAAAGCATGCAAATGCAAGTAGGTAAATAGGTACCACTTCGTCAGGAAGTTACTGCATTCTGTATTTTCATGCTGGCCACGATGACAGAATTATCTCTCAGACAATGCAGGCTCTCGGCTGGGAATTGGAGGTGAGCACTGCCCCTTGAATTGGTCACAATTGGGCAGGGGAAACCTTTAAACTTTTTAAACTTTATTTTACAATAATTGTCACAACCTTTATGCCATCTTATATCATTTAAGAATCTCATGATCATAACATTATTATTTATGCAAGGGCATATCCGTGTTTGCCATGAGTTGTTCATTGAGAACATTTCTTGAATTCAGTAGAGCTTTGTTATCCCCCTTGTCTCTGCACCTACTAGTTAATATAAAAGATACATACATACCACTAAATTTCAATAGTTTTCTGAAAGATTTAATTAGAATGGTATACCTCAGAGTACTAACTTTAGTTTGCAAGGTGGTTATCAAATACTTCTCTAGAATGATGTGAAATATTAATGTCCAGAACATCTTTAAAATAACAGAAAAGTATTTTTTTTAAAAAAAAATACACTACTCAGAGATGCAATACATACCCTATAATAGGGGTGTCAAACTCAATTTCATTGAGCGCCGCATCAGCATTGCAGTTGCCCTCAGGGAGCCAGATGGGTGTGGCCAGGATGGGTGCAGCCTACTGGGTAGGCGTGAATGGAGTGGGTGTGGCCTACTGAGTGGGTGTGGCCAGCTCTACATTGTTCGCGTCAAAGATGCCTGTGGGGGCCTGGGCAGGAGTGGGACAGATCTGAGGGTCTCTGGCAGAAGGGGGCAAGTGCCAAGGCATGGTCCATTGGAGGAGCCTCGCTGTTCCTCTCAGGCCATGCAGGGGGGAGGGCTTATGGAGCTAAGACTGAATGTGTTTCAGCATAGATGGCCACCACAAAATTGTACATTGGCTCCCAGCTGGCCTGGGCCAGGGCCAAGGCAGCGGGGGCTGTTCCCTCACTGTTTCCAGGATGGCTTTGCGGGCCACATGAAACAACTTTGCGGACCGCTTCCAGCCCCCGGGCCTTGTGTTTGACATGTCTGCCCTAGAATATTACTGAACTTAGTGCTTTCCAAGTATAATGAGTAACAAGCTCCAGAATTCCTGGCGCATCATAGCTATTGACCAGGCTGAGTGGAAATGCTGGAATTTAAAGGACCAGAATGAAAAAAAAATACCCACGTCAAAAAAGAGGCCAGCTGATGCCTGCTAAGTAGTTTGGATTTCAATGTTCATCAACCCCAACAAGTATGTAAAAGACTGAAGTCTAAAACACTAAAGCATGCTGTTTTGCTCATATTGTCCTTAGGTCCTTGGACATTCAAGGACACTACTTAAAACTTATTCCTAAATAGGAGTTGGACTTACAATTTTTCTGGTCACAAAATAACCTACAAAATAACAGCTATGTGGATAATGTGATAATCTCTTTAATTTCAGAGAGATTTCAGCTGCCCAGTTCCTGCAATCAGGTGCCATTTCAGCCACAATGGGTTTCTCTTTTTTAGACAAATGTCAGTTTGTCATCAGGGCTTACCAGAAGTGTGATTAATTGCATTTTTCTAGCTAAAACAGAGATAAAGCTTTGCTTTTGTTTTTGTGCCTGGAACAACATCCTTCAAACTGGAAATGATTTTGAGATATTCTTAGTGTGATCTAACCCTGAAATAGATCTGTTCTCCTCCCCTTAGGACACCGCTATAAGGCATTGAATGCCAAAACAACTAGACACAGGGACAGTTTCTTCCCTCATGCCATCACTTTGTTGAACACCTAATTCTTACAGTACTGTTTAATGTCTATGTACATTTACCTATGTTGTATGGCTGTAGCATTATTATCTGTCTTATCTTCTTTATTCCACTGTATTTTTGGTATTATCATTATGGTTATTATTACTCTGTTCTTTTGCATGTACACTGAGAGCTTCTGCACCAGAAAATTCCTTGTGTGTCTAATCACATTTGGCCAAATAAAGTATTCTAATGAGTCTAATGTTTCCTGCAGAATGCTTACATCTAGAACATCTTGACCTGCTTCTGCTTTGGAGGGTTTACTTCTGGAAAATGCTGAACCCTCTACCAATAGGGTCCAGAAGGAATAGAACAGTTTTGTAGAATGGTCCAATACATTTTATACATCCATAATTACTTATAAATAATATTTGCTTTTTTTGGAGGCTTTGTGTGCAATCTCCTAACTTTCAGCATGAAAAGCAATTTCCCTTGCAGCACCTGACATTTCAAAAAGGAAGCCAATTATTACAAAAAATTCATCCATCCCTTGGATTAATTTTAGAAGGTTCTTGTATAGTTTTCAGAGAAATTATTTCTAGTGAGCAGTATTGTATTTGGAGTTATTTCTCTTTACAAATAGCAATTTACATCTCTTAAATTATATTATAAACCTATGTGATCCCTAAGCTGAGTGATTTTACAGATACAATCTCTATGGGATAACAATAGAAAATGAAAATGTAAGAGCAGCTTGATCAGGTTCATCATTAGAAAACAGAAGAAAATATTGTATAAAGTTCTATGAACTAGGAAAAAAGCAGCTTCGTGAATCCAAATATTGGGAGACTACAATATTTGAGTGAATCCAATAGCATCTGGGAAATGTTAGGAAAATAAGGGGAATTTCCATTGTATGAGTAGGTCTATCCTTCCACCTCCAATCAGACAGAGAATTGCTGGCCTAAGGTCATCCAGTTGTATTTATACCTAAGGCAGGACTAAAATCATGGTTTCCTGTTTTCTAGCCTGGTGCTTTAACTTCTACACTAAACTGACTCTCTAAAGTTTACTTATATAATTTTTTTATTTTACTATCTATTACTGTTTATTTCTGTCCCACTTATCATGATGACCCAAAGCACTTCTGATAGTTCTATCCATACTTACATACTACTAGTTGGTTACATTTGAGGTTAATTTCAGGGCAGGAGGTGTTATTTATTTATTTGCATTCACTTATTTATTGTTATACTTCTGACTAGTAGAATCAAGAGTTTACCATAAAGTTTTTTTTCTATGTAGGTACAAATAACTGTTAACATAAGAGACTGGGGTTCGCCCTCTTCTCAAGAAGTCATTGCTGGATTCCACCCTGTTGGATAATTTCCAACCTGTCTGCAATCTTCTCTTTTGAGGGGAGATAGTTGAGAAGGTGGTTGCACAGCAGCTCCAGAGGTTTCTGGATGAAACGGATTTTCTAGACCCCTGCCAGTCAGGATTCAGGTCTATATATGGCACAGAAACTGCATTGGTCATGCTTTTTGATGATTTCTGGTGAGAGCGGGATGTAGGTAGTGCATCCATCCTTGCTTTACTTGACCTCTTGGCAGCTTTCGATATCATCGACCATGGTATCCTTTTGGAGCAGCTTCAGGGGTTGGTAGTGGGAGATTTTGTGCTAACCTGGTTCACTTCCTTCCTCTGTGACCATTCAGTGAGTGTTAATAGGGGGCGAGAGATCCAGTTCTCGCCCACTACTATGCAGGGTGTTGCAGGACTCAGGACTCTCTCCGCTCCTATTCAACATCTATATGAAGCTATAGGGTGAGATCATCTGTCACCATGGACTGAGATATCATCAATATGCTGATGATACTCAGCTGTATATTTCAGCCCGTGGTGAGTTAAGTGATGCCTTGACCTCCCTCTCGCATTGCCTGGAGGCTCTTAGGGGCTGGATAGGGAGCAACAGGTTGAAACTGAACCCTGGCAAGACCAAGTGGCTCTGGGTTTGGGTTCTTTCAGCAATGGAGAATTGCCACCTTTGGGCTTGGATTGGGTGGCACTGCCCCAAACAGTCCCCATTGTGCAATCCAGTGGTTCTCAGGGACTCATGATTTCTGCTCGAATGGCAGGTGGCAGTCATGATCAGGAGGGCCTTTGTGCAACTGCAAGTTGTGTGCCAGTTACGCCCTTTCCTGGACCAACAATCCCTACTCACGGTCACTTATGCCCTAGTCACCTCCCATCTTTTCTATTGCAACATGCTCTACATGGGGCTGCCCTTCTGGAAGCTCCAATTGGTGCAAAATGCAGTGGCCCGCATGGTTTTGTACAGACTTCAGAGTGCACATGTATTACCTCTCCTGCAGGAGCTGCATTGGTTCCCAATTTGCTTCCGGGTGCAATTCAAGGTGCTGGTTGTCACCTTTAAAGTCCTTCATGACTTGGGACCAGGTTATCTGAGGGACTGTCTCTTGCTGGTCATATCCACCCAACCCACTAGAGCAGAGAGGCATGTTATGGGTCCCATCCCCTAAGGGGATACATCTGACAGGATCCAGAAGAAAGGCCTTCTCCATGCTGGCTCCCTCCCTCTGGAACATCATCCCTCCGGAAATTAGACTGACCCCCATTCTGACACTCTTTCGGAAGGCCCTGAAGATGTGGTTCTGCCAGTGGGTCTGGGGAACCCAGAGCAGGATGGAGCCCATTGAATCACTGGTATGAGTGTGTGTGGTTACTGGCGGGTGGGGGAGATATTATTTTATTTTTATTTTTATTATTTTTAATTCTTTTATATTGTGTTTCTATTTCCTGTAAGCCACCTTCAGTTGCCATGAGCAAGTAGGCGGCAATATAAATTTTACAAATAAATAAATAAACATGAAACATTTTCTACAAATGAAGAAAAGCTGCATTATTTAATTCATTTGGGAAAAATATATTTTTGTCATCATCACAATTCCTTTTTTCTGCAACGTGGATATACTTCATGAATTGCAAGACATGACAAACTACTACAGAGGTTTTACTCAGAGAAATTTAATTGTAACTTGCTTCTTTTGTGGCTTGCAGATTAAAAAATTTTTTATTGAAATGAATTTAATAGCTTTTGAGACTAAGTAAAATCTTCTCTTGCAGGTCCCAAAACAGTCTTTTTTTGGGCACCTGTTATGAAATGGGTAAGTTGATTTGATGGTTCATACAAAATGTACATAATTCTAATGTTTCCTGTGTTAAAGACCAGTTATATACTTTAACTGTAGTTAAAAAAAATTGGTTTACTGGAAAGTCTCCTGGTAGACAAGCACTTTATTTTGCATAGTCAAAGATCATATTAACCCAGCGGTTCTCAACCTGTGGGTTGCGACCCCATTTGGGGTCAAACGACCATTTCACAAAGGTTGCCAAACAACGCAGTCCGCCATTTTTTCCACTTTTCCTTAGCTGTGCTACTCCCTTTTATTCTATTGGCTTTTGAAAGCCAATAGAATAGACTCTGTTGAATAGAATCTAATTCTATTGGCTTTCAAAAGCCAATAGGAATTATCCAGGCTGTCTGCCCTGCTGAGCCCGCCAAAAGTCCCATTCTGCAAACGGTGCTGCACATTGTCTGCAGCGAAGGTGAGCTGTCTGGAAGTTTTCACCCCTCCCTGCTGACCAACTACTAAAAATGTAAATAAAAGAGGGCCAGGGGTGGGGGGTGGGAGGCCGGCGGGTGCAAGGAGGGTTGCTGGCATGCGTGGGGCCCGGCGGGTGCCTTACCTCCCTTGGGCTGGGCCAGTTGGTGGCCCAGCCGGTGGTCGGCCTGCTCTGTCTCTGCCGTTTGCCAGCTACGCCTTGGCCGGCACAGGGGGCAGCACCACGCATGCGCGCCACTCCCGGGCAGGGAAAGTCCTCGACTTATGACCGGTTGGGTAGTCCTCGACTTACGACCGGTTGGGTAGTCCTCGACTTACGACCAGTTGGGGGCCGTGGCATTAAAAAGGTTGAGAACCACTGTATTAACCTAATCTTTGAGAAAAAATTCCTTTCTCATTGTGTGAAATGTTATCTGAGAACTTGATGAAAAAAAATTATTGATTAATATCTCTGTCAGATTTTAGATCCAATGGAATTTCCCAAAAGTCTATATTAAAAATACTTTTAGTTATGTAGCCAGACTTAAATACGGAACACATTATAGATAAGTTAGATTCTAACATAATGGTCCTGTTAGGACAGTGGTGTCAAACTCGCTGTATCACATTATGTGTCGTGACGTATCACAACATTTTTCCCCTTGCCGGAGCTGGGGTGGGTGCAGCTTCCGCACGAAGCATCCAGCCCGTGGTCTGGCAGTTTGACACCCCTGTGTTAGGACAATATGGCTGACCCATTAATCCCATCTTTTATACAATTTCCTCAACTTGTTATAAGCTGCCTTGAGTCACCTCTTGGCAAGGTGGATAACATAAACATTTCATAATAAGTAATAAAATCTTCATGTGCCAATTGAACACAATCTGAAATATCTGGGCTGGTTATTTATAGTCCTTTTGGCCATTGTAAAGGAGGTTGGGAAGCTATCACTTTCCTTCCTACTTTCTGTCTCATTGGAATGGGAAAATCTACAATGTCATGATTGTGGTCAGCATTATCATGGACAATTTGGGAGAGGCGTATCTCACCATTAGTCAGATCTGCCCATTTTTCATGTCCCTTCTCCCCCTTTGCCCCCCATGAGACCATGGAAGTGGGCTGAAAAGTAAAATCACAAAAAGGAGAGACAACTCTGGTTTGTATGACTCATATATATCGGGATATAGATTAAATTGAGCTCCAAATCAACATGGTTTTATTTGATACATGTTAATGCCAGTCCATTGCATTGATATGGAATTATGTACCACTCAAATCCTAGTTTTCTCCTTGACCCAATTTAAAACTCAAAATGGACTGGAACATATAACTCCCAGCTATCTAAATGGCATGCATGAAATATATGATTTCAAACTGAATGATATAGACCAGTGGTTCTCAAACAGTTTGGTCTCAGGACCCCTTTACATTCTTAAAAATGATAGAAGACACCCAAAGAGCTTTGATGTATGTGAGTTATACCTATCAATATTTATTGTATTAGAAATTAAAACAGAGAAATTTAAAGCTATTTATTTATTTGACTTCAAGGACAAAGGAAAGGACCCCTAGATCATACTTTGAGAACTGCTGGTTTAGAATGTAGCACTTTGGTATTAATAAAAAATGAAAGTACTATTACTGACACATTAAATTAAGCTATTGCTTCCCTATTGCAGGGTTTGGTATGTGCTGGAATGGCTGATATGACTAGGCCTGCTGAAAAACTCAGCACTTCACAATCTGCCGTCCTAACCGCTACAGGTATGTATTCTCTTTTAATTATCTAGTATAGGAAAAAAAGATTAAATCATCAGTTGTATTTTAATACCAAGACAAAACTGAACCAACAATTTATTTTATGAAAGGTTTTCAAGCCATATACTTGAAATATAGATACAATTTTTTAGAAATGTTTATATAATTATTATGTTTACCTGACTGTCTAACCGGAACACCTAAAAATAGATATATTTGAACCAGAAGTACATTAATCTAGAAATTTTGCTTAAGTTAAATATGTAGTCCTTGTCTAGCAACCACAATTGGGACTGGCAACTTGATTGCTAAATGATGCAGTCCCCAAAGCAGAAATCACATAATTGCAACTGTGCTTATGACTTTACTTTGTCTTTCTTTCCTTTTTTCCTACTTGCCTGCACTTTGAAATGTTTAACCAGTGCTGGGATAATTAGCAAGAAGGGAATTAATATTTGTATTTACATTCATTGGAAAGGAATGCATAACAAGAAAGTAAACAGCCACACAATAGGGAATACACATTGAAAGGAATGCCCTAGTGCCTACAACTCCGAGTACACTCAGGCTGAAAGCTATGAGTGCGCTAGGTAAACAGCCACTTTATTGTGTGTTATTTCTTGTAATCATTTCCAATTTTTCTGCCCTATGAGGAGGGTAAGGGGGGGGAATGGGTCAGGCACAGGACAACAGATACTGGCTGTAATGGTAATCACATGACTGAGAAAAACTCTGAAGATCGTAAATGTGCACCTTGGTCCCAAAGTTATTTTTTATTACCTTTGTAAATTTGAACAGACAGTAAAGGAGATTTACCTGTATATAAATTACTGACTTTCAGCAGAGATGTAAGGAATATTGCTAAATTCTATTCTGAAAATTAAACTGGCTACAATCTGTACATTGCTGTAAAAATGTAATTAATTGGTTTACATACATAATTTTTACAAGTGTTACAGGTTGCAAGTTTCAAACATTAGTTCCTGTTTCATCTCATGACAGTAAAAATGTGAGCCAAAACTCTATGCAGTACTTTATTGCTAGTTCATTGCTAGATAACAGAACTGTTCAATCACATTTTTAATCTGCCATTCAAACATATACTTTTCTTGTACTAGCAAATCTACAGATCTTCTAGGTTTTAGATTTAGATAATAATTCTAGATGCTGCAAGCTTTCATTCAGCTATAAGGAACTAACAGCAATCCTATAATTACTGAATAAACTTGATGAGAGAGTAGACTGAAAGGGAGAAACTGTGAAGTTTTCCGAATAGAATTGATAAATTTTGAGAATGCAATCATTATTTTAAATTGGTAATAGATCTGTATTTTGTTTTCTAATTCAACAGGCCTTATCTGGTCAAGGTATTCTCTAGTAATTATTCCTAAAAACTGGGGCCTGTTTACTGTTAATTTCTTTCTTGGCTGTGCTGGTAGCTCTCAGCTGTACCGCATATGGAGGTAGGTAATTAGGAAGAATGTTTGCCAATGTTGTATTCTATTGTTTAATTCTGAAAGTTATACCTCCAACATATTTAAAAATAGGAAAGACTGTATGATAGGACCAGAGAAGGCAAAAAAAGGGGAGCCCTCCCAACCGTTTTTTCCCCATGTTGGTGTCTGGTCCTATTCCCAACTATTATTATAGGGAGTTGGGGCTGGTCAGTGTTAGAAATCTGTAAAAAGTAATTCCTCTTTTTTTTAAACAACGACAATAAAAACTGTCCAACAAGGGATCGAAGCATTGGATGCCTTATTAGCTGTTAGTGTAATCTTTGGTTCTCCTTCATTCAGCTCATCTGAACTAGTAGTAGTAGTGGTATCTATAGGATACGATTAGTTGGTTCCTTAGCAGGCCAGTCTTTGAAAGCCTACTATAACGGTCTTGGTTCAATAGAAGCGATTTTTCTTAGGCTGGTAGTAGATAATATTTCAGTTATCTAGATTTATTCAAACCCATTGTTTTCCTTGTATAATGCAAATTGATGACTCCTCTTTGCTTTGAACATTGCCTATCTTAAACAAAGTCCTTGGGAAAATGTTGGTCTGCTTTTTCTACTGATTACTCTCATTTTATGCAATCCACACAGTATGTGTTACTCATTTTCTGTTTAGTAACAGTATTATTGCAGCAGGTGGCAAGAGCTAGGAAATTTTGACATATCCTGAAAAAGCTAAATAGGACTAGATCTTTTTTGTATCTGCATAAGCGATTACCAAAAGATTCCAGGGATATAGGCTATATTGGGATGAAAAAAATATCTCAGTAGAATGCAGTAGAAAATGGAAAACCACTTATTTTGAGGTTTCATCTTGCTAAAAGTACTGCACTGTTATAAACTAGTTTCTACTAACTGAAAATACATATTTATAGCAAGCTTAAGTGATATAATTTTAGATTGTGCAGTGGCATTTTTGAATTAGTATAATATGAAGCTGAACTTTCCTAACAAGTCATGCTACTAGAAGGAAACATGTATGTGCACAAATAAACTTTCCCAGCTACTTTGATTTAAAATAGGACCTACCAGAGCTGAACTGCAAAACTTCATACATTTACCAGATCCAGTAAAAATACAAATGTTTTCCTGACATTTAATGGTTGTCCAGATTTTTGCAGTCCAGATCTGATAGCCTTCCTTAAACGAAATATATAATAAAACCTGTCTCTTGAATTAAATTACAAGCAAATTAAAATCAATGCAATTTAGTTATAGTTCTTATTGAATATTAACCATGTTTTTAAAGAACTGATAGGAAAAACAAAAATAAAAATATAATTTCTAATTTAATGCAATGTTTTTTTCTTCTTCACAATATGTTGGCAATAGTGAATAATTTGTATTCTCTTTTTCTGACAGGTATAACCAAGAGTTAAAAGCCAAGGAACTGGAAAAGCAGCAGTAGAAATTCTAGTTAATTTCTTCTAATCTCAACATAAACTACTTCCTAAGGGACCTAGTTTTAATCCTGTTCAGTTGCCTAGTGTGAATTTTTACTAAAAGTGGTACAGCATGCTTTTCTATAAAGTTAGAAAGCAACCTCTTTGTATTTAAATAAACTCTTTAATAAACTCCAAGTCTCTTCTTAAGCCCAAATGCAACTGATGCATGTATTTTTAAGGACAGAAGCAAGATGACTTTTCTGACTCTCAGAAACCTGAATTTGAAGGGGAAAATGTGACTTAAGCGATTCAGGGGTCTCACATATCTTTCACCAGCAACTTAAATATAATCTTTTCCAAGCTCAGGGAACTGCCACTTCATAATCAGAAAAAGACATATTAGGTTTCATGAGGTGCTGACATATGCATACATGCCAAATATATTTTCTTCTTCAACATTGCTGCAGTCTTAATAGCTATAGAGCCAATGGCCCAAACAGCATAAACTACTGTAAAACTGGAGACAGGGCAGGACTGAATTCATATATTTTTCTATATTTTAAAATATTCACTTTTTCAAAATATGAAAATTCATCAGAATCATAGTATTTTTTTTTAAATTGTGCTTTGTGGAAGATTGGGATTTATGTTACATTTTTACATAGCTAGAGAAATGTTACTTTTTCAGAGTGCTCCTGAACTCCATTAGCCCAGAGACAAACTTTGATTACTGCAATGGATCCTACACCACACGTGTGCTTGTGCTATAGCACCGTTGCTTGAGCTGCATTGGTTTCCATTTGTTTTCCAAGTACAATTCAAGGTGCTGGTTATCACTTTTAAAGCCCTATGTGGCAAAGGGCCAGATTATTTGACCAACTGCCTCTCCCTTAGGATATCTTTCCATCCCATTAGATTAGATAGGGGACACTTTAGGGGCCTTCCCTCAAACATTGTCACCTAGTTGGGTCCTGGGAGCATGCTTTCCATATAGCTGCCCCTGCCCTTTGAAACAGCCTCTAACCTGAGATGAGGGAGGCCTTGAAGACCTGATTCTTCCCTTAGGCACTAGGGTAGGATGGGGCTATGTCATGAGATTTGTACCATGAGTTACTATAATGCCTTGTTGGGATTTTATTTTTTATTGGTTTTGCTATGAGCCGCCTAGGATACTATGCAGGATAGGCAGCCAGTTAAGTTCTTTAAGTAAAAAATTTGAGATCTGAGCCCACAAGATCTCTCTCACTCCGCATCATTAGCAGCCCACATTCTTCCCTCAGTACCCTCCATCTTCACTTACATTTCTCTCTGTTATTTTCTTTACTCATTAGCTCCCTGGCCTATGTTTTGCTAATTCTATGCCTGTGCTATTCCTTCCTATGTGTTAAATTGCTCCAGTTATCTTACTGCTGCTTCTCATCTTAGTTAAACACATTTATTTCTGGTATAACTCATTATGATTTCCAAGCCTTCCTGCTTAGCTGGTAATATCAGTGGAGTCTTTTTCCTTCTCTTCACTTTCCTTGGATAGACAGCAGCACTTCAGAATAAAGCAATTGTATATAACAATACTGCCTTGCCTGATTGTATGGATGTATGGGTATTTAATGCTCTAGAGACGTCATGGATACAGGGGAGATTGCTATAGACAGGTTGTTGCTTACCCACATTTTAAGAATTACTATCCGAGTTCCCTTTTATTCAGGAGGGAAGTGAGTAACACTGGAGCCAGCAGTAAGAGTTCAGCAGTGTAAAGATAGGAATTATGCATCTTTAGATGTTGTAGATCTACAATTCCCAGTACCATTCAGTATTAAATATAATGGCTGGGGTTACTGTATGTTGCAAAATTTGGAAAGCCAAAAGCTACGTATAAATATCATTTATATTTTTCAACTATTTTGACTACTTATGCAACCTGAGCAATGCCTTGTTTTAAAATTGAAGAACTAGCCTTAAAAAATAAAACATGCTTCTTTGTGTCCCAACATAGGGAATGTATGTTGTAACAGTCTCTGCAACATGCTTTTCCCCTTCTGGGTAAACATGAAAATAGATAGTCATTTCTATCTCTCCACTCCACATTTACCCTTCATTGAATGGGTGCACTAATTGTTTTGCTCTGGTTTGCTTACACTATATGGCAAGTAAACCCACTGAGTTAAGCCAAAACAAATAAAATAAAATCTTGTCTGGCTTTGTATGATATGAATCCAGCTATTTGAATTCTGACTACCCATTTAAGGTACAAATTATTCCATCGTCTATCATAGTAGATTGACAAATTGAGACATACAACAGACCACTAATGAAAAAGGTTTATTAAAATATTCACAAGAGTACAATATAAAGCTGCTTATGAGAATATGGAGAAGAAAGAAGACTTGTACAATAAAAAATTCCAGTTTTTTAAAAGTGCAGAAAAGGTAAAAAAGGGCTCAATGTTGCATGGAATGGATTTACCTAGTGACAGGAAATCTTAGCACGTCTAAAGTTTGGGAAGTTAACTTTCACAACTGGAAGTCATTTGTCTTTTATAGAAAAGTACAGCACCACAAAAACACTGCTCATACATAAGTTGAGAGATTTTTGTACTTTAGTTTGAATCTGAATTCAATACGTGAAAAGTGCAACTCAGCATACAGAAATAGAAACAATTATGAAGTGTTTCAGACAGTTACATGATTTTGTAATCTCTTAACAAGACTTGGGCTTCAGGCTCATGTGTTGACTGAATTACTTCTGCTTCTACCAAAATATACTAAGTAGAGAAAGAAAAAACTCTGTAGTGTAAACTGAGCTAGTTACAAGACAGATCATAATTACTTCAAAAAATAATGCACTGGAGAACATCAAGGACAAGTCTAAATGCCTGTTGGAAGAAACTGTGGCCCAAAGTTTACATTACATAAATCCAGACAAATTAGGAACCATTCCAGGCAATCCAAACAAGAAACCACCAAAGAACTAAAGGAGTTGGCTAGGAGAAGAGCGGTACAAGTTTTTATAGCAGATTCCCAACCTGGACTTCCTGCCCACACCTCTGGGAGATGCAAGATGGAATTTCAAGGAGTGCAGCCACTAAGGGGCTTGTGTCCCTTAGTGATGAGTCAGAAGTCATCACTCAGCCAGCCAGCCACGTTCCTTGAGCAGTGGTAGTAGGGGTTGTGCTGCGTAGTCTTAACATAGAAGTAATTGATTGCCAGAGTACTGCTTTTAAAATCATTATAATGCAAAATCTGACATGATCGTATATTGTTTCCCTCATAAACTAATGAGTTCAAGAGTTCCTTAAGTATTTCACCCCTCAGGGCCTCTCAGCTTGCTTACCACCTCACTTAAATTCACTTGGCCAATCCCACACTTATCCCTGTTTTATCCAACCAAATACCTCCCTCAAAGCCACTGACTTCTCCCATATATAATCAAAGGAACTGAAGATGGAAGGATTGAAGAAAAGACAGGAGGTACCTTTTTATCTCAAGCACACTCCAATCTCCAGCTGCTTGAATAGAAAGATATGTAAACTCCTTTGTGTGTGTTCGTTTCACCATATTTTGGTAGCACAATTTATTCATTCACTCATACTAGCCAGGTGTAAGTTTATTGGTAATGAAATAGACCAACTACACAGTGTCATTCACTTCCAGAAGTTACTACCATATAAATTGTGGCATTGGTTGAGTGCGTTTTGACAGTGTTCATCACTAATTTCATCACTCGAGTAGCGCATTTAAATAAGGCCACTTGTGTGAATATTAGATGATATAGTTGTGATGTATCATGTCTATTACACATTGATATATGCACAGCAGGAATTCATCTCATATTGTGTCATGGTATGAGTTACCTAATAAATTGTGTCACATTCCTGTAGAGCAGGCATATCGAACTTATGTCGCGCAACGTCATATGACGTTGCGAGTTTTACATTCCTACTGTAGAGTTTTCACCTGATGATTTATCTTGATGAAACTCAGATATCGTAATATAACATTTGAAAGTGTATTTCTTGTGATATTTTGCTATAGGTATGTCGGACTAAATAAAGCAGACATCCCTGATTTAATTATAGTTTTTCTCACACTTAGTCATATATTTTTCTTTCTGTTTTACAAACTAAAATTTCATGTCAAAATAAAATAAAATAAAATGGAATGATGACTATTTGTGCTTTCTTTTCACTTGTACAACAGGAAATGTTGGTTTGGAAAAGACCCAGTGCATTTTTTGCAGTGTTGTGTTTTCCAGCTCAAATCTGAAGCCATCCAAGCCTCGAGAGCATTTCAAGAATAAGCATGGGGCAGCTGATGTTGAAGGACATGATGTTGAGTCATCAAAAATCAAAAGAGCTTGTTTTGATTCACAAGAAACTCTTCCAAAATTAGACTGCATTTTTGTTGGGAAAAAAACCCTACCTCTTGTGTCATACAAAGTGGAATCTAAAGTGGCCAAATCCAAGAAGCCTCATACTATTGCAAAAGATCTGAACAATAAATGTGCAGTAGAAATGGCAACAATTATCAGAGCAAAGAAGCAAGAAAAAAATATTGAACAGTTGCTCCTACCAAATAATGTCCTTCACAACCAAATCATTGATTTGAATGAAGATATTTTGGGCCAAATCATCTCAAATGTCAGACCTAGTCCTTTTAAAATCTCCATTTAATTGATTCTCCAGCTGTAGTCAACTCACATGAGTGAGGTATGTCAATGATGGTACTGTGAAGGGTGACTTCCTGCTTTGTAAACATCTGAAAACAAACACAACTGCAAAGGATGTGATGCAGTTAGTGAAAGATTTCTTCCCTAAGCATGATCTGGATGTCAAGGAAATTGGTACTATGTGCATTGACACAGCACCTGTAATGCTTGGAAATTAACCTTTTTTTTTGCATTGGTGAAAAAGAAGATTATACACATACAAATTTTTTCTTCATTGGCATGCTTTGGCATCAAAATATTGCCTCCAAATTTAAAGAAAGTACTTGATATTTGTATGAAGATCATCAACTGGATAAAGGGGCATACTTTAAACCATCACATCTCTAAATCACTTTGTGAGGATCTGAGAAGTGAGCATTCAGTTTTGCTTTTCCACAAAAAAGTCTGTTGTCACAAAGACAAGCTTTACCCTGCTTCTTTGAACTGCTGGAAGAAATCAAAGGGTTTTTTTGGAGAAGCATGAATGTAATCTTGTTGGGGGATTAGAATCAAAGGAATTTGCCTAAACATAGATTTGCTTAACTCATATTTTCACTCATATGACTGACCTGAGTGTTTCTCTTTAAAAAAAGATAAACATGTTGAAGATTTGGGAAAAATTGAATGCCTTCAAAGAAAATTTATATATTTCATCTTGAAGGATAGAATGAGGCAATCTCTCAAATTTTCTTTCACTTGACAAAATGGTTGATGATGTTGGATCCATAATTCCTACTGTGTGTGTTGAGGTTGTGGTTCATTTAGAAATTCTGTCAAAATTGTTTGATCTGGAGAGCTGAAGGTTTTAGAAGAATGGATTATGGATCCATAGTCCTACAATTTGGAGAAAATACCAGATGATGAAGAGCTGAAGGAAAATCACATTGATTTGTGGACAAATAGAGCTCATGGAATGTAATTTGAAAGCAAGACTTTGGAAGAGTTTTTGTGTGCAGTGCTGGATATGTTCCCAAGACTTGGTGGAAAAGAATATGTCATTACATTTGCAACAACATAGATGTGAATCTAAATTCAGTTCTCTTTTGTCAATCAAGACAAAATCTACAAATTGCCTGAATCCATAGACATACCTGCAAATTGCAGTCCTGCAAAAAAAAAAAAGTCCCACTTTTTGACAAAATCATGAATGAGAAGCAGAAGCAAAGATGCCATTGAATTTTATGTTCACAGTTGGGATTGATTTTACCTTTTATATATTTTTCTGAATAAATTGAATTTAATTGTTCAATTTCTTCTGCAGTATTGATACGATTCAACTTCTTGTTCAAAAATTAGACTTCTACATCTTCAAATGTAATATTTTTGTAGAGGTTATGAACATTAATCCAACATTTCCTAGGAATGTGAAGCATAGAAAAGGTTGGGAATCACTGATATAGAGGATGAGGTTGTAGAGCTTTAATTGACAGGCAAGAAACAACAGTATCATGATAAAACCGAGTTGCTTCATTGTTTCAAGTATGAAGATGAAGTTGAGAAAGAACTATGTCAAAGAAGCAGCTCAACTTGAAAAACCTAACACAATGACTGATTCCAAATGTGTTTGGACTTCTAGAAATATGATGACAATATGGTTTATGTAATGAAGATCAAGGAATATTTTAACACCATTCATGGCAAAGTTCAAAGATTCAAACAAAAGAAACAAAGCTTCCCATTACAATGTTCCTGAAAAGACAACTTCTACATTAACATCTAAAACTCCTCATCCCCCTCAAAACAGAAATCTCAGCATCAGCCAACCCTATTTCTTGCCACTCACTGAGACCCTATTACTGACGAGTAATGAATTCTGTGGTGAATACCCTGATGCATGCCTTGTTCTTAATTACAGTAAAGTATGTAATATAATTTTGATACAGTGTTTCCATAAATATGGCTCAAAATGTTACTCATTATTCTAAATCACACTAAAGTCATTTAAAATAGATTTAAATATCTTTTGGATAATTCTAAATAGCTGCCCAAGTGTTTAGATCTAGGGATATTGGGACAAGAGTACAAATTTTCAGAGAATTTAAAGTTTTGCATGTTCACACATAACCTCTACAAATATGGAGACCCAATGCACACTTCCTGTGTGCTGCACAGACTAGCAATTTAGTATTAGCCAGTCCTTATTTCAATGAAAAAGCTCCATTTTTTAAAGAATCCTTAAATCTATTTTTCATGTAAAAAGCTGAAAAAACGTATGAGCAGATATTATAGGCATGTAAAGTACTTAAGAAAAAAGCAATAGCACCAGTTTACCTGAAACACTGAGGTAGAGGGAGGGAGAGAGAGCAGATTCAGAGTTGATAGGAATGACATCATAAAGATGAAAGGCAATGGAACAGACTTCTTCCACAGTAGAGAAGTACACAGCTATTTAAGTTTCAAAGTAAATTTGAATGAGATTTAAGAACTAGTGGCACTAAAACTGTCCTAATATATTTATGCCTTCCATGAAGTGCCATAAAATATTAAGTTGTAACCATTTCTTTTTGCAATTGCAACATTAACCAGCCATTTGTAACTCTTAGAAGTAGACTACTGTGAAGAGATGTATAGATTATAGAAAGGCACATCAAAATCAGCACCCTATTTTGCTCAAAGAGGTAACTGAGTTTCATCTTTGTTGCTGAAACCAGAAAAGAGCCATAAAAACATTTCAAGATATTTGTTAATGTTGTACTATAAAAATTACTTGATTAAAACTTTTATATGTCTCTAAGTTTGTTTATGGGAGACTGCCTGTAAATTCCTTGAAGACAAAATTTTGCCTTCCATTAGGTTGGAAACTAAAGCAGGTAAAGATTACTTCTCCTGGAAAAGGAGGACATTAGAGTAGAAGAAGACATAAGTTGTATGAAAAATTAGATCTGTAAAAAAATGCAAAAATATTAAGAGAAATCATGCAGAAGTAGTTCTTGTGTCCATTTCAAAAGTAACATAAAAACGTACCAATTCCATTAGAATATCCAAGTATTTCCAGTTTTTCCATATAACAATTGACAAATTGCCTAAAGATGTAACATGAATGTTTGTTTTTCCCCCTTTTCCTAAATATATAATGAACTATTTGGCCATTTATAAGCAGAATTATCATCATATTTTAACATGCAACATTGCTCTCATTTCTGTATGATTAAATAGACTATTTACACACAGTTCATATATAATCTCTTTCTCTCTGTATGCATATGCATTGGTCTTAGCCTAGGCATCAAAGGCCACATATGAGTTCTCTGGGTCAATTTTCTTCAAGCAATTCCAGTTTGAACTTTTGTTAAGCTTCGGATAGGTTGTAATCTTCTCAGTTCTTCCGAATGTCAGCATAGACTACAGACTCTGATTTGTTGATTTTGTCACTGTAATGCCCTCCAGAGTGATCTAACTGTGCATAAATTACTGGTCCCTAAAAACAGAAAAAATAAACATGGTATAAATATTTAATTATTCTATAAGCAGCTAATGAAAACTCAGAATCACATGCAGATGAAAACAAGGGATTTGATTTCCTCTTTTTGAAATCCAATCTTAGAAATCATACCAATTCTGTAGATTATTCCTGTAACCATCGATCTGTTGACATAAACGAATATAAAATTCACATCAAATGGCTTATAGCTCTCTGGCTTCCATGCCTCAGGGATATAAGATCATTTGTAGTTTATGTGGCAACATAGTCAAAGACAGTGCAGAGAATGAACTCTTCTTCAAAAGTACATCAAGCAATCACAGCCCTGCTAACAGCTAATTCACAAAATTCCACTTTTCCACACACTTACCATCACAGATTACATTTATTTCTATAGGTGGCAGTAATTTAAGAAAAGGAAGCAAATGGAATACCAACAAGAAAGGAGAAAGTAACTGAAGAATAATTCCTAGGCATTTATTTTTTACAACTCTGTCAATCTTTCTTGACAACATTTGGAGTACAAAATTATATTCATTATAGTAACTTTGTCCCATATTTTTCAGAATAGGTCTCCTCAAACCTTTAAGTAATAATGTATAGCTTCATTGTAACTATTAGAGTTATTGAATAATTCATGTATCTGCTTTCTGTACAGAAAAAAAGGACTTAACAGTCCAGTTCTTTCGGATATAAGTCAAAGGGTTTTGTTTAATGGATTGACAATGCAGATAAGGAAGCATTTTATAAGGAGAAAAATAATTGGAAAAAATCAATAAGGTCTATGTTAACTGCAAACAAGCAGGAAAAAAGAGGAAGAATTTGTTTTTCCCTAATATGCAGCTGTCATCTTAAAAAGAAATTGCATCTTTTTTTATTTAATATGCTTTTTCTAACTACTACATATAACTATTTTCTAGCAAGGAGAGTTGATCAGAGAAACATCATAGTCTCTTGCAGGAATTTCCAACTGTAATCAATTATATAAATAGTAATTTGCTGCAAAAAGTACTAATCTGCAATCATTTTATGTTAATTATTTGAATTTCATTTAAATAAATTATTTGAATTTATGTCAATCCTTGGAAAGGGCAATCACATTGTCAGGTCCCCAAATCCTTATTGTTTTCCCATGCCTTATGCCTCTTGTTTGGGGCCTGCCATTCTGCTGGGGGGGGGGGGAATTTGCTTTCGCTTGGGATGACTTTTGCTCTCTGCTTTTCTCTCTCCCGCCTCTATCCACTTGAGAAGAGAATGTGTCTCTCTTATCAGGGAGATAGTTACAGAGAAACAAAACTGGAGAAGACCCTGAGATGCGCACCAACTGTGCCAGTTACCCAAACATCATGCCACCTGTGGATTGGCTGGATTTCAAATGGACACTATGACTGTGGTGGGAAGAGAAAGATTGCTTGTTTAATTATACAATTTAAGCAGGATTTTCCACAGATCTCACCTTGACTTTCCTGTCACTAACCCCTAATAAAAGTTCCTTTTGAGACGATGCCTGTTTCAAGAATTCTGTTTTCTTGTGTGGTTAGCTGAGGTAGGTCCTTACACACATTTTAATCACTTTTAATCATATCTTAGTTTACACAACTAGTAAATATTGCCACATAAATCTCTAGAAAAAAAGCATAAGCATGGAGAAGTATGCAAGAATAATTGTATTTCAGAAAAAAAAAAGAAGAATATACAGTACACGTTGCCAGAAAAGTTTCTAGCAGAAATCACGGGAAAAAGATTTTAGCATTCAGAAGCACTGTCTGAAGTGCTATGTAACTGAGATATTGTCTTCTAATTTATTCATTGTACATATAGGAACCCAGATAACCAATCGGGTCAGTATTAGACCTAGAAAGTAGAGAACATAGTTAATTATCACGTTCAAAATGATCAAGCATTCTACAGATGAACAAAGGAAAAGGAGAATACTATACACCAGCCAAACATGCACAATTGTGAGAAATTATGGTTCAGATGAATTTATTGATGAGGACAAGAAGGCAAACCTGATGAGTCTAGCTGAAGATGGAATGAATCTATGAAGGCTGTTTTCAGACATGCCATCTGAACTCCAACCTGGGCAACAAGTTTCTGCTTTCAGAACAAGCAATGTTAATCAACTTTAGGACTAAATATTTAGGAAGTAAACAGGCGACTAGGATAGGTAATGCACAAGCTGTTACTTTAAAGGTACAGTATTAAGCTGGTGATTTTTTTTAAATTTCCCCCTGCCTTCGTGTGTGTGTGTGTGTGTGTGTGTGTGTGTGTGTGTGTGTGTGTATAAACCCCTCCTTATTCTAACAGCAGCAATACAAATCTCTACAGAAAGGCACATTCTGGTGCACATGAAAATTATTGCCTGAAAATAATTATAAAATAACAGTATCCCAATTCTAAATTTGATGTGTTTTAATTCATTGCACAGAACTACTGGTAGCATTTTAAGTATAGAAAAAAAGATAGAAACCAAAGGATAAATGCTACATATTCTAATATACTTTTAAGGGCTCCAAAAGAAAGCACTTCTGATTCTAAATTTCCCAAACAAATCAACGGTACCCTGATACACTAACTGGGCATGAGAATCTGTACTGATATTAGGAAAAAATAGTTTCTTTTGATTTAATTCATTGCAGCTGCTTTTATGTCTCTATTAAAATAACATAAAAGTAGTCTGTAGAATAGGGATTCCATATGGGCTGCAGAAATCCAGCGAATATCAAGTTTGCAACAATTTAATAAATCATTAACTGTAGGTTGCCACACAATGTCTGTCTGAGTAGATATGACAATTCTATTGTAACATGCCTGGCTGAATGCATTTTCATATTCATACAATGTTCTCAGAGATATGATGTGTTCAAGTGCAAGCCATCACTGGGAAATAAACACAAAGAAACACACACTGTTTGTGAACTGTGTTAGAAACAATCTCTAACAGGGTTCAAACTCCTGTATTTTTAACTGAATTCCATAACACAAATGTAATCATTTTATCATAATCTTTCTCTAAACAAATGGGCAATATAGTATATAGCAGTACTGGTGTAACTACCAATTACTTATATAGTATATTAGTGATACACTACTACATGTGCAACCTACTTTTACTTCTACTAATTCACTACTGTAACTACTATTACAACTACTAGGTAAAAGGTAAAAGTTTGCCCTGACTGTAGGGGGTGGTGCTCCTCCGCGTTTCTTAGCTGAGAGACTCAGCCTTGTCCAAAGATATTTCCGTAGTCATGTGGCCAGCAAGACTACATGCCAAATACACACAGAATGCTGTTACCTTCCCACCAAAGTGGTATCTATTTATCTACTCACATTTGAATGCTTTCAAAGTACTAAGTTGGCAGGAGCTGGGCCAAATAACGGGACCTCATCTCATCACATAGTACTTGGGTCTTGAACACAAGTGTCTTAACTGCTAGGCCTCTGTGCCTCCTTTACTATTATAACTATATTATAAAATTCAAAGAATAGCCTCCAAAACCAAGTCAACTTCATCCATCAGTTATTAACTATTTGCCAGGCAGCAAAGCAAACCAACATTTTCATCAATATCATTAATCATTTTAAGGAGTTCATAATCCAGGTCTATATTTAACTACTCACTCATCTGGTATTCATAATTGACAAGAAACTCCATGTTGTCAAATGGCTGACACCATTCCTTCAGAACTCAGCATACAAAGACTACCATTTCTTTCCTTTCCCACTGCACTCTAGCAATTAATAAAACAAATATTGCCAGCTAATTTCTGGACTTACAATCAAGAGTACTAATAGTCAACTGCAACCACTGAAAATATCATGTGGAACTGTGTAAGTTAGTTAGAAAATAGCTAAATTTGCATTATAACATCAAATTATCAAATAAGTAATCTCTCTCTCTCTCTCTCTCTCTCTCTCTCTCTCTCTCTGTGTGTGTGTGTGTGTATGTTAAATTTGGATTGCTAACAAAGAGTTAAAGGGAGACTGGTATAGCTATTTCAAGCTACTTAGCTCTCATCAGCCAGAATCCTGGGTACATTCATGTTGAGAAAAATAGTCGAACAACTGTTAAATAACTGTTTAATAAACTTAGCTTTCGTCGGCTAACTGCCGATGTCGTGAGAGTAGAATGCCAGAGGTTTGAAAGCCTGCTTATAAGACCAGCTGCTTTTGCGCTCTGCTCATGAAATGCGTAACCGGTCTACCCACCACAGATGGTCATATTGCTTCTAACTGTCTCACATCCGTCTGTGTATTTATAAGTACAGGGGCTATTGCCTCTCTCATCACTCTCTTTGCTTGCTTTAGTCGTGTCTGAATACACATTGCTGTGGGGTGGTCTCCCAGTGCCTCCTGTCCTCTCTCTCTCTCTCTCTCTCTCTCTCTCTCTCTCTGTGTGTGTGTGTGTGTGTGTGTGTGCATGTGTGTGTATATGTTTCTCATTTTTCCAAAGAGAATTTCATAATTGTTTTGTGCTCTCTGATGAGATTTTATTCCTTACTTAAGCATCTCAAACCACATCATAAAGTCTATGACTTTCTATTAAGATAGGTAACTTTGAACAGATTTTTAAAAGTACAATCTTTTCTAATCAATACAATTTCTATTATTTCTTTCCATCCAAGAAAAATGATTCACTGTAGAAAAAAAAGAGACCTAGTATTTATTTCCCCTTTTCAAGTCAGCCTTATTACCTTGGACCTTACTTTGGACCTGATTCCAAAGTCCCTCAGTCTCTTTGGATGTAATACTCTTAAGTAATATTTAGTGGTGGCCCAAGACTGAAGGCAAATAATAATAATAATGCCTACAATTCAATATGAATCTAAAACATTAAATATTTAATATTCCCAAAGGCATATAATTACAGCTGAAAGAAATTGAGACACTACTGTGGAAGAGCTATTTACTCAATCCTCTATAAATCAAATCTCTAGAACTGAAGACCTACATGAAGGTGTTGTTGTTGTTGTTAATTGCGAAGTCGTGTCCGACCCATCGCGACCCCATGAACAACATTCCTCCAGGTCTTCCTGTCCTCTACCATCTTCTGGAGTCCATTTAAATTCACACCTACTGCTTCAGTGACTCCATCCAGCCATCTCATTCTCTGTCGTCCCCTTCTTCTATTGCCCTCAATCTTTCCCAGCATTAGGCCCTTCTCCAGTGAGTCCTTCCTTCTCATTAGGTGGCCAAAGTATTTGAGTTTCAACTTCAGGATCTGGCCTTCTAAAGAGCAGTCGGGGTTGATCTCTTCTAGGACTGACCGGTTTGAATGCCTTGCAGTCCAAGGGACTCGCAGGAGTCTTCTCCAGGCCATAGGATTTATCTCACTACAGAAAGTTATCATTTATTAAGATTAGTCACCCTAATTTTGCCAAAGATAGCAAGTATATCACAAAAATAATAGCCAAAAGATAGCTACATTCCTCACCATAGGGTCCAGTACAGCAAGGCTTTATCCAGATATTTTTCCATGTATGTGTTTCAGTGATGAGCCGTCTTTTCCTCCCTTAGCAAAAATACCACCTTTCCAGCCACTAGATAATCTCTGAGTCAGAGTATGACACCATTTACCTGATGAGATCGGATGGGCACGCTGTTTACCAAAACCTCTGTGTCGGAGGGGGACTTCCGTGGAGCCTGCTTAACTGGAGACATCAAGCTCTCAGAGGTACTGCAGCTGATGAGGTGGCAAGCAGATTTTGCAGAATAACATTCAAGAAGTAAATAAAAGACAAAACAAAAACAAAGGCAAGTGATGGCAAGATGAGGTGGCATTAGGCCAAATAGAGTGACCTCAGTGAATGTCAGACAACACATACATCCTTGCTTTATACTTGCTCAGGTTAGTCATGCCTATATTTTCTCCCCTCACATACAAAGAAGAAAGTCATTCTAGCTCCAGGTTAAGTAAAAAAACTCATAACCACATAAAGGATTAACTTCCCCTGCCATCTTCATCTAATATGATTTGATTTAGAGTTTATTAGATTTAAAAGCCATCCAACCCCTTTATGACTCTCCTACCACTCACTCTAGCCCTGGTCCTGGGAAAAAACCTAGATTGTAAGCACTAATCTAAATCAGTGGTTCTTAACCTGGGCAATATCACCCCCCAGGGGGCGATTTTGTTTTTCAGGGGGGCGATGGAACAAAAAGGGGCAATGTAGGCGAAGGAATGAAAAGGGGGCGATATGGGGGCGATGGAGCGAGAAGTTTTGGGGACACTTTTGAGACTTTTTTGTACAGTGAATGGCTGTATATCTGTCATACAAAAACATCAGATTGCTCGCTATTAGTGGATTGAATTGTGTTTTTAAATGTTCCTCCAGCTAGCTTCAGTACAGAACGCTGTTCATATGTGAATACGCATCGCTTATCTTCATGTGTGTTGCGCAGCAGCCTCTACCCATACAGTGGCGCGCCATTAGCCAGAATATGGGAGATATGGGGAAAAGACTGGAAATAAATTATTTGCATCGATATGTCCTATGACAATTTTAAAGAAAACAAGAAAAGTGTTTGCATAAATTGAATAATAATAATAATAATAATAATAATAATAATAATAATAATAATAATAATAATAAAGTTGGAAGGGACCTTGGAGGTCATCTAATCCAACCTCCTGCTCAGGCAGGAAATCCTACACCATTTCGGACAAATGGCTGTCCAGTCTCTTCTTAAAAACTTCCGGTGTTGGAGCATTTACTGCTTCTGGAGCCAGGTTGTTCCACTGATTAATTGTTCTCACTGTCAGGAAGTTTCTCCTTATTCTAGGTTGCTTCTCTCTTTGATTAGTTTCCACCTGTTGCTTCTTGTCCTGCCTTCAGGTGCTTTGGAAAATAGCTTGATTCCCTCTTCTTTATGGCAGCCCCTGAGATATTGGAATACTGCTATCATGTCCCACCTTGTCCTTCTCTTCGTTAAACTAGACATATCCAATTCTAGCAACTGTTCCTTATATGTTTTAACCTCCAGTACCCTAATCATCTTTGTTGCTCTTCTCTGTACTCTTTCTAGATTCTCAACATCTTTTTTACATCGTGGTGACCAAAACTGGATGCAGTATTCCAAGTGTGACTTTATCAAGGCTTTGTAGAGTGGTATTAATACTTCACGTGATCTTGATTCTATCCCTCTGTTAATGCAGCCTAGCACTGTGTTATTATTTCCTGTGTTATTATTTCCTATGTTGTGATTGAGAGGTTATGCTGGGGGAGGGAGTGATGAAAACTTTCTCATTGGCTCAAGGGGGCAATTCATTCAAAAAGGTTAAGAACCACTGATCTAAATAATATCAGGGTAGGGCAACAAGGGATTTCATCTCTGGAGAAAAGGTGCTACTGCTGGATAAACAACTTCCAGCATCTCCTGAACTGACCATTCTTAAACAATGGAACCCAGGCCTGCCAACTCTGTCAGATCATATAGAATTGACAGTACTACATCACCTGGAAGTGACTTTTCTATATAAAAATTTGCTGCTAGGAGCTTTGGTTCTAAAAATAGGAATAGTAATTAACCCTTTCCCAATATATCAGCTTTTCATAAGATTTCCAAATGTTTTGGTCAATAGCTGCTGATGGGAACTGTACCCCAAAGTATCTGTAGTTATCATATTGGGGAAATCTAATCTAGTTTGATTTTCTTCCTACGTAGCATACAGAGTGATGCTTAAAAAATTGAGAACCCTTCTGAATTTTCAATATTTCTACATCTATGACCTAAAACATTATTTTTCTCCATACATTGCCTAAAACTAGATAAAGAGAACCCAATTAAGCAAATGGATCAAAAATGTTTTCTTTGTTCTTTTTTCACTGAAGAAAATAATTCCAAGCTACTTATTTCATGGAAAAGGTATACGAATCTTTCAGTAACTAGTGTGCCCCCCTTGGAAAGCAATAATTGCAACTAAAAGTTTCTTGAGACTTTTAAGCAGTCCTGCGTATCAGTTTGGAGGACTTTTAGTCCATTTTTCCATATATAGAAATTCTTACATAAGCAACTTTTCCACTGTTTCATTTCCAATTATGTAGCTTCCCATTCCTTGCATCAGCTGCCTGTTTTAGGTTCATCCTCAACATTTCTATAGAATTAAGGACAGGACTTTGACCTGGTCATTTTAAACATTAACTTGGTCCTGCTTTAAACATTCTTTAGTGGTATAACTATGCATTTGGGTTGTTGTCTTGCTGCCTGATCCACTTTCTCTTGAGCTACAGTTCACAGATACCCTGACCTTTTCCTATAGAATTTGCTGCTAGAATTCAAAATTCATAGTTCCATCAATGATGGCAAGCAAATCATGCTGGTTTAGAAGTAGAAAAACAGGCTCAAACCATGATATTGCTACTGCCATGTTTCTCAGATGGGATAAGGCTTTTTTGGATAGATTGCAGTGTTTGCCTTCATTCAAGCCAAAACATTCTATTCTGGTCTCATCCATCCACAGAACATTCTTCCAATAGCTGTCTTCCTTATTTACATGGTCTTCTGCAAACTGTAAATGAGCAGCAATGTTCTTTTGGGAAAATAATGACTTTCCTTCCTTCCTTCTTTCCTTCCTTCCTTCCTTCCTTCCTAAAATGTATTTGCCACCCATCTTGTATTCAACAACTCTACATTTCTTCTTGCAATCTTGCCATTGTTCAGTAATCTGCTAATAGTGTTCTCATGAACACTGACATATGCTAATTTAAGCGAGGTCTTAAGTTCCTCAGACATTACCCTGGGCTTCTTTGAGCCCTCTCAGAGCATTACACATCTTGCTCTTGGTATAATCTTGATTTGTTGACTAGTCCTGGGGAAGGCAAAAATGGTGTTCAGTTGTTTCCGTTTGTACACAATCTGCCTTACAGTGGACTGATGGAATCCAAACTCGTTGAAAATAGATTTACAACCTTTTCCAGTCTGGTGAGCATCAACAACTATTTTGTTGGAGGTCCTCAGAAACCTTGTTCAAGCAAAGGCACACTATCACATGCCTGTGTTGCGAAGATCAGACTTTGATTGTGATTATCAAGAATTCTATTCTTTAAATAAGGAGAGGCCCCTACACATGTACGTCTGATTATCATTCCATTCACTGAAATATCTAACTCTAATTTCTCCATTCAAATGAACAGATAATCATGGAAGTTCAGCAACTTCTGCTATACTCAAATATGTAGCTTTTGTCATTTTCGTCAATGAATAAATGAACAAATATGTCTTTGACTCATTTGTTTAATTGAGTTCTCTTTATTTAGTTTTAGGACTTATGTAGAAAACAAATCATGTTTTAGGTCATATTGATGCCAAATATTGAAAATTTTAAAAAGTTCAAAACTTTTAAGCATCACTTAAAAGCATATGCAAGTGTGATCATGGCAAGATGACAATGAGATTAAGCAGAAAGCAGCCCTCCACTAATCAATTTTGTTATCAAATATAAATACTGAACATTCAAAAGGCAGACATGAAATATGAAGCAATACACAGAAACACAATACTGAGAAACATACTTAAGTACTAGTAAATGGGCTTCATTCTTATTAAGACTAAACCCCAGCACACAACGATCAAAGGACAAATAAGCATTTGCAATCTATTCTAAGAGAATGTGCAACTCGGCACTGAACCAATTAATAATACTGAATTCACAGTTTGTGCATAAAATATTTTTAGGTGTATTTTTTTTACTGACAGCAACCTTATTTTTTCTCATAGTATAAAAAGTCCAAATATTCCATTCATTCATGCATCTGAATTAGCTGCTTCTGAAGGTACATAGCCTTGTTGCCAAAACTGAAGAAATGAGACAACAAAATTCAGACAATAGATGAGATATGCTGCCCCTTCATCAACAGTCCACAAAACAGAAATTCAGCATAAGTGTTGGAAGTATGTTAGCAGGATAGTAAGCAAGGGAGGCAGAAATTATATACATATGGACATGAAGTACCAAAGAACTACTGGCATGTTTTGTTACCATGATATATAGTGGGACTGGAAGAGATGACCCAGCCCTGTTACATTCCCAGTCTTGCATCTATATCAGGATCTCTGTAAGGAAAGGAAGATAAAAAGCAGGATCCAATCCCAGCATACCAAAGTAGTAATAGGGAAAAAAAATTCAAAGAAAGAATAGACATTGTGATATTGCCATGCAAGAATTTCCACCACCACCCATCTCAATCAGTTACAGCTCTGTTAGTTTATTTAGAAATTAGTTATCATATATTATATACACACAAATGTGTGTATACACACACACACACGTTCTTATTTGTAATTACTAGAATAGACATCCCACCACTTAGTAACCATCAGAAACACAGTATAGTCAATGAAATCAATGTTAATGTTTGGTACTTAGAGACAACCACAAAAGAACAATAATTTTAAACAAAGATAGTCCCAAACCTTTAGAGATAATGTACTTGATGAAAAAAAATATTATTCATATTAAGACTTGGCATCCTTGGATGCAGATCAGTATTCAAGTGTTATGGAAACAGTTACATGCACGAGGGAAATTAAGCTTGCCACACTGAACCAGAGCTTATACAGCCAATTCACTGCACTCATTCAACCTTACCACTGACATCTACTGCAGCACTTTCTAAATTCTGAAAGGTTACAAAAAAGATGCCAATTACGTACACCCAGTACAAATCGAGTTTTTAGCACTTTATGAATAATATTTACTGGATCTACAAAAACAAGAAGTCAGGCCATGAAATGATTGATCCTGAAAGAATTGCTATGTCCAATTTTCTATGCACAGAACTGCATTTCTGCTGGAATTAAGTGATAAAGCAAAGTAAGTGCCACCACCAGTACAAAGGAGCCCATCAACCAATTTTTCATGGCATATAATCCACTTTGAAGATATTGTTTAATAGAAGTTCCTCAAAGCCAAATTACAGGGGGCATCATGAGCGCAACAGGAACAAAAAGAAGTCATGCATGTGATAAAGCCAGTGAAAATAGCAGAAGGGCAGTTTTCCCAAAACCAAGATTGGAAAGCTATGGAAAGCGGACTGTTGTAAAAGGAACTGGCAGTCATACCCCCAATCTTAGAAAAAAAGTTGTGCCATCCAGAATGTAACCTGATAGGGACACAGCCTCCTTCATTCTGAGAGTTGCAAGGGAGTAGTTTTAGACTACTTTCAAGGACACTAAGCTTAATGGACCTATGCTCACAAAGAGGAGCAACATATGAATATATGTACACCATGAAGTTGATAATTTATAAGCACAGAAGGATGTGGTTTCTAGCTGTACCAGTAATTTAATATAAATGCATAATTCATGTTTCAAACTGTTCATGTTCCTCTACCCCCACCCTCGCATATTTAAAGAAACAACAAATATAGTGCCTTACCCAGAATAATGCTTTTTGGAATTCTTCTTTCTGATCATAACGCACACAATAAGCATGATGATGAAAATTAAAACTAGAATGCCAGCACCAGTTACCCCTAACACAAGGGGAAGAGGAAATACAGTCAAGTTACCTGAAGAGAAAAAAAACCACTTTCATTTCAGTTATCTTATACCTTGTTAAAACTGATCACACATTATTCCATTAGAATTTTTAATTCAGTTGTGGATGCATCTATATTATCAATATGCTTTTTTATACTTTTTACTTATTAAACATGAAGTGAAACCCATGCCTCTTGCCTTTTATGTTTTTTAAAAAAAACCTAACAGCCAACTAAGATTCAGTTTGTAATCAATACCTTACACAAGCATTATTACCAAATGTCCCTAACTGTACTCTTGTGCATTTGATTTGTTTTTTAAAAAGAACTTTATATTTGTCTCTTTTCATATTTAATTCTCTTAGCATATTTCTCTCACCCATCATGGTAATTTTGAATTTTATTTTTACCTTCTAAAATATCCTTCTTTATTTTCTATCACCTGCAATTTAATAAGCATTCACTCCATCTCTTCATCCAAGCCATTAATAAGAACTTGAACTGTTCAGGGCCCAAGACTATATAGTGGTTTACTCCAATTGATGTTTATTCCACTCTGAGGAGGAACTTTTGACAGTATTCTCCAAGTTGACAGTATTCTCCAAGTATGATTTTCAACTACATATATGCTTAATTGTAATGACATTCATACACTAGCTTGCTCATCAGAATGCCAAAGTACTTTGTAAAATATTTTACTAACATAAAATTATGTTTTATTGTAGCATTTCTGTCATTTACTAAAAAAAGTTATGAATCAAACAAACCTTATTTCAGATTAAGGAATAATTAAAAATTATTCCTTAATCTGGAATAAGATCAATTTGGCAAACTTTCCTGACAAATTCATGTTACTATCCATGTGGCCTTCTGACAATTACCAGACCAATCTTATACCACTTAGAAAACAATCTGTTCAGGTGTGACAACTCCCCTAGATGCTTCCCCAGATGCTAGTTTGGAATTCTGAGCCAGTCTCAGGCACCTCAGGAAGGGATACAGCCGAAGGCTATAAGCCAAGAGCGAAGGGACTGAGCACAGGGAGCAACCAGACAAGTAGCCGGCTGAGCTAGAGACAGTAGAGGCACAGCTGAAGCTGGGAAGCCCAGAGACTTCGAATGGAGAGGGCATACAGCTGCAGCTGGTCAGTGGAGATGAAGAAGACCTGGCTCCTCCTCCTCCAGATTCAAGAGCACGTAGGGCTGAGAGGAGGCAGGCACAAAGATCATCAGCAAAGAGGCAGCCTCGTCCCTCTTGAGGGGTACACCAGAAAGCAGTTATTTAGTTCAGTAAGTTGAGTGAAACAATGCTGGGAACATGTCCATTCCTTGCTCTGTGTTCTTGCCTGGAACGTCGGATTGTGCCTCTTTAACTGTGGAATTGCCTTTGCCTTCACAGCTTGCCTTTGCCTTGTGGCCTTGCTTTTGCCCTGTGGATTTACCTTTGCCTTAGCCTTGTGGACTCATCTTTGCCTTGTGGACTTGCCTTGTCCTGTGGACTTGTTTTGCCTTGTTGCCTTGGCACATGCCTTTGCCTTGGGGACTTGCCTTTGCCTTGTGGACTAGTGCTGGCTTCTTTTGAGTAGCCTGCTGAGCTCATTGTGGGTGAGCTGGTGCTGGCATACAGAATTGCTGGGGAATACTAATTCAGGCTTGGAAGCCTTAATAAAGACTCCTAACACCATGATGAGTGTGTGTATGTCAGTGGGACAGCACATTAGGACGTGCTCTAGACTTCCCATTTTTCTTAATGTCAGAATGATTTGTCTATATTCCCATTTTGAGATAGAGTATTTGTTTTCCCAGCAGCTAGCACCTCGTCGATTGTCCAGAATTTCTTAAGAATACTGTAAGGTTTGGCCATCGGAAGATATTCCTTCAATGCCCCGAGTGCAGTTCATTTGGTCTTGGGAAGTTATAGATATTTCCTATCATTCATGAGCTCAGTCCTATCTTTTTCATTCTTTAAATTTATTAAAATCCACTTTTTAAAGTCCAAGATATATTTGAATAGGCTCATCATTTTATTACTGTGTTTCTTACTTATCAATTTGTATCAAGTTAAGGATGTCTGATCCTTTTCTGCCTTCTTTCATTATCTGAAATAAATCTAAATGCTATCACAACATCCCACTATTGTCTCTCAGAACTGCTAAAACGTCATTACTTTTTGTTTCTGAACATTATTTACACAGAAAATTATTTTAATATTGCTCCATAATGGAATTCTTTTCTCAAAAGTGCTTGCAGTCATGGCTGATGGTGGAAACAGCAACCCAACTTATATGGAAGACACCAAATGGGGAAGAGACTATACTAGAGAATGTGTAACTTCTGAAGGGAGGGTTTAGTGGGGCTTTTATCAGAAAAGAGTATATTTTATATTTTATTATTCACTGGCTCTTTAAATAGACAAAATAAGTGTCTCAAGTTTGCAGGAAAACAATTACTTCTTGTAATAGAATGTTTAGACTTACTCCTTAGGAATGAAATTAGTCCTTAGTAATAATTTTCAAACCGACAGCTTGCTAGCCCCCTTGCTAGTTAATCTGATTTTGGCAGATAGCTAGATATATCACGGAAACAATTTTAGGTATATCAGAGAACAGCATGAGTCAATACGAATGTCATATTCCTCAGAGTTGAAAATATATATTTTTATGAAGATGTTTTTGCTATATAACACAAACATTACTTTAGGACTTTCCACATAAAGAATCTCTCACTCCATCCAGTGGACTCTTCTTTCAGATAAAAGAGTTATTAGATCAGTGGTATTAAAACAGTTTAACAAATAAAATAATTGATAAGTATTACATCAAACAAACTCAGTCTTATCAATACGTTACTAAAGACCTTGTTTTTATGGCCATAGTTAAAAGGTTGGCTGCTGTTGCTCTAATTTTAAATTTTTTCTAGGTAAAATGTTAACATCTTCAAACATACCTTTTACTGGTCTTGATTTTAAAATACACCAGATAAATATACTATCAAAAATTCTTTAAAAAACCAGTATAATAGTCAATACTATTACATGACAAAATATTTGACAAATCTTTTGGAATCTTTTGACATCTACTACATAGCACATTTGATGGCAACATATTTAATCTAGCTTTTGAAAAGACCATTTTGTACTTCTTTAAATGTAAATTATTAAGCTACATTGGGAGCTGAAAGTGTATTTGTAATTCATTCAAAAAATCACAGATGAACACAGAACTTTGGCTTTTGCCATTAACTCATTCTAAGTTATTCCATGACCTTTATTACAGTAAAATGCTGGTGAAATTTCTACTCCACTGTTCAGAATAAAATAATGGAATAAAATGCAGGAGAATAGCCAAACAAATACTTGCTTCAGTGCATTGTTACATACAGTAATTTTAGAGAAAGAATGCACCTTACGCACAACTTCTCCATCACTCATTAATTAATTTTTCATTCCATCCACTTATTACTATACCTTTCTCCATAACCCTGACTTTGATTTTTCCTGGTGTAACAACTATATCTGGAGGGTTTTTAACATCACAGATATACGTTCCATTGTCCTGAAATTGCATGTTTGCTATAGTGATTGATGCATCTTTTCTGTTAAGGTCTCCAGCCCAGCTGCTTCTGTCATCAAATTGTGTACTCTTCCCAGGATATGCTTTTCCATTGGAATAATAGAAGAACTATAATCAAAAACACAAAAAATATGCTGTATTAAAAACCTGCTTTCCCCTATTTCTTAACTAATCTAACTTTCTTTAAAACTCAACTCATAAAATACATGAATTTCAAACAGTGCAAGATTGACAATGATAATACTCTACTTGAGAGCCTGTAAAGCTGGTTTTAAACCAGTTGAAAGGTCAGAGAAATATTTTACACATAGTATCACAAGAATTTTAAAAGTTTCAGAGTAATTTCAGGAGCTCAGGTATCTTGCTCTGCCTCACTTTCCTCAATTCTGTCCCCCCCCCAAACTACTGAACTGATAAATATTACAATTACATGATGTCCTTCTGGTATTAATTTTTTATTTTCCCATCATATTAAGATAAAAGATAACTAAACAAGCAGGTGAAGTGGATTAAAGCATTTCCTCATCTAAGCAAGGCTTTTGGTGACAACCAATTTGGAGCAAAATACAATTAATATCTTAACCAACATTTCAAGGGAACAATCAGGCTTTTAGTAGTGCAAGGAGTAAGCAAGAACAGCAGGGCTTTTTACTTCTTATAATTTTCTTTTGCAAACAATATCTTACCGAGACAAGAGATGACGATCCCTCGCCTTGGAAACTCCAGGCAACAGAAGCTAAACTGCTGATCACTTCTGTGGAAGTAAAAGTGCATGGAAGCTTTGCTTCAGTCCCATTCTCCACAAGAAAGTCTTGCGGCGTGTATACCTCCACAGCTGAAACCTGGACTATCAAAAACATCATTACAAGAATCAGAATACCAGATCCTTCATAAATATTAACACTATATCAAACATAGGTATGAAGAGTTTAACCAGCCAAACAAAGATTGAAGAATCTATTAAATCAAAGAGATTGAGTAAAAAAAATCCATTTCCGTTCACTTTATCGTATTAAGCCATCATGTTGCTGGTTAGTTTCTGATTTTGTATAAAGTACAGATGCAACATTACAATTTACTGTCATGTGCAGACCATGCTTTTTGTAGATTCTCAAGAGAAACTCAATACAATACATTATTTCAGAATTTGTCATCTTTATTATACAGACATCTAATTTCTTTCCCAGCAAGCCTAATTTACAGACAGAATACAATATTTCATTACTCCCTCTTCTGCTATCCATTTGATATAAGACTAACCACTTGCAATTGTAAATTGCAGAGTGACAAAATGTTTTTCTCTCTACTTATTATATAACTAAGTTTTTTCTAAATAAGTATGCATGCATTTAATGAAGTTGACATACAGTCCTATATAGATGCACTATCTATCCCCTGCCTACTTCTTGATTTAAAATTAATAAAGGACTTAAGATACTGATGGCTTATTTTCCCACTGTTCAATATGTTAGCAACTGTTTTTTCTCTGTCTGGTAAAACATTGAACCTCTATAATTTTTTATCACTGTTCATTGTTGCTGATTTTGAAAGTGTAAACAACTGCACATAAATAGAAAATATGCACTCAAGGACAGAGAAGGACCCTGTATTTAACTTTGCACCATGTAATGGTTCTGTTGATTTAGGGAAATATCTAATTTGACTGGGGGTACTTAATCTTTTGCATGAACTGTAAATATATCTTTCAATCTATACTTTAGTGATATGATAATTATAATATCATGGAATATTAAGTTACAGGCAATCCTTGGTTAACTACTCGTCCAATGACTGTTTGAAGATGCAATGACACTGAACAAATGGTACTTTCATCCAGGCCTCAAAGTTCTGGCCGTAGCAGCATCCCTGCTTAATGACAACAGCAGGGACTGCCAGGATTGCCTTTATGACTGTATCACTCAGAAACAAAAATGCCAATCTCAATTATCATGGTTAAGCAAGGATTACCTGTAAATCATAACAAGCACTGGAAGGAATCTTAAAATATAATTTTGCCCAGCCACCTGCTTATGGTAAGAATCCATTACGATTCCATCCTCAACAGATGGCCATCCAGCTTCTGTTTAAACACCTGTGGCAGAGAATACCATCTCCCAAGTAATTCCATACCACTGTTGAAGAACCATTATTGTTAAGATTTTCTTTTGATAATCAACCAAAATATATTTCCTTGTTAAGTAACCCCACTATTTCTGTTCTGGTTTTCTGCATGACAGCTTGACAGGTATCTGAGGACAGGCATCATGCCATACACAGACCTTTGCAAACTAATCATAGTTAATACCCTCTTCCCATTCCTTATAGCTTTTCCTTCCAGACCCCTTATCATGTTAATTGCTTTCTTCTGACCAAGCTCTATTTTGTTGATGTCCTTTCTAAAATCTGGTGCTTATTACTGGACACAATGTTCTATGTTCAATTTGATCAATACAGAAAAGAAAGAAAAAATGACTTATCTTGTTCTTGGCTACTTTATTTCTATTATTTCTAAGATTACATTTGCTATGAGGTGTGGGGCATGCATAGCTGTTGCATCGTGCTGGTAGCTCAAGTTCAGCTTGTGATGCACAAAGTCACCTAGATAACATAACACTCAAATCCTTTGAGTATCATGCTTTAAATCTGGACTGACAACATTCCAAAATCTACAAAAATAAAATTTCCACTTTTTGAACATAGGTGGAATATTTGTTCTTGTCCAATCAGCTGACCCATCAACTGTCCTTCAGAACAGGTATACAACCATGAGGTTTTTTCAAAACCTATATGCATTCAAATTGAATATTTTGTGATTGGAGAATCCTTGGTTTGCAACACTGTTGATGTTACTTAGTGAAGTAACAGAATGTCTGCAAGCAAACAATCAAGCTCAGAGAGTAACAAGAACTCCACAGTTAAGCCCTGAGCTACATATATTCTATTTTGTGACTACATTTCTATCAAACTTAGTTTAGTCCTTTCTTTTCAATCTGCTTTCATAGCTGGCTGGCAGAACAAACATTTCTAGTTAAAAATGTTGAATATGTGTCTAATGCCATTATACAATGGCAATTTCCAATATTTGCCAAATAAAAATGAATTATAATTAGTGTGATGTATGGTTCTATTCAACTGTGATTCAAAATAGACTTGATCATATTACAGTTTTCTTTCTACAATCCTTTCCTCACCAAGGCATCTTGGTTTTTTGGGAAAACCAAAAACCAAATATGAAATTTAAGAGTCACCTCGTCATCAAATTAAAAACTGTTTTCAACTGTTAAAAAAAAAAAATACTGGAGACCTCAGCGGATATGTACCAAGTTAGATTTAAATTTCTGTATGTTCAATTGTTGTGAGTTAAAGTCCTAGAAAGATCGCCAATGGCCATGGGTCATATACAAGAGATCACACTAAATATGATCCATTGGAAAAGTAAGTAGAAACCCACTCCCATGAAAGAGAGTAAATAAACATTCACTATCAGTGTAAACAGTCACTATAGATAGTGAATCCCCACCCCAGGCTAGAAGGTATCCAACAAATAGCAAATGACAACGACATGTAGTATTGGTGCTCATCATGTGGGTGGATTAAGGCACATGGCACATTGGTTTGATGTTAAAAAGGTATATAGGATTCAGAATCATAAACCAAGTATGCCTAATATTGTCACAATAGAAGTATCAATACTGAACACTGGCATTCTGTAAATCAGCACTCTGAAACAAATACAATGGTATTTTTCTTTCAAAAATTTTAGTCAGCTAGTGACATACTTAGAGATAAAGGTGAAAAAAAAATCCCATGTTCAACAAATGCAGAATGTATTTATGTGTATACCAGTATTAGAAAATCAAACAGGGAAATACATGTGAACATTTCAATGCAACATCTAGCAATCTTTGGGAAGAATCCTCCCATTTTGTCAAACCAGAGATTATAAGAATCAAAGGCTTACTCTTTCTGACTAATAAAGACTTCAATATATAGTTTCAAACTTTAGACGTGGATGTTGATAAGGAGCTACCTAAAATGCTTTGGAGTTTGTTGCTGTTTTACAAGCAATGGTATCCCATGAAATACTGTTTCTGAAATACTGAAGAAAACTTAGTAACAAAGTTAGAAACTGGCAAACAAGTTAATCCTCCTTCTCCAGAAAAATGTTGCAACATCCAAAGATACTTTTTAATGACAAATCCATAGAATCAAAACACCACACACACAACTAGAGAAAGCAATTGTTTCAGCACCCAGTCAACTTCCTCTGAAAAACAATGTAACAAAATGTTTCAATGCAACACTGAGTTTTCTGAAATTAGAGAGATAAAAAAAACAATGTTTACTCTGAAAAACTCCACCCAGGTACTGTGAAGCTTAAGAAAACAACAGATTTCAGAATCATAATTGCAGGATCTTGATATTCTAAAATGCATGTTTTATTTTTGCATGCTCTCAAGAGAGCATTTTAGTTTGAAAAAATGTCACTAAATTTTTCTAACTAGGGAACACCAATGATTAAACTAAAACAAATAGCATGTTAACATTCCAGATTAGTACATAAATTAGGCTTTAGCTTTTTTGTGAACTTCTCTATAAAAATAAGTAGGTTAACATTTGTGATCCAGTTTTTAAGAATCTGAAGTTTAAATCCCCAGAAACCATTAGCTCGCAGCCTCTTTTAAAAACTAATATATTCAGGATGAGTTGGAACAACTCATTTGGCCAGAAGAAATAAGAAAATTACAGCACACCACAGTTGAGCATCCAATTGGGAGAGCTGGCTGACATTATTCTTTTCAGATGATGAAATCATATTTTATGATTACTCTGAAGCAACACCATGATATTCCTCTTTTAACACTGTTGATGTTTCCTGACTTTCATAGTATAATTCATAATGTTCACAACTAATAGATATTACAGGATTCTGCATTAGTTCAAGGCTGTTTCAGATTTTGATCAAAAGCGCAGGCAAATCAACTTAAAATAATATTCCTGATGAAAGTAATTATCAAAACCTGCTTATAACAGGTTGGGACACAGAATCACCACTGATTATTCTAGGTCACCTGCCAATATTTACAGATTTTAATAATGCCAGAACATAGTAAAGAGCAGTGCTTTTTTTGTCATAGAACCCACTGGAATGGAGTTCTGGCACCTTTTTTTGATGGATTTTCCAAGTTTTAAAAGTAATTTTTGAAAATTTGATGTTTGGTCCATGTGGACTTGAATTGCCCTGTTGAGCGTAGCAGGTCAGCAGCAAAATCATTAAAATGGTGCATGCGGGCTGCTTGTGTGTCGAGTCCAATGCATGCGTACTTCGTCCGGCTGCTCGCCTTGTGGCATTGCTCAGCTTGTGATTGGTCGTGTGGTCACGCGCTGAGTGCTTACTGCAGGCAGCAACTGTTATGTTTCATTACCAACTGACGTGTGGGTGGGTGTACAGTGACTGACTACATGCAAAAGGTAAATAAAAGATTAACAAGATGTGAGTTCTGGCATCTTTTTTCTCACAAAAAAAGCACTGGTAAAGAGCAATACTTAATCCCATTGTTTTTTGGAGTTCACATTGCCTAAGCTTTTTAAAAGAGTCAAGGCACACTTGATATTAATCAAATTGGAATAATAAAAGTTTAGTCTAGAAAAAAATGAAATATTAGAGGCAATCAATTTTGATTATCACATTATATTCAATTAATCCAGAGAGTAATAGAAGCCTGACTCAAGCCAGGTAAATAGTTTGGACTAAAACTTCCCTGCCATTAGTCATGTTGATCAGGGCTGATGTTGATAGAAGACCAACACATCTTTAAGATGCATTAAGTTGCTTAGTTTCTAGTTTCACTAAAGAGTGTTTCTTTTGTGGATTTCCTTATAGTAAGAAGGAACTCAGCAGTGTAATAATTGGTATAATTATAGATAAAGCATAGATTAAGCATGGACAGTCTATGGCCACCTCAAATGTTATCAAGTTGCAACTTGCACCATTCCTCAACATTTGACAGGCTTACAAGGACTAATCTAAATTTGAGTTCAACAACATCTACATGGTCACATATTACTTGACACCACTATGAACTGCTGCAATAAGAATTGAAAGATTTTGAAAATATGTTAACTTATTATATTTTGTTTGTTAAAAAATACTCCATACTCCTTTGATCTACTACTGAAAAATTGTGATGTATTCTTAGATTTTAAAAGTCTGATTGAACATGGAAACATTTTAACATTTATTTGTCCTATCTTGATCAGATGTATTTTGTAAGCATCCAGTACCTTACCAACTCAATGACTTGAGAAGTAGAACTTGCCGACTTTGTAATGTAATGCTTTGATTAATAACTCTGCAAGAAGTTGCTATCATGATATTCTCTAAATGGTATGGATGACAACTCCCCAGAGTCTTCCTTGTTGGCCAAAATGACAGTGGTTTATATCTGAATATCTGAACGATAATAGGTTACCTACACCTGAAGTAAGCTGTTTGTAGACAACCATTTGGAGCATTACTTCATTTGTCTATTAATATCTGCCCAGCCCAGTTCAACTTGCAGAACCAATCTGAAAGGAATAACTGTTTTTGCCCCTAGTCAAATTATCATACTAGAAGAGATAGTCAGAAGAAATATGAACACACACTTAATTGTTGCTTCATGGATAATACTTTTTGTCTCAACATGTGTAACAGCAACAGCTAGGTTTATACTTTTGAGAAATCGCTATTATCTAACCAGTTTAATGTAAGACAAAAAGTGAGTCTAGATTTAAGAAAGCATCCAATTGTAAAAAAAAAGTTCTTATTCCTCTAGAACAGTGTATAAATAATCATCCTAAGGTTATTTTCCTGTTAAATTGAAGTTTTTAAAAGAGTGTTTTGTGAAGGCACTCTCAAATCTGACTAATAGCTACCACTGCTTTTATATTAGTTATCTTTTAAAAATATTGGTTTCATGGAAGAAAATAAGATGTTTATTCCATAATTGCAATATGATATGAGAGGAAATATTTTTATGAAATTTAGAAAGAAAAAACCTTTCCATCTTGGAATAAATTGTATCCACCGTGTATCCTCCAATGCTAAACTGAAATGTTGTTTGCCTTTGGTTTACTCTGAAGTGTAGACCATACATATCATGGTTTTGAATATATTGCTAAACAAAAATTAAAAAGACACATTTTAGCTTAGGGTTACAATGGAACCAGTTTCTATTTAAGAGATAAGGTCTCTAAGTAGGTTTTTGAACTGAGCCCTAAGACCACCAGTTCAAAATTCAGATCAGGTTTTAAATACTGAATTAAGTTTTAAAATACTGTAGGTTTTCTGTGCTACTAAAAAAGAAATTGAAAAAATATATAAACAAATGCTAAGCATAAAAGTGGAGAAGAAAATAATATAGTACTTCATATTCTAAAACTAAACTCTCTTTCTGGGAGAGACAAGTCTACTTTGGCATAAAACATGGCATATACAGAAAAGGGAAAAATTCATCCACCTTCACATTTACCTCCGGGGCACAAGGTTACAATAAACCATGACAAAACTTGCATTCGTTTTAACCACTACTAATTTCATTAGAGTTACATTAGTTATTCTTTTTCTTTGATGATCTAATTGTGGAAAAATCTCACTTCTGCTAAATATACAGCACAAATTAACAAGTCTTACAACACATTTTGTAACTACTGTAGTAGAAAGCATGGAACTCGAAAATGAAAAAATATTTTCAACTAATATAATCTTTCCATTATAAAATGACTTTTAAAAAATGCAAGTCATCAGAGTAAAATATTAATAAGTTTCAAACAAATTCTGTATAAAGCACCACAGTGGTTGAATCTTGATATTAGTTTGACTTATAACCACATTATACATGAAAAATAATTTTAGCATCCATACTGAATGATATATGTTACACAATTTTACTATTGCTGTTTGCTGTGTAATTATATAAAGTACATGAAATATGAAATGCTCATTTCATGTAAAATTGTCATGGTAATAAAACTCAGAAGTAGGGAATAATGCCACCTTCATACTGCTAATATTGCTTAAGGCTACAAAAATATTGTCTAACTTGGCACCAGATTGGGAAAGGATGAGTAATGTGTGCGTATCAATTAATTTGTAGAAATATAGCACTCTGCCACAATTAAGAGACAGACTGGATTTATAAAATCATTTTAATGTCCTTTTGCATGTAATACTTTTGCAATCCATCTAAACCAGTGGTTCTCAACCTTTCTAATGCCGCGACCCCATAATACAGTTCCCCATGTTGTGGTGACCCCCAACCACTTATACATCACCGGGTGCCAGGGGTGTGGCCAAAGAAAAGGGGGAAAAAATGGCGGACAGCCTTGTTTGGCGATCCCCGTGAAATGGTCGTTCGACCCCAAATGGGGTCCCGACCCACAGGTTGAGAACCACTGATCTAAACAGATTATGAGAGAGAAATGGGAGCATCAGGATAGAATATTCCCAATTACACTGTTGCCTGCACACAGATTAGCAAACTAGCGACATCAATGATATCATATCATTTAGATAAACCTATTTTCAGTTGAGCAAAATCTTCTCCCTGATAACACACGAATGTTTATCATTTGTTTTCAATGAAAAACTGCTGCAAATATTATAGGAACCAATTCCTAAACTGATGCTCAGGTCTAACCAGTATAAATAATGTGTATGAATTGAGTGATTCTGAGCACAGTCTGGATCTTATCAGGACATCATCAAAGCTTCAGTTAGGACATCTGAGACACATGAATTCAGAATAGTTGGGGTGTGCTTGCTCCCAGTAAGACAAAGTCCAAAGCTATATCAATTTGTTTAATAAGTAAAATAAAGAACTTGAAATTCTAAAAGAGTTTAAAGCATTCATTTATACTTATGCCAATTTGGGGTGATTTATTTTCATTGCGTACTCGTCAAATAACAGTCCTGGAAAGCCAACAACCATATCACTACTATCGGTACAAGCGCTATAATAAGTATGTAACTCCTGCTGCTTATATGTAGTGTATTCATTCAAGAATGTAGCAACTCTTTCTACCTTTGCACACCCGCTTTTCCCCAATCAGAACATCCCCGTTATTTGTGCAATTGAACTGTGTCATAGTAACAAAAAGAACAGGGGACAGAGCATTCAAAACGGGAAACGGGGTGTGTGTTTGTAGGTGCGAGACAGAGAACACCTACTAACATCTATAGTAGGTTCAGTTCTAGATTGTTTTGCAAAGCGATTAAAATGTACACAGGCACCATTATCCTGACACGTAGTACATTTATTTCTCTCCCCTTCATTTACAAGTAAACGAGGCACCCTGTCAATATGTTACTGGGGGGGGGGGTGAGTTGCTTAGAGCTCCTATCCAGCCTCCCCGTCCACCCCACAAAAGCAGCGTTGCCCTCCACTACTTCGCCTTTTGCCCAGCGGTCAGCCTAGTGCTCTCGTTTCCCCTCAAGAACCCCCCCCCAAGCGCAAACTGGCGTCGTCGGATAACTGGTCCTCCACCTCCGGCCCACGCCCGGTCTGGCTAAGAAGGCAGCGGGTCTCCGCGGAGGAAGAAGCCTCTCCTTCCTCCTGCGCTGGCTTCGTTTCCCTCCGCTTCCCCCCGTTCCACGGCGCCCAATACGATACTGAAAACGCGCCTCGACTCACACAGGGACGAAAGGACCGCAAGCAGCAGCGCCCGGAAGGAGGCCGTGGGCGCCGCGCCATGCCGCGAACTGCCGCTCCCCGAAAACGCCGCTAAAGCCGCCGCTGCCAACGCCGCTGCCATTTTCCTGCTTCCATCGCCTTTTCCTCCCATTGTTCCACCCCCACCCATGGTTGGAGAGGGGTGGGAAAGCCGAGGGGAGCTACCGCACGCCCATTGAGTTGTGCCTCTGTCAATCACGCACACCTCCTGAATCCCACGTCTCCTTTTCACGAGGCTCTGCCTCTCGCTTCCCCTGGTGAAAAGCGGTTGGAAATTCCAGCTGCCACTCTCCCTTGCAGGTTTAGTTTATTAGAAAAGCACCGCCCCACCCTCGTTGGGGGCTGAAACGTGATAAGAAGCTATTTAGGCGCTTTTTGTAGTCTTCTCAAATATTGCAGCAGGATTCGCTTTCTGCCCGGGTTTTTTTTTTTAATCTGGCAGTGGCTCAAGTGGAAGTATCCCTAGCATGATCGAGATTTCGTGGCTTTTTATCCGACGGTTGTTTCCTTCTTCGGTAACCCAGTTATTAACCATGTATCTGTCCAGATTGTGGAAGTACACGTTCTCTCCAGCCTAGATAACGCCTCGTTCTGAGATAATTCCTCATATCAAAATGAACAGGGGCTGTTTTTTCTCATTAATTTCAACGCATTCTTAACAGGTTTTGCTTGGTGTTTGACGTCAGATATAGCCATGTGAATAATTTCCTGTTTTCTCCCATTAAAAGGTAAAGTGTAAAAAAAAGCATGCGTAAATATTTCCATTATGACAGGTATTAGAAATTAAGTATTACAGTTTTTGGTGCTGTTGGTTTAAACCAAGTTCTCAAGATGCTACTGTTCATATTTTCCTTGGGAGAAAGTTCTATAATGGGGGTGCTGTCTCTGAGAAGACTCTGCTTGTGGCCACTGTTCTATAAACCAAACCAGGGGGACCATCTGATCTAAATGGATGGTAAACATAGATCAGGGATGTCAATCTCAATTTCATTGAGGGCAGCATCAGCATTGATGTTGCCCTCAGGGGGCCAGGTGGGTGTGGCCAGGGTAGGTGCGGCCTACTGGGTGGGTGTGGATGGAGTGGGTGTGGCCTACTTGGTGGGCGTGGTGGGTGTGGCCTACTTGGTGGGCAGGAGTGGGATAGATCTGAGGGTCTCTGGCAGAAGGGGGTGGGACCAGGGCAAGTGCCAAGGCATGGTCCACTGGAGGAGCCTCACTGTTCCTCTCAGGCCATGCGTGGGGGGGGGGGCTTATGGAGCTAAGACTGAATGTGTTTCAGAATAGATGGCCACCACAAAATTGTACATGGGCTCCTGGCCAGCTAGGGTCAAGGCAAAGGGGGGCGTTCCTTCACTGTTTCCAGGATGGCTTCATGGGCCACATGAAACCAGTTCGTGGGCCGCATCTGGCTCCCGGGCCTTGTGTTTGACATGTCTGATATAGATGATTAGGGCGCTGGAGGCTAAAACATATGACAAATATTTGTGGGAATTGGGTATGTCTAGCTTAGTGAAAAGGACTTGGGGTGGTGACATGATAGCAGTGTTCCAATATTTGATAGGCTGCCACAGAGAAGAAGGGGTCAACCTATTTTCCAAAGCATCAGAAGGCAAATAATAGATGGAAACTAATCAATAAGAAAACCAGCCTAGAACTAAGGACTTGTGAAAACAACTAACCAGTGAAAAGGCTTGCCTTCAGAAGTTGTGGATGCTCCATCACTGGAGGCTTTTAAGTAGAGATTGGATATTCCATTTTCTGGAATGGTATATGTCCCCTGCTTGAGCAGGAGCTTGGACTAAAGACCTCAAAGATCTCTTCCAACTCTTATTCTTTGAGAGAAGTGCTGCCAACCTCTCCCCCTCCCTGTCCCTTCCTGGGCACAGAGAGAAAGAGGGACGGAAGGAGGTGAGGGAAACAGGAAGAAAGTAAGGGAAGGAAGGAAAGAGATGGGAATGAAAAGGAGAGAGGCAGGGAAGAAGGGGAGGGAGGAAGGAAGGAAAGAAAGAGAAGGAAGGAAGGAAAGTAAGAAAGAAAGGAGAGAAGGAAGGGAAAGAGGGAGGAAGGAAGGAGATTGGAATAAGAGGGAGGGAGGGTCTGAGGGAAGTCCTGCCTTGGCACTTGGCTACCAGCAGCCCTGTTGCCCTTTTGCCACCCCCTGGTGGTCTCCCATCCTACTGCTGAGGATGCTTTGGTTACAAAGCCAGGTTTCCTCACATGGAGAGGGAGCGGGCCTCCCTGTGACCCACATACTTTGTCCTCCTGCACCCACCATGAGCAACCTGGCCAAGGAGAGTGAGCACAGCAGCAGCAGCATTGAGGAGGAGGTAAGTGCAGCTGGGCACCCTCGTGGGGAAGTGCAGCTAGGCACCAGATATCATCACCACCTGATGGATCCGTAGCTGGCTGACCGGCCATACTCAGCGTGTGATCCTCAATGGAACCGTATCTACATGGAGGGAAGTGTGTAGTGGGGTGCCCCAGGGCTCTGTTCTAGGCCCAGTGCTCTTCAACATCTTCATTAACGATCTAGATGAGGGGATAGATGGGGAACTCATCAAATTTGCAGATGACACCAAGCTGGCAGGAATAGCTGACACTCCAGAAGACAAGCTTAGGATATAGGAGGATCTGGACAGACTTGAACACTGGGTGCTATCTAACAAAATGAAATTCAATGGTGAAAAAAGTAAGATTCTACATTTAGGCAAGAAAAACCAAATGTACAGGTATAGTATAGGGGGTACCTTGCTCAATAGTAGTAACTGTGAGAAGGCTCTCAAAGTCCTAGTGGACAATCATTTAAATATGAGCCAGCAGTGTGCTGCAGCTGCCAAAAAAGCCAACACAGTGCTAGGCTGCATTAACAGAGGGATAGAATCAAGATCATGTGAAGTATTAATACTACTTTACAATGCCTTGGTAAGGCCACACTTGGAATACTGCATCCAATTTTGGTCACCACGATGTAAAAAAGATGTTGAGACTCTAGAAGAAATACAGAGAAGAGCAACAAAGATGATTAGGGGACTGGAGGCTAAAACATATAAGGAACGGTTGCTGGAATTGGGTATATCTAGTTTAACAAAGAGAAGGATGAGGGGGGACATGATAGCAGTGTTCCAATATCTCAGGGGCTGCCACAAAGAAGAGGGAGTCAAGCTATTTTCCAAAGCACCTGAAGGCAGGACAAGAAGCAACAGGTGGAAACTAAGCAAGGAGAGAAGCAACCTAGAACTAAGGAGAAATTTCCTGACAGAACAATTAATCAGTGGAACAACCTGCTTCCGGAAGTTCTGGATGCTCCAATACTGGAAGTTTTTAAGAAGAAACTGGACAGCCATTTGTCTGAAATGGTGTAGGGTTTCCTGCCTGAGCAGGGGTTGGACTAGATGACCTCCAAGGTCCCTTTCAACTTTACTACTATTACTAATTATTATTAGGCTAGGCAGGGCTGTGAGATCCTGGTGTCGTGGGAGTTCAAGGGCTGGGCTGGGTGCTTGACCTCCACTGCCCAGAGCTCTGGGCAGTCCATGCCACTGTCCAGGGGCCCCTTGCACAGCCTGAGGCTCAGTGAGGCTCTTCCAGTGGACCATGCCCTGGTGCTCGCCCTGGAGCTAGAAATCCACCAGATTTGGAAGGAATCTGAGGGTTGCTTGTATACAATCTACATACAGTCTACAGCCATATATTCTTAGATAATGATGGAAGTACAGAATATTGAAAAGAAAACAGATAAGCACAATATTGAGTGCAAAATACTAAATCCTTTGGATGCATATTCTTCTGTTCTAGTTAATGATGGCTTAAGGAATGTGACACACAAAGTGGGATTTGTAATAGTAGAAAAATAATCATGGATATAAATTACTTAAATGTGCTCTTCCTTCCTTCACTGTATTCTTATTAAAATGATCAAACAAAGATATTCAGCACCTGCCCTTGATTTAAATCTCGCTTTAAGAATTTTGCCATTGCACCCCACAATATACTTTGTAGTATAAATCATCATTTATACTACTCTCAACTTTAGTCAGTTCTGCCATCATGTGGGTCAATCTTTTTTTCAGTTTTGTTCACAATAAAAGTAACCATATGTTGTATGTTTTAATAGCTTGTTTATTGTAAAATTGCAAAAAAATTTAATAAAAAAATAGCTCTCACATTCCTTCTAGATATTCCTGGATTTATTATAGTAATATTCCTAATTTTGACGCCTTATAACAAACATACATAAGAATTTTTCAAATAACTAATTCGATTGCTTATATTTGTAACTTAAAGCTAATCTATTTTAAATTTTTACTGAGTTATTTTGAATACACATAAAAAGAATGCATTTTCCAAATTGCATCAAATAAAAGCAAAACAAAACAAAGCAAACCCTTTTTACAGGCACATGAGGTTTCTTCTATTCTTTCTTCTTTACCTTAGATACTTTCATTAATTCTGAACAAGGAATTTTCCTACTAGGATAGCCCATTATAGTTGTAAATACCTCAGAGATAAGGGTCAAAGAAAAATTATGCCAAAACATTTTTAAGGATTGCAACTATATATCAGATATAAATTTGATTAAAATGAATTTCTCACCCTCAGCAACGTTACGATGGGTGGACTTCAGCTCCCAGAAATCCCCAGCAAAGCCTGTCTGGCTGGGGACTTCTGGGAGTTAAAAGTCTTTCAGCTTAACGCTGACGGATTTGGGAAAACCCTGCGTTAAAGGATGATAGCTGTGAAAAATGTATCGGATTATTTCGGGATCCTCTTCCGCCGTCCTCTTCCCCTAATTTGACATAGAACCCCGTAAATATATCTTTGTTTCTTTCGTATTGTCGCCCAATGCAAAATGTTTTCCAGATTAAAAAAAAACGCCGGAGGTGTGATACCTCCGGGGCTCTCCCAGGGCTTCTTCCGCAGCCTTGTGTGAAGGGCTATTCTGCCATTTGCTGTAACAGAAGCGTATCCATGTTTAATGTACATACGAGTATGCAATATGCGCTATACTTTATCTAAATGGCATTCTGTGCCAAGAACATCTGCCTTTGAATGGGATTACTTATTTTGCTGACTTTAGAAAAGCACACATATTAAAACAAAACAATCACGCGGTTTTCGGTGTGGTCTTTTAGGCAGAAGTAAAGATCAAAATAACAACTAAAATTAGGATCCAGAAGAAGAATAAGAGTGGCTGTATAGACTGGCTCGTTGGTCTAGGGGTATGATTCTCGCTTAGGGTGCGAGAGGTCCCGGGTTCAAATCCCGGACGAGCCCTATTTTTTAATCATTTCTAATAACATACATGGTTATTTTTAAAAACATATATTAATATTTTACAAAAAGCTATGCTTTCGGTTCACTCCAGTACTTTAGAAAACGTAGCAGGATTTATTCTCACCAACTGCAATTGCAATTCATTCGCCAGCGACGCTGCAACGGGAGTCACTATAGACCATTTCCTCTTTTTATTATTGATCGTTCTACAATTCATGCTACAATTTTAAGAAAAAGGAAAAATGAAGCCTATTCCTTTCCTCTTGTTTACTCCGGTGCTTTCCTACACATAAAACCTTTTTAGTATTCAGTATCACAATTTATTATTTTATCAAAAAGGACAGAATGTAAACGCAATCGGTCTTTTCGGCAGTTCGTACAAATGAGAAAATATAAATTAAGCTATGCGGAATTTCAAATGTAGCTCCGGTATCCTGTTAATCCGTTCTCCTCGATTTTGGGGAGATTATTTACTTGCATCCTTGATTAACTTGTTTTGATGAAAGATTCTGTAAAACGTTTTAAAAAGGCCTCATTCCCCCCAAAATACGAAGGAAACCAATCCATTTCCTCCGACTACGGGCTCGTCCGGGATTTGAACCCGGGACCTCTCGCACCCGAAGCGAGAATCATACCCCTAGACCAACGAGCCGCTCTCAGCAAAATCCTCCTCGGCTCGCTTCTTCACTTTTATCCCGCCCCTCTGATACTGCGCAATCTCCCAAGGGTCGGCGGCTTTACTAATGCGGCGTTCGTTCTTTTGGAAAATGGTTCCACGGACAGTACCAGCCGTGGCGTTTAACTTCGCTTCTCCACTACTTAAAAGATCTGCCGTTAGTGCCTCCCTCCCTTACGGAGAATATTTTCCATTTAAACTCAGTCCCAGAAGAGAAGACGCTTTAGCCTGCTCGGAGGAAGACTATACCACCCCGCTCTTGAGGAGGGGGGGGATTTACTTCCTACTTTCTTCATAAGCCCTCTTTGACATTGTATGTACGGTAGTAAATGCGGGGTGCGAATCTGTTCGTTTCTAATGAAACGATAAGCTTTATGAAGTTTATTTCGGCAAGGCGTTTTCGATTCCTCTCCTCTCCAAACGATTACCCTCTTCTTTCTAAATAAGTAATAAAGTTTAACAAGTTACTTTGTCTGTAGGGCTCCTGTGCCTCTAACAGGCATGACAATAAGTAAAAGATCCTGAAAAAAATCTTCATTGGCTTCCGGCTTTTTGCGGAGTTTTCTAAGATAAAGTACAGGACGGACTGGCTAGACACATGCACCTGAGAAGGTGGAATATAACGTCTAACATGCATCATTTAGTTTTTTCAGACCACAAGATGCATTTAAAATAGCATTTCATCCATTTATTCTGAATGTAGACAGTTTTTGCCCCCAGAAGGCTCTATTTTCACTGATTTCCATGGTCTATAAAACGTATTTGATAGGGTCCGTATCTGGTCAGCACAAATCTGCACAATTCCAGTGGACAAATCCGGACATCCGTTAGGACAACTCCAGTGGGCCTATCATATGCACAGGAAGGTGAGTGTCATAGTATTTTTTTTACTCTGATCTCTAGCAAATCTCTGCTTTTACTCAGAACTCTTCATGAGCGTTCCCCAATAGCATATTTTCCAGATAGCTTGAACCAACTTCAATAAATGCTAGCTGAGCTGTATTTTCTGAGAATTATTGTCTAACATCTTTGGAGTACACAATTGTTGGTGATGCATTGATCTCCTTGAGAAAATGGTAATTTTCTTCCATCTCATTGGTTATAATAGTTTCTGTCCCATCATAGCTTTTAATGTAAACATACATTTTTCGGAAATCAATAAGAAGTGATGGTATGAAATGCCATGCTTTTCACATGTGCATGCAATTATCTCACTAGTTATCATATATAAAAATAATGTTCCACAACTTTTTTCCAACTATCCATCACTCTCAAGAAGAAAAGTTCTAATTTCCATTGAACGTTTTATTTATTTAAATTGTATACTGCCTGTATTTTTTTTTAGAAATAATTCAAGGCATATCCAACACTCCCTCCTGTTTCTCCACAACAGCCTTGTGAAGTGTTAATCTTTAAAATCCTCTGAATTAGTTGAATCTAATTTTTTAAAGCATTTTTTCATATTTCACCCTTTTTGTTGTTCACATTTCCAACATAAATGTAAAGTACATTTATACATTTTAGATAATACGTCTGGAGTCATACTGCATATCCATGGTATGCCATTTTATAAAAATTCTCTTTAAGATTAGAACAGTGTAAATCTCATTCCTTTCAACTACATATTTTCCCATGTTTCCATCTGTATGTTATAACCAAAATCTTTAGTTGACTTTATCATGCGTTCCTTAACTTGTTTTTCTGTTTCAACTTTTAGTAACAATTTATAAATTTAGTAATCACGTGTTCATCATTTGTACACAATTCTGTTTCAAAATCAGTCTTACAATTTCAGTACTATAAATTCTTTAAATCTGATGACTAAATAAAGTCATTATCAACCATGTCCCTCTACCATCAGTAGAGACCTGGACTGGAAACTAGGAGAATCTTTGTTCTAATCCTGGCTGAAGCATGAACTCAGCTGGGTGACTTTGGGTCAGTCACTCACTCTCAGTCCAACTCACCTCACAGGATGGTTGTGGGAAAAAATAGGAGGAGGAAGGAATATTAGATGTGTTTATTCATCACCTTGAGTTACTTACAGAATAAAAAAAGGCAGGGTAAAAATCGAATGAATGAATGAATGAATGAATGAATAAAATATTCCCAACACAAATGAAATGTCAATGTATAAATAGAGTCATGTATACTTACTGCATCACCATTCCTACATTAAAAACAATGTGTCTCCTTTACATTACTATCAAGTGAAAATACACAATTCATGTGCATGTATTTGTGAATCATGTCTCAATAAACAATGCTAGTTAATAGATTTTATGTGACAATAAAACTATGGTTGTCAGATCTTTAAGGATGTTCCTAATAACAGAATGCTTTCCAGTAAGAGGAAGTATTAAATAAGTGAATATATTGAAAAAACATGGCTCAATAGTGGCACCAATTAAAGGACAGATTTAAATTCTTTTACTTCCCTCTATGTTTCTAAAGTGTCCTCGTTCTCTTTATATAGTATGTTAGAAATTTAAGATGCTATGAAAAGGCTCAGTGCTTCAGGTATTGGTGAGCTAATCTCAAAAAAGATACAAAATGAGATCACCCTAATAACAGAATTTCAGTATTATATCATGGGACCTCCAGATAGTTTTCGAACTAAACTTTTCCAAATGTTTTAACAATTACATTCTTTCTGGAGTTAGCATGAGAATAAAGGCTACCCTACTATGATAGCTTGTCTAAGTCTTTATATAAATGTCCTGGTTTCTGCAGCAAATCAAGAATAGGTCATTTTTTTTAACTTTAATCCAGGACATGCAGTGGGAAACCTAAACGTTTTTAATAACTGAGATGGTTTAGCAAAACAAATACAAAAATCTCTGCAGTGTTCTTCAGATTCATGATTTAGTCAAGGCATAGATAGCAGTGCATCCATTATGAAAATCCAAGAAAAAAAAAAGAACCCAATCATTCCTCCACAGCTATTGTTCCCCAAAAACAATGATTGAAACAATAGATGATCAACATGGGATGCATCTTTGCTCTATGGGGAAGGGACAAAAAGCAAAACAATTTCCGGGTGAAAGTGTTAGCTGTCTGGATCAAATAATAAATGAATGCACAATAGCTTTGAAGTTTAACAAACACATTATATTGCATAAGAAAATTCATTTCTCAGAATGACATGATCCATACATTACATAAATATTTATATAACATTTCTATTATCCTTGACAATCAGAAAGCAATACATACCAGTTTAATTGTATAGTCAATGAGAATCTATTATCTCATTCATACCTATTTGAGAAATTCACGAAATTAAACTGTCTATTTGATATAAATGGGTATCTTTAATTACAAAACATTTTCTTTAATATATCATATTATTTCTTTAACAATATGGTTATTTTTGAAACTACTTCATATTTCTGCTTTGAAGATAGCTTTTGGGAAGAGATGACAATATGCAAAATAACACTGCAGTGAACCATGCTCACTTGATGTATAAGCAATATTTGCAGACCTAGGCATAATTCCTTCCAAATAGCAACACTTAACAGTATTCATACTGACAGGTATATGCTTTCATTCTTCAGTCACATCAAGCAGATCTGTGTGAAGTTCAGCAATGCATAGGTGAACAGCTTGTTTTCCCCTAATTTATTGATTATATGTTTTCTCCGCATTTGATATTTCAGCCATTATTTCTTATAGATCTCATGTTCGACTAGCAGTTGCATTTGTAAAACAGTCTATATAATGGGGCATGATCCAGTGCTTCCTATTTTTATTTCTATTCTATTCCTATTTCCTAAAATAATTGGAGATGTCTACTTAAGCAATCACCATAACTGACTTCTTAAAGAGAAGAACAGACTTTGCAAGATATAAGTTATTTTGACAAGTGAGACTGAAAGATGTTATTGCTTTAGTCAATTCAGTATGTAATACATTTTTAAAAATACAACAGGAAGATCTATCATTTACATTATAAATAACTTTTCCTTTTTTAAAAATATGAACAATAACCAAGGGAATTAGATAAATAGCATAAGAGGCTCAAACGTAATGTAACATTCATGTATAAAAATATCCACAAATTTAATACATACATCATGTCGAGCTACAGTCTCACTCTTCTTTGCTAAATAAGTCATATAACTGAATATGCACATGTTAAACCCTAAGCCATGGCCTATTTATCACAATGGCTTAGCAATCATGTGGCCGAATCCATGATAACTGTTTTGCTGAATCCAGTCATAGCTTTCTCCCATGTTTAATAGCAAACTCAGAAAAACTCAAAAGATATGAAATGTTGTAGGAAATCAGTTTGGGGCGGGTTTTGTTTTTTGTTTTTACTTTATCACATATACAAATTATTCCACAGCCACTAAGAAAACCATTAGGGACTGAGTTTTTGGTGGTTCTGTGTTGATTCTATAATGGCTATGTATGCAGGATAATTATAGCTCACAGGCCAGAAATGGTTTGGAAATGTCAACTTTAATCAGAAAGTATAATTAATATGGATCATAGTCCTTTTCATTAAAAAAAAAACTCTTAGCAACTGTTGAAATTTAATAGACAACAATCTCCAAAACACGCTTTTGGCCTGTCCCCAAGTTTGAGAAACTTAAGGAACTTGGTAAGGTTGCTGTTCATCACAGATATTCTTAAGAATTGCCAGAAGAAAGTAACAATTCAGTTTCTTTGGTATTTTCATTTAAGAAATAGTTTATTTCTTTGTAAACCTTTATAAACTAGAAATAGTTTATAAGCAGGTTTTGCAATAGGAACGCTGATAATTGGCTTCTCATTTATCATTTGCTTAGTAATTATATTAGCACCATATCCTGGAGTTCAAAATAGTTTCATATCTGAATTAGGTTGTGAAGTCCCAGTATCCTGTATGCTTGATTCGTGATGTGAATCTTCACTTTCATTTATTTTTCCCCCCCTCTTTTCTTTATAAGTGTTTTCCAGGTCAGAAGCAATGCAGTTCCATGGTGTTCTTTTTCTATCTTCTGCAATATCAGTATCTGCAGTCTTCTCTTTCTCAATGTTCACAGTCGTATTTGGCTTTTCCTCTGAAAGATTCTGGTATGTCTTGTCTTCCTGGCTCTCTTTGAATTTTGTTACTTTTTCTGTATTCACTTCTTTCTCTTTGTTTTCTAATCCACTAGATTGTAGATCTGATGAGGATTTTTCATCAGAAGGTTGATGATTTTTCTTCTTATGATGATCTATGCCATCCACAGGGGCAGGTGAGGATTTCATAGTTTTATTCCTGTCCATAAATACATCTACATCCTCCTTCTCCTCAGCTTTGGAACCATTTTCCTGAGGTAAAACTGTCCCTTCTAAATCTAGGTCATCTCCGTATTCTGACTGTGATTTTCGAAACCTTCTAGATGGTGGTCTGCGTTTTATTGATCCTCGCGTCCTTACCTGAAAGTGGATAAAGCTGTGATTGAAATAAGAACATGACCTAGACCAGACATCACTAAAAACAACCAACAGAACTGCATTCATTCCTTGACTATTAATTATTCTTCATAAGATTAATTTTTTGAATTATCATTTCTTTCACATCGAAGAACATATGATTGTTCCTTAACAAAAGTATTCCAATGTTTTTTCAGTGCCAACTAGCATTTTACAAGTACTTTGGCCAATGTGGTTTTTGTTGTAAGAAATTACATCATCTGAAAATAGCCCCAAGCAAAGCTGGAAAGCTAGCAATAGGAGCTAGGAAGCAAGGTGAACAAAAGAAGAAAGAAAAAACTGTCGGTGTTGCAAGCATATACTGATTCATGTAATGATAGCAAGTTAAAGGAAATGGTACATTTAAAGAAATTTCAGTCTCACAATCATATGTACATTAAGCTATATGGGAATTCCACATATTCAAATCTAAGGAATGTTGTTCTATCTGGCTGTCATTTGCCTAACAATTAAAAAAAATGATATTCTAACATTTCCTCTTCTTAAAAAGGTTCCCAGGGCAGAATTCAGGAAGCCACTTTATACTAGGAAAATCATGTGCACTTCAAGAATACTTTTTTAAAAGATCAAAACTATGCAATGTATTTATTACTATTATAAAATTCAACAAATTAAATTAATATTCCAGTCAAATGAACTTCATTTTTTTTCTTTAAAAATAAATACTCATTTACTCCAATTAGTTAACTGTTACTTGGTCAAAGCTCTTTGTTATCTGCTTGAAAACTGCTGCGGCTGTTCATTGACTCATTTTATTTCATATTCATGTTTTGATGGTACTACATCTTGAGAGACCTCCTGCCCCCTTAATTTCTTCCTTTCCTTTTTCATCTTTAAATTGCCAATATTATGGTGACCAGCCTATATCTTACCTTATTATAAAACTGAAGATGAGTGCCTTCTGGTGGTTGATCAAAACTAACTGGAGATTCAACAGGACTACTTGAATGAGTGTGTGGGCTGACAGGGGTGACTGGTGCACTGTTAAAGGGAGACACCATTGCCTTCAGTCCAGGACTTTTAGGAGAAGCTCCTGGCAGCATAGATGTTGGAACAAATGCCAAATTGGCCTGTAAAGAAAATGAGTGAATCATAAATAAGTACTTTCACCTTCTTCTCAATATTTGAAATTTTGTCTTAATTTTAGTCACTTTATGTATTGCTGAACTCAATTAGTTTATGGAGTGCACTTAATATGAGCAAAACAGTGAGATTCCTAAATGCTTAATAAGGATATCTGCCAAAGAATGACATACTTTTTTCTGGAATAATTGTAGCACCTCTGCCAGCATTCAATAAGAAATAAAAAAAAAAATTCAAAGTTGAGCATGGAACTTCAAAACTGGTATCAACTTTATTTTTTGGGGAGGGATTAATCATGTTTACTTTCTGAATAAAATAAGCAAATTTTTAAAAAATAAGAGCCAAAAATATTTCAGCAAAGGCTCTGTAGAAAATATAAAATAGTATCCAACTCTGTGGGAGAAAAAAAAATAGGAAAGGGGGAAGTAGAAGAAAAAAGATGTAGTCTATTGAGTTAAGATATTATTATTATTTTTTATGTCTGAACTGCTAAGGAATTATTGGAGACCCTCTGTAGTTCCCTATTAAAGGATAGGAAATAATTGGTGGTGGAAATGGGCTGAAGGGTATTATCAGATATTCAATAACGGAAGGACAACCCTCTCCCCTAGTAAATAAAATGACATACACAAAAACCAAAGAAAACATAAACCAGGGTTCTGAGCAGATGTTCTGTTAACAGCCAAGAACACTAGATATAAGACTATTCAAAACATCCTAAAGAGATGCATCCTAAAGCACATTCACATAGCACATATATTGTCCCATATCCAGACAACAGAGAATAGCTTTCAAAACAGTTGTGTGAGCTTTATAAAAAAGGAAGCTGTTTCACAATGTCCTCTTTTGAATGCAAGCCTAAGTGGAACTTAAGAGTGGGGGCAGCAACTTGAGGATAGAGATATAATTGATTGAATAGATCTAGAAGAGAAGAGCTCCTTCTCACCAATAGTTCATGGGATATGGCAATCTGATGTAACATTGTGATGGACTCCTCTTCTATAGTTATTGACCAAACACAGTTGTGAGGTAAAAACTATAATATCCACACACAAGGGGACAGTAACCCTCTTTCACCCCCAAATTAATAACAAATTATGATGGGAGAACCCTCAACATTCTTGGAGCAGAGATGAGAAGCACTTGTACATAGTCAGTGTTACCAAGAAGCCTCCTGAAAGAGGACAAGAGCAGATAAAGAGGCCAGAGAAATGGAGGAACATGATGCAAACATCCAAACCTATCAAAAAAAAAAAAGAGTTCTTATTCTCTTGAGTTTCAGAATAAATTGCAATTCCATAATCTTTGTCCCTGTTCATATTGTTGGAGAAACAGCAGCAGCCAAACCTCAGAGACTGAGGAAGAAGACAATATTGTCTGTCCAAAGGGAAGGTTAATAATAATAATAATAATAATAATAATAATAATAATAATTATTATTATTATTTCAAATTACTAACTGGTGTGGTAGCTGATGCAGTACAACAGCATCTAGTTGAAAACAATCTCTTTCCACCCGAGCAGAAAGGAAAACGCCCCAATAGCAGAGGAACAAAAGATCAACTCCTAATAGACAACATGATCATGGAAAACTGCAAGAGAAGGAAGACCAACCTGAATGTGGCATGGATTGACTACAAAAAGGCATTTGACTCTCTGCCACATGATTGGATAATAAAGTGCCTAGAAATAACAGGAGTCAGTAGAAACATCAGAAAATTTGTGCAAAGATCGATGGCACAATGGAAGACACAGTTGCAGATCAATGGTGAGAGGCTGGGAGAGGTTAATATCAAGAGAGGAATATTTCAAGGAGATTCATTATCACCATTACTATTTGTTATTGCACTGTTTCCTCTGTCAACAATACTGAATAACTCAGGACATGGCTATCAAACATCAAAAACATCTGCCAAACTATCCCACCTCCTTTATATGGATGATCTGAAGCTGTATGGAAAAACATCATCTGAAATAGAATCGCTGCTCAACACTGTCCGTATATATAGCCAAGATATTGTAATGGAGTTTGGCTTGGACAAATGTGCCACACTTACTATCAAACAAGGAAAAATAGTGAAAACTGAAGGAATCAAGATGCCCCATGAAAATAACATTAAGAGTCTGGATGAGGAAGAGTACTACAAATACTTGGGTATCCTTCAAGCTGACAACATCAATCACACTGAAGTCAAGAAAAAGATTAGAGGTGAATACATCAAGAGAGTGAAGAAGATCTTAAAGGCCAAACTCAATGGAGGAAATACCATAAAGGCAATCAACACCTGGGCAATCCCAGTCATTAGGTACACAGCTGGAATAGTGGACTGGACTCAAGCAGAACTAAAAGCAATGGATAGGCAGACCAGAAAAATAATGACAATGAATCATGCCCTTCATCCACGCAGTGACATTGATAGACGTTATCTACCAAGGCAAATAGGTGGGCGTGGAATGCTACAAGTACATCAGATGGTTGAAGAAGAAAAAAATGGCTTTGGAAGAATATCTGAAGAACAATGATGAAGATGCACTGAAATTAGTATATCAGGAAGGCTTACTAACTACTGGAGAGACCAAACTGGCCTACAGGAAAGACCAAATGAAGAACAGAATAGAGGCATGGGAAGACAAAGCACTACATGGCCAATACATTAAAAAAATAGCTGGGAAAGCAGATAATAACAAGACCTGGCAATGGCTAAGAGCAGGAAAATTGAAGAAAGATACCGAGGGACTAATTCTGGCTGCACAAGACCAAGCCTTAAGGACAAATTCATACAAAGTCAAAATTGAGAAGACAGCAACAGACAGTAAGTGCCGCCTATGCAAAGAAGCTGAAGAAACAGTGGACCACTTGGTAAGCTGTTGCAAGAAGATTGCACAGACTGATTACAAGCAGCGACATGACAAAGTAGCAACAATGGTGCATTGGAAGATCTGCAAAAAATATCATTTGCCTGTAAGCAAAAACTGGTGGTATCATAAAATAGAGAAAGTCATAGAAAATGATAAAATTAAACTGCTCTGGGACTTCAGAATTCAAACAGACAAGCACCTGCAACATAACACCCCAGACTTAACAATTGTCGATAAGAAAGACAAAAAAATCTGGATAGTGGACGTGGCAGTGCCTGTAGACAGCAGAATAGAAGAGAAAGAACTGGAGAAGATAACAAAATACAAAGACCTACAAATAGAAGTAGAAAGACTGTGGCAAAAGCAAGCAAGGGTAGTACCAATAGTCATAGGCTCCTTGGGTGCAATCCCAAAACAACTGGAGCACCACTTGAACACCATTGGCATTGACAAATTCGCTATTAGTCAATTGCAAAAGGCGGCCTTACTAGGAACTGCTTCCATCCTGCGATGATATCTGTAATACCATCAAACATCCACATCTGCCTATCCCAGGTCCTGGATAAGGACTCGATAGGTAGAGAAAATGCCAAATCCAGTCTGAACATCTGGCTGACTGTGCAATGATCAATAATAATAATAATAATAATAATAATAATAATAATAATAATAATAATAATAATGTTGGAAGGGACCTTGGAGGTCATCTAGTCCAACCCCCTGCTCAGGCAGGAAACCCTACACCATTTCGGACAAATGGCTGTCCAGTCTCTTCTTAAAAACTTCCAGTGTTGGAGCATTTACTGCTTCTGGAGGCAGGCTGTTCCACTGATTAATTTTTCTCACTGTCAGGAAGTTTCTCCTTAGTTCTAGGTTGCTTCTCTCCTTGATTAGTTTCCACCCGTTGCTTCTTGGCCTGCCTTCAGGTGCTTTGGAAAATAGCTTAATTCCCTCTTCTTTATGGCAGCCCCTGAGATATTGGAATACTGCTATCATGTCCCCCCTTGTCCTTCTCTTCGTTAAACTAGACATATCCAATTCTAGCAACCGTTCCTTATATGTTTTAACCTCCAGTCCCCTAATCATCTTTGTTGCTCTTCCCTGTACTCTTTCTAGAGTCTCAACATCTTTTTTTCATCGTGGTGACCAAAACTGGATGCAGTAATCCAAGTGTGGCCTTACCAAGTCATTGAAGAGTGGTATTAATACTTCACGTGATCTTGATTCTATCCCTCTGTTAATGCAGCCCAGCACTGTGTTGGCCTTTTTGGCAGCTGCAGCACACTGCTGGCTCATATTTAGGTGATTGTCTACTAGGACTCCGAGGTCCCTCTCACAGTTACTACTATTGAGTCTATTCTATTGGCTTTCAAAAGCCAGTAGAATAAAAGTGAGTAGCACAGCTAAGGAAAAAGGGGGAAAAATGGCGGCCTGCGTTGTTTGGTGACCCCCATGAAATGGTTGTTCGACCCCAAATGGGGTCCCGACCCACAGGTTGAGAACCACTGCATTAGATGGTAGAGCAAAAAGTAAACCTTTCAGTCCTTTCAGAAATATCTGCTGATAATACTGTAATCACAAGAGGGAGCTCTTGTGCTTAAGATATGTATTTCACCAACCAAAGTATCTAGTGGTGACAATGTCAACAAATAATTTGGGGAAGAGCAAAGGTGGAGAATAGCTGCCTTTCCAAAACATATAGACATTATTCTTGTGTGTGGCTCAAGCCTTATAGATTTTCTAGCATCTCAGCCAAGAAAATATATCAACAATGGCTTGATATCAAAGAAAGGGTGAATATGGCCATAATATCAGCAGTTTTAATTCTCTATATTCATGATTGTCTAGAAATTACTTTTAAATTCTCTATTTCCAGAATTGTGAGATAGTTCTAATATAAATTGTAACAGCATACCATGACAGTAATAGAGTTTAAAGGGACCTTGGCGGTAATCTAGTCCAACCCCCTCCTCACGCAGGAGACCTATACTATTTCTGACAAATGGCTTTCCAATCTCTTCTTAAAAGGCTCCACTGTTGCGGCACCCACAACTTCTAAAGGTTCCACTGGGTGATTGTTCTCACTTTTAGGAATTTTCTCCTTAGTTCTAGGTTGCTTCTCTCCTTGATTAGTTTCCATCCAATAATCTATAATGATCATAGGAAAAAAATACAGAACTTATGGATGGGATAGGACACTAAAAATTTATTTTCTTTTCTCTTTGTGTGCAGTGGGAGATGAGGGGATTTTTCTTGCTGCTCAATTTCTCTTTCCTTCTGCCCCGCCTAGACAATCTTTAGTACCCTCTTCCTACTACCTATTTGTATCACTTGTTTAGCATCTCACCACTTCTCAACTTCAGCCATCAAGGCATCTGCCAGATAGGGAGCAAGAAGCCAAGTTGGCAAGCAGGACTGTGCAATCAATCAATTATTCTTAGAAATGTCAGAGGGGAGAGGAAAAAATCCCCAAACCTATGACTAGCTGATTGAAGCCCCAAAGGGATGTCCTTGGGACTTTGAAGCTCCATCCCTTTGCGGCTTCCATCAGCTAGTCATGCCGACCATTTTGGTTTTTTGCCCCTCCCCATCTGACACTTCTAATAATACTAACATGCACCCATGATTCTAACTAATGAAACAAATCCTGGTTTTCAAAATTGCTGGCATGTTAACTTTTCACCATTGCAGTTAACAATAGGCTTTTAAATGCAAGAGAATTGGTTGTAGACCATTTGAATTTTCATCTATTATAACAGTGTCATCAGTCTTGAGCAGTTATTGATGATTCTTACTCCACTTTTAAAACTGTTCATCTCCTTCCAATCTAGCTGAACATAGCTGAACAAATGCAGGGAGAGAATATACAGTCTTTTCCAATGACTTGTAGCTAGTCATTTCATCATGTTGGATATTGGCATTTCTACTGCATAGAATTTCAATATACTCCTTCCATCTTGACTGGCATCCTTTAGTAAATTAGTTCAAAGTTGGAGCCTTTTTCTGAGTTTGGAAATCTTTGGAAGACCTTGTTTGTTTTTCTGAGTTTATTTCTCTCTTTAATGTCTTTATGGATATCATTCTAATACTGCTACTTAACAAATCTGTGAAATTACTTAAGTTTCTTCCTAAGAACTTTGTCTTTCTTGGCTTTCCCTTTTCTTCTCCTTTTGGCAATATCTACTATTTAATTTGAAATCCAGTTTGCTTTTTTCTAATTCTTAGTCTTTGGCAGTCTTTTTTTATATTCATCCTTACTGTAACACTTTAATTTCATGCCTTATTCCTCCTTTCTAGGGTTCCCTATCTATAGAGTTCAAGGCCTCAAAGTGTTTCTAAATGAAAATGATGGTATATATTGACATTCTTATTATGGAAACTTATTGGCTTTAGTCTTCCACTTTAGATTTACTTGAAATTTTAAAATGAGCAATTTGTAATATTTTTCACTGTCAGCACATAGCCATATTTTTGTTATTGTAATGGAGCACTTCCACCTTTTTGGACCAATAATATAATCAATATGATTATTGTGTACTCCACCTAGTTACACCCATTTATATAAACATCAAAGAAAAAGTTGAGAAACTGGTAAATTGCCCTCCTATTTAATTTTATATAATCCAACTACATTTTTGCTTCTTACTTTTCCAGCTTTTGCATTCCAACTACAAGCAGGACATCTTACTGGCATATTCTGATAATTTCAGATTGAATTTAACCATAAAACTCAATAATCCTCTTTTCTGCATCAGTAGTTGGAGCTAAACTTGAATAATCATCGTATTAAAGGGCTGTCCATAAAATTTAATTGATATTACTCTGTATCTCTCTGTATTGTATCCAAGCACTGTGGATTTTTTTTTGTCCTGAGTAGCAGTAAACATGAAATTCTGAAAGAAGGTATCTAATTTCACTCTCATGTGAATGAAGTGATGCCCAAGATGTCAATGTGTAGACAACGTGTTTCATTTTCATTGTGTTGAGCTTTCCTGTATTCATGCTTTTGACATTCCATATTGTCACTATAGGTCTGTCTTTGCAGCTTTGGATTTGTTTTGCCCTCATGACAACATCAGCAACTAGAAGTTCCAAATGTTTTAACTATCAATATCTTAAAAACATCAAGAGAAGAGCAATAATGCAATCAGATCTTACCTGCATTTTTTCAATGAGAGGAGAACTTTTGGGCCTTATCTTTATAGGCCGAGAAGCATTTGAGGGTGGTTTCTGTAAAAAGAGAAGTAAGATACTGAGTTGGTTGAAAGAGACACCTTTTGTTACTTTCTAAAAAATCTTTGGTGTTTAATTATTACATTTTCTTTATTATTAAATACAAAAAGTCTTTAGGAAAAAGCTTGTTAACAATATGGAGTATCTCTAAGGAACCTTCCTTGGGAAGGACTATATTTCACAAAAGAAAGATGTATATGAATTAGATATAAATATAGTCATAATAAATGATATAATAGACAGGTTTGTAGGGTCTTATCAGGACCAGCACTGTCATATTCATGCTAGACATTTTGACTTCACACTGGAGATAAATTGAAGGGATTCAGAAATTAGAGACGCAACTAATCTAAAAGGATGGGAATTCCTATTGCCAGTATTGCTAGGTCGCCCTTCTCCAATTTTTACAAGTTACAAGTAAAAGGTCGTTGATTTCTTGCAACAACTACTGAAGGACAATGCCATCAACAAGCCATGATACTACTGTCTTTACTCAGGAGAAGCCACACCATGCATATATGGACTCCCCAAAAACCAGAGAGGGAATTCCACTCAGACCAATTGTCAGCAGCATTAACTCTGTCACCTACAGCATTGCAAAACATCTAACCACCTTATTAGCTCCTCTAGTTGGCAACACCACCTATCAAATCAACAGTTCACAGGACTTTGCCAGCAAGGTTTAAAAACTAAAACTGGACTCAGATGAGACCATGGTTTCCTTTGATGTGACTTCCCTCTTCACCTGCATTCCAACAACTGAAGCTGTCAAGGCAGCATTTTAGGTGACATAACCAACCTCAGACCACATATGTGTCATGCTGGACCTCTGCCTGACCACTACCTATTATAAATACAATGAAGATTTCTACAAACAAAAGCACGGCTGTGCCATGGGTTCTCCTGTGTTCCCCATTGTGGCCAATCTCTACATGGAAGAGGTAGAAACCAAAGTCCTAAACTCCTTCACAGGAACTCCACCCAGTGGACAATACTTGGGTCAAGATCTAAACACAGGAAGTGGAAGCATTCACCAAACATATCAACTCTGTGGACAGATACATCAAATTCAAGAGGGAAGATATTAAGGAAAATAGTCTAGCCTTCCTGGACTGTTTTATACACATTACAGAAGACAGAAGCCTTAACATTGAAGTTTACAGAAAACTCGCACAGATCAATATTTACATTTTGATTCTCACCACTTACTGGAGCACAAAATGGGAGTTCTCAGAACCCTACCCCACCGAGTTGAAGACCTGCCTAACAGCAAATATGGGAAAGAAAAAGAATTAAAACACATCAAAACACCTCAGAACATGTAGCTATCCCTAGTGGGCCTTCATCAAATCCCAAACTGTACAGCCATCTCTCAACAGAGGGGGAGGGATATGACATCATCTATCTCCAGGCTACAACACAGTCTTTTCAGCAGTTCCAAGAAGGTTCCATACTCATTTGCACTACTCAGATGACCCTGATGACACAGATAAACCTTCAAGTGGCCTCAATGACTCTCTAAAACAATGCAAATGACCAGCTATCTGCAAAAAATATAAATCCTGCCATTCTCCACCATCCAGAAGCTTCTTGCATGATGCTGGTTAAATGGGTGGGAGTGGGGTTTGATGTCCGTGAGTGTACATACAGCAGTGGGAGGCGGTTGCTCCCAGTGCAGACTTTGAAAGCACGGGAAGCACTATTTGTTTGACCTGCATGCCAAAGGTTCCTCACAGTAAAACATGATACTGCCTGTGAACTGATAGACTCTGCATCTTTCTTGCCAAGGGTAAGGTAGGACCATTGACACAAGAAAGACCAGTTGCTTCTTGAAAAAGCACCTTTGGGAGAACTTGGTGAGATAGAATCAGGTTCCATGATGTAAGGAAATCACTACTGTGTACCATTCCAAACAACTCTACAGCAATTGCAGCACTTCAGTTTTAGAGTTTTTATTAACATGTCTTATAAAAGAAGTACAATTCAGTTTCATTAAAATATTGATACTTACTAGCTCACCATTCTGTCCCTGCTCCATCTTATTTGTATGGAGGGGAAGAGAACAAGGAGGCTTTCTGCGTGCTGGTTTAGGAGGTGGGATCTGAAAACAAAGGAAAACTTATGAAAGAGAAAAGAGATAGATATGAAAAGAACATATGTAATATTGGTTCTTTAAGGAATGCTCAAATCTGAATATACAGTATACACAAGGTTGGGGGGGCTGCCCCGATGTGTAAATTGAACTTCCCTTTGTAGTTGCATTATCCCTACCTCCTTTCCAGAAACTGATGATTGCTCTTGAAATTTTCCTGCTAGTTGGGCCACAGATGGAGTTGTGGGCTTTTCCACCATCATCTTGGTCTCTGATGGTTTGTCCTGAAAGAAAACCAGAAATGAAATGTTTCTCAATTTAAGAAATAGAGGGGAAAGAGTTGGGAAAACTAAAACTTTTATTGTTAAAACAAAAATCCTACTGATATCAAATTGTCTCAAGTTTTGTTTTACTCCTTGAACATTTTAAGAAATAATATATTCAAATCATTTACTATTTTAGGGAATAATAAACGGTATTAGGAAATTCTTTCTATTATCTTGTATGAATGGAACTGGCATGAATATTGGTTTAAATATCATTTTTTACCTGACAACTGTTCCCCCAAAATCTACTTATTAGCTCATTCCATTATTGTTTCAATTTTAAAATTGGGTGGCAAGATAATAGCATTGTTGTTGCTGTTGATATTGTTTTTAGAGGGAAAATGGATTTATTTGAAAGTAGACGCTAGAAAAAGAAACAAAGAAGACACTTAAAAGTATTTGAACTGGTGAGACATTTAACTGAGTTGAATACTGGTAGATGGAAAGAGATTTAGGTATGAAAAGAGGAAGAAGTTGAGAAAAAGAAATCAGTGGTTGGGAGATCATCATTATGAAGATCACCTTTCAGCTGATAGAAGCTAGTGGAAGGGAGTGTAGTTGCTCTCCCATACAGGACTAAGAAGACAAAAACCTATGGGAAAAAAAGGTGACACAATCCCTTCTTGTTGGTAGAAGAATGGGAATCTAGAACTGAAAAAAGTAGAAGTGAGATTGATAACTTAGATCAGTGGGCCCAAACCTTTTGGGCCCCAGGGACCTGTTCCATGGAGAGAGGTTTTTCGCAGACCAGAGTGTGTGTGGTTTCATGTTCTGCCTGCACCCTGGGGACAGGGTTTTGCTTGTTCGCATGGCCAGGCTTCTGGCATGCTGTGGACCAGTGCTGATCCACAGACTGGGAGTTGGGGGCCCTGGTTTAGAGGAACAGCCCTCTCTTGGGTTGAGGTTGGTGGCTACAGAGTCTCAGTAATGAGAGAACATGGGGAAAGAGGAACAGGTGTTAAATGAAGAAATTGTCTGTTCCCACAATAAAGAGATTAGGGGCGTGAACGGGAGCTAATGAGGGAAGGCCAGAAAAGGGAGAGGGAGGGAGGGAGGGTGGGGGAGAGAGAGAGAGAGAGAGGGAGGGAGGGAGGGAGGGAGGGAGGGAGAGAGAGAGAGAGAGAGAGAGAGAGAGAGAGAGAGAGAGAGAGAGAGAGAGAGAGAGAGAGAGCTAGTCTTATCATTTTACAGTAGTTCCAGCTGAACAGCAGGTGGGTCTGGGGATACCATAAGAAAAGATTCAGGTTGGGGTCCAGAAGTAGTCAGAGTTATAAAATCTCAATTGGGCATAACAGAAGAGCTGTTATTGGAACAGAAACTTTCTAGTTCTGATATACCATCTATTGTTCAGAATGGAGTTCACTTTTCCGGAAGGAACAATTGAGATTGTTTTCACCAAATAAAATCTGCCTTTTCCACATAGTCTAGTCAAGACAAGATGCTATTGGTTGGGGCCTGGAACATGATCTTCTTAGTGGTAGGCCACTTGTTCTGGAATACCTCTTGAAGTCAGATTAGCCCACCTATTCTTTAATAGAATGGTAAAAAAATGCTGTAGTTCTCTTCTGCAGAGTATTTGGAAAAGATTTCTAGTTAGAGAACAACTATGACATATTTTTATTTAATGTAATATGTTAATATTAGACTGGGAAGTAAGTGGGGAACCAATATACTTTCAAGTTAGAATCAGATTATAGAAAGGGAAGGTAGGAGGATTGCTAGTTAAATCCACAATTCTATCCATGATGTCCCATAACTCTAATCATGCTAGCAGTTTGATGGTATTCTTTGATCAGTAATCCAAAAGCTAAAAGTACCAGAATACCAGGACACCACTCATTTAAATAGTGTTTAAACTGTTTTGTAGAGTAAATTATGTGCAGGAAAAAATAGACAAACTGCAGTATAACTGAATAATTTTAGGTTGTGACCACTAAAATAAGTAGCTACATTGAGGCAACTTTCTTTTTATTTCAAAACATATTTCGTCACTTATTTATCCACTTTCGATTACAAAATGTATTTCTTCACTTATTTTGCCACTTTTGATTATAAAATCTATTTCTCCACTTATTGCTGCATTCAGAGAGCCTCCTGCCAGTTCCATTTGCTGAGTGGAGCCACAGCCTTCATCCTTATGTCCTCTTTTGATTGCACTACTGTTGGCAAGCCATGGAAGAGTTAAACAGCTTCCACCTGCCAATATTTCTCTTTAAAGGAAGCTCTGTTTCCCTCCTAACATCTATTTCTGCACATATTGTTCTCAGTGAATAAGAAAAGATTTGTCCTTCACTGCATTGGACTCAGGAAACATTCTAAGATTAGATTAGATCATGCAAAGACTGGCAGCTACAGATGCACAGATTATATTCCAAAATTTCACAGTTTGAAAAAAATCAGATATGGAAAGAAGTGTTTGTGTGGGGGAGAACAAGCATTCTGTCCTTGTTCACAAATACTGTAATTCAGCGAGGCAGAATTAAATCATTGGGAAAGCAAATAGCCATTGTAGTATTCCAGGAACAAGAAAATAATTTGCCTCAATCAATGCTGCACATACTTTTGATACATCATTCTAGCATTATATAAGGTGTCTTCCAAGCTATTTCAGAGTCACTTGGAAATAGTAGCAATTCCATCCACTGAGGGGAATACAACATTTTGACACATGTTCCAGACTAACTGAAGAATAAAATAACGTACTTGTAGGAAGGTAAAAAGAAATTGAGTGAAATCCTAGTTCAAATTCATTGTCATTACTATAACACTACAATAATAGTAAGGCTGTGTAAATAAAGTTGATTTCTGAGTATGACAATTCCACATGCTAAAATAAATATAAGGAGACTCATAATGTGCACAGAAACTCTGCATAGAAACATGCAGTGTTCTACCCAGGGAGTATTAGGGTGTAACAATAGCTCTCATGTGGTCAGGAGAATGGACTGAATGCCACACTGTATGTGAAAAGTAAGGTACTTTTATATTTATTTATTGTCAAGGATATCAGGCTGTCAATATCACTTAAAAGCAATATTCAAATTATACTGAAACTAGACTTCTATTTCTTTCATTATATAACAGTATCTTCTATGAATAAAATGTTGGAGTACTTATAATGAATTGCTGAGTATTACACACCAATTTGAAATATAACTTAAGTGAATGTATTTTGGGTACAGGCTTAAATGTCATTCTGGGTTTGCAATGCATACAGTAAATATTTATGTGAATTGTCTGAATATAGCATTCAGACAATTCACATAAATATTTATTGTATGCATCACGATCCCAGAATGATATTTATGGAAAGATAGTCACCTTCCTTGCATTATTTTTCTGTTCCCTGAACAGAATCATACCGAATAAACCACACAAATCTATGGACTTTTTTTTGGAAACTGTATTTGAGTAGAATTTTATGTACGCCTTAGATCAGTGGTTCTCAACCTGTGGGTCGGGACCCCATTTGGGGTCGAATGACCATTTCACAGGGGTCACAAAACCATGCTGTCCGCCATTTTTTCCCTTTTCCCTAGCTGTCCTACTCCCTCTTATTGGTGGCCACACCCACTTGGGGGTCACCACAACATGGGGAACTGTATTATAGGGTCACGGCATTAGAAAGGTTGAGAATCACTGCCTTAGATAGTATAAAATGTAATCTGATTTTTTAAAGTTTCAGTTTAGCAAACATTTGCATTTATTTTGATCATAGCACTAATTTATTTAGAGATATTTTTATGAATATATTCTGGTAGTTTCTTTCATTTTGTAGATTACTCTGTGTGTGTATAATAAAAGTTTAGAGCAATTATATATTTTTGTTAGAAGTTGTTTTGAAAGCTTGTAAAACACGAAGTTTTATATTTTACTTGATATCTCTTTTAAAATATCCAAGTGACTATACTATTTTCTCAATTTATAAGTAAAGGCATGTTTTTGGTTAGAGAAGGGAGAGCTCCAGTATTCTGAGCACTCCAAGAGTTGACACAACACTGCAGAAAATACATTGTGCATTGCCTTCCCCTCTTGCATTGTTCATGGCAGGTTACCATTATAGTTGCCATGATAACTGCAAATCGTCACTGCTTCACTTCACCATGGTCAGGGGTAGGCAACCTTGGCTCTTTTATGACTCGTGGACTTCTGCTCCCAGAATTCCTGAGCCAGCATGGAGTTGAAGTCCACAAGTCATAAAAGAGCCAAGGTTACCTACCCCTGATCATGGTTCTAGAAAGGACACTACTACTGAGTATGTCCTTCATCTGAACATGTTCTTCATTTGAAGACTTGCCCATTTCAAATCCAGTTGAACACAAATGTTAATGAGAATTTGAATTGCACTGCAGCTGTTTGTGTCCAGAAGACAGACTGAACTCTTGGTGCAATGTTCTCGCTATGGTGAGATGTATCTAAATTACAGCCAATGTTTCTAAACCCGTACATATGCAGTTTGAAATATTATGCAATTCTGCACAATTTTGTTCTTTTTGTCTCTTTTCTGGAATGATGCTTATACAGCTAGCTTAAGCACCATACAAAATAGGTTTAAATTATTATAATTGTACTATAATACTTAATATTAGAGATGAACAAACAACTGCTAATCCTCTGCTGTAACAACCAATAAGCATCATACTGTAAGTCCACCCATGCTGATAATCATAGTAAATGGTTCTTCTTACACTTAATTTACAACAGCAGCAATTACTACTATTACAGAAGAAATGGTTCATCCAGTTGTATCTGTGATTTCAGGCGGGAGATACTCTTAAGAAATTAACTTGTTCTTATGATAGACAGAAGACTGTGGCTTTAATAGAACTAAACATTTGGTGATCCTTTTAGGACTATTATTTGTCTAAAATACGTAAGATATTTTACTAAAAGTGAAGGAATAGAAAAAAAGGATAAGTTGTCAATGTTCTCAAATACATGGTTTCAGTTTAAAGAAAAAAAGTGCTCTAATAATTAAAAGGAAGAAGCAAATAAAGTTGATGATATATCAAAGAATCAGCCCTGAGCAGAAGGAAGGGGCTGAATCATCAGAGCCTTTATTCAAACTGCTTTTTTCTTCATAAATTGAAGTACGGAGTCAAGCACAGCAGAAATTACTCAGGAAGTGGGTGTGTGAAGCTTGTTTTGGCCTGTTGATTATTTCCATAGAAGGAAATTCCACAATGTCTGTTCTGATTGAGAGCATGGGAGCAAGCTAGGCCCCTTGCTCAAGAAACAACACATGCTAAGAGATAAGTAAACAAATGGCTGCAGCTCTAGCTATACTAGTCTCGTTTTTCCAATGAGCAACCTTTTTTTTCTTTTTCTTTTGCTTTATTTTCTCCTCTTGCTCTGCTACATTAGGCAGTGGGCAGTCTAATAAAATCTGCAGAATTATATTGACCTTACATCTGCTATAAGCTTTTACTGGTTTTAAGAAGTAACTCTAAATATCTGAAATTTAAAGAGCAGTGAACCTTTCTGTAGTTCCAGATAGTTCTCTCTTGAAGGAGATGAAATAAGAAACAGTATGGATGGCATTTACATTAATCGTAACAACATTGAGATTTCTGTTCCTAAAGCTGGTAATAGTTGTGACTTAAAGGTTTGTATTTTCTATTATCTGTAAATTGATAATGTTTATGTTAAAATCAATCTTGATTTAGTGGATAGAAAGGCAATATATGACAGGGATCAATGCCTTCTTAGAATGACTGAGGGAGTAGGTAAGCAAGCCTAGTGGCACCTTCTTCTTGCTGAAGGGCAATTACTGGCTTAATAGGAACATAATCATTCCATAGTCAAAAATATTCCATAAATCCATTTGCCAGGGATGAATGAAATTTATAAAGTTTTCTTTCAATATTAATATTAGACATGAGATTTTAGGAATTCATATATCAAATTTTCTAAGAACAGTGTAGGACTATTTGCTTGCAATTCTTGTAGGAATGAAATGCAGTAACCAAATTGGGAAAATGAAAACTACTATTTTAATATGGACATAAATTTATGAGGATTTTCTGCCTGAAAGAAAAGCACAATGTTGTGAGAGACAAAATTTGCTCTGGCTAAAAAGCCAATGCAAGATTGCCTTGCATAGCTTCTCTCAAACTATTTACAGGAAACATCTGTGAACTGCAGGAAGCCACGAAGATAAAAACAATTGACCACTTTTTCATTTGAGCAACAACAATCTATACCATTTGAATAGTTAACAATATTTCTTGTTCAGAAAAAGCTTTCCTTTGAATTTCTACTCCCCTTGTTTCTGTGACCTCTTTGCCTGACTGGGTAGAATAGCATTACACTATGCCAAGAGTTCCTGTGACAACTAAAATTCATAAATAGAACTTGGCTGGAGAAATGTCCAGTCGCAGTTAGAATTTTTCTCATGAGGATACATTTGAGTGAAGGCTAAATCCGGATTAGTTTAGAAGAGGTAACTTGCTGTGGGGCTTCTTGAAAACTGCATACAATATAAATTCAGATATGTAGAATCATTGATGTTTGGGAGATAAAATTATCCAGGCACAATCATAGAACTAAAACAGTTTTGGCTAGAAAGAATCACTTATATCTGAGATTTGCCCCTGCTTTCTCTTAGGAGGTTTTGAACTTGCCAGTCCAGACCCCTGATATCCTTGGAAGAGGGAGAAAAGTACAAATGATCAAAAACCGGAGTTTACTGGAAATGTAGATTAGGGTATAATCCTATTCATATTTCCTAGTAATAATTTGCCTTAATGAGTTATTTTGAGGAGATATATTTCCAAATATTACAGATTTCCAAATAACTATATATTTTGCTACAACAAAATACTTCTCTAACAGTACCATTGTACCTCTCTTGGCAAATTAAAAATTTCTTATATAATCTAGAAGCAACTGTGGTTTATTATTATAGGTCACTTCAGATGGATATTCTTTGCCTATTACTAGAATACTTTTAAACAGATTTTCACCAGACTAAGGCAGTAGAGCAAAAACGCATTCTCACATAATTTAATTCCAGATCCAATGCAGCCTACTAGTGTTAAAAAAAAATTATGACTCTGTTTGCATGGGATGACTGGGCAGGTGAGCTACTGCCCTAGACTCATCCTAATATGCCGGCAGTGTTTAATTGGTAGCCATTTTTAAATCTTTCCATTTATTACCAACAAGTTTTTATTTTCCTATGCCACCCCATTTTTAAATGCATAGCCCTACCCCCATGAGTCTGCAGAAGGGAGATGTAAAAGGAACACAGAGACAGGATATCTACAACCACCCATTTTTGCAGGAATAAGCAGAAGGGAGAGAAGTCAATTTTGTCTTAAAACTTGCAGCCTTGAGCTCCGCAACATATGTTGCACAACATTGTTGACTAGGGAGAATTAGTTTAGACCCAAACGGCCACATGTTAATCTCCACTTTGACTCATATTTGCATGTTCTTCAAACAGAACCTCCTACAAATGAAATGTAAAAGTAGAACATAAAAGATTGAAGCTTCAGTTCCTCCAGTTTACTGAATAAGTAAGAAGACAATGTTGATGGATGAATAAGAAGGAAAAGGAGGAGAAGGCTAGTGCTCCACAGTGGAAAAAGAATCTAGTTATGTTGAAGTCAACAGCTATGTTTCCCAGTAGCCAATGTGAAAGTCAACATGGTTACAAAGCCTGATCGGCACCCTGCCAAAAAGGCATAGCTTAATTGTACAGCACCTGCTGCATAGCACAATAAATATATAGTGCCCTTAGTCAAAGTTCACTGCAGTGTTCCAAGAAATAAAAATAAATATCAGAAGCCGATTTTTCTAAATGTTAAAAGATTGAAATCTGAAAATAAAAATTCAGAAACAATAAATAACATGAGTATCAGATATATGGATAAGTTTATCAAATTTATTAAATGGCAGTTCAACAGCCAGCATTAGTATTATTTTTGCACGGACACTTAAGATAGCCAAGATCCAAGATAAATATTTTGAGTTATGTAAACATCACTGTCAGACACGTATAGAAAGATGCAAGTTTAGAAGACTTTGGCATCTCTAAATAGAACTGAAGTAAGAGCTGTTGTCAATAGTTGGCAATGTGATATGAAAAATATTATCTGAATATTTATTGAATAAGTATGCCAGGATATCAGCTAACAGAACAGCATTCTTGGGAGATTTCTTGTATTTTAAACAGGAATTCAAAAGGGAACTAAAGAGGAATGGGGAAGTGGCATTCATTAACCTTTGGCATTCAAAGAGTTTCAGTGGTAAAGTGTAAATTGTTAAATGCTAATGTTTAGAAAAAATGCTTTAAAAAGGCTGAGTCTTTTTCTACTTTTTGAACTGGCAAATAAAAACTGGCAAGTTACAGTGTTGTCAACAGGTAGCTGGACTTGAAAGTTAAGTAAGTCTTTGGGAGACCATCAATGAATCCTAGGGCTGGAAACTAGATCAGGAAATCATAAAATTCTGTTGCAAAACACTTGCTGTTGGCGGTGATTGCACAGTATCCATGTAGTTACTAGGAGTCAAGCTTCAATTGGACAACAATTTTAACTTAAGTTCAAACGCAAGTAGAATATATAAAAAACAAAGTTATAATGTGATGATTAAGGCACCAGGCTAGAAACTGGGAGACCGTACCTTCTAATCCCAGCTTAAGTGTGAAACTAGCTGGGTGACCTTGGGCCAATCACTCTTTCTCTTGCTCCTAGGAAAGAGGCAATGGCAAACCACTTCTGAAATCTTGCCAAGAAATTTGTACGGAGTTGTTCAGACAGTTGCTAGGAGCCAACATTGACTTAAAAGCACAAAAACCAAAGAAAAAGTACCCACCCTTAACAAGGCTAATTTATTTCTTTTTGAACCCTGTATTGTCCCAATATATTTTTGAGAAGTTCATGAAAGTGTTGCTTATTAGGCAACTATTGTTTGGTTGTCTGAAATGATGAACTTGATTATTCATATTTTTAGAGTACATTGGAAAATGTTGTATGCTGTCTTACAATGAGCAGGTCACATCTAACCAATGTACGTTCTTTAGTAAGAGCCCAAAGTATCCACTAAAGTTTGGCATCGGATAAATAAATGGTTGGTTCTTGATGATGGAAAAGAGGGCCAAGTTTAATTGGATTGTAAATACCACTATTTATTTATTTACTTATTTATTACACTTAAAAACTGATTAGACACAGCCCCATTGCTAAAATGGCCTGATTTCATGTTGCCTTGTTTCTGGATCCAGATGGCCAAGGCAAGAGCAAAACTATGATGAATATCAGGATATAGTAAATTCTTCCCCTCCCTCTATTACCAACACTGTACTCATACATGATAATTTTGTATATACAAATTTACACACACACACACACACACACTCACACACTCACACTCACACACACTATATGGTATTCGCCATCAAATAGGATGAAAAACATTCCTGTCCCACCAGCCACTAATGCACAAAGAGACAGGACTCACTTTTTAAAAAGGAAACAGAGTTTTTCCTAATGGCATTTATTTTTCCCAGTAAGAAATTTCAAGAATGGTCTTGTTACACTGTAGCAAGATGTTGCCCAGAAGATTCATAACCCTCTATGAACTCCAGGCAAGCCTTTTATTTTAAACATGTGAATTCAAGTATCTGCTAATAAAATGATTGATCTAGCTTGAAGCTATGTATTTTTTTAGGTTCTATAGAATTCCTTAGCTGTCATAGAATATATACTGTGGCTTTGTAAACAGATTAAACAGTGTTTCTCAACCTTGACAATTTTAAGGCATGTGGACTTCAACTCCCAGAATTCCACAGCCAGCAACGCTGGCTGTGGAATTCTGGGAGTTGAAGTCCACATGCCTTAAAATTGTCAAAGTTGAGAAACACTGGATTAAAACATCACCATCCATAAGACATCTTGCTCACGGACAATGCACGCTTTTTAAGAAGTACAACTTAAAGAATGTCAGAGCACTTAGAAGTTGTTTTCTTTCTTTTTCCTGGGTGAAGCTACCATCAGTGATTAAAAAGACATGTCAACCATCTTAATAATTGATAAAAGTCATGTTATGGTCTTAGTAACTGGTTACTCATCTTGATAAAAATAATGCTTCTATTGCAATACAATAAAGCAACAATGATACAGTCTCGAGCAGTACTGAGTCTTGCTATTCACATTGTCATCATGGGTTACTGTGCAATTTAAGATACATGGCTTCTATAGCAGTTCCTATAAAAGTTTCAAATAGTAACCAAAATTAAAATTGGACATCTTTTGTTATCTTTTAAAAACCAAAACTGAAAATCTGTATTCTCCACGTGGCATTCGCTTCATAGTGAATCCTGTTTGGAGCGTATAGGATTTTATTTTTGTTTTTTTAAATGATGACAAAAGATGTGCAGTTTTAATCCTGGCAAGAAGCAAGGTAACAAATCATACACAGCACTTATTTTCTCAGATATCTATATCTATAGCATTTCCTGAATGAGAATAGGAATCTGTTCTACTGTATGTTTCTTAGTAACCAGCAGCATACACAGTAATGTGCCTTTACGTTAATAATATTCTAGATCAGTGGTGGCGAACCTATGGCACATGTGCCAGAGGAGGCACTCAGAGCCCTCTCTCTGGGCACGCGTGTCGTGCCCCGGAGATGGCGAGGGACTGGCCCCTGCCACCCTGGCCCCACCCACTCTGTCTGCCATGACCACTGTGGCCACGCCCACCTGGCACCCGGTGATAAATAAGTAGGTTTGGGGTTGCAGTTTGGGCACTGGGTCTTTAAAAGTTTCGCCATCACTATTCTAGATCTAAGCAATATGTTTTTCTCATAGTTTCTCTATATTTGAAACTATACAATGTCTGGAAATAAATGCTAATGATGGAAATACTATGAAAAAAGCTTCTAAAGTATAAAGCTACCTGAGCTATATTAAACAATAGATAGAGACTCTTCCAAAAGGAATGAATCTGAACTCCTTTCCTGCATCCCAACTGCACCAATGCAGGCACATGGAATCACACCAGATCCTGCCTTCCCACTGCTTCAAATAAACTGGAACAGAAGGAATCTGGGACCTGGCACAATCATACAATCCCACACCCGCAAATAGTATGGGAAAGGGGGGGGGAGGAAATAATCTCATTCTGTTGATAGATCTATATCTCCTTTTGAAAGAGTTTATAAAAATTGCAATCTTATGGATACTTTCCTGAGTAAAAGTTCCATTCAGATCTGAGCAACAATGCTAAGGTTGGACAAAGGTAACTGAGAAATATTAGATGAACAATACTTTGGGGTATTCTCAGGAAGGTCAAATGGTTTATGGGTGATTTTCTCAACATATTTTATCTGCTTGATCCACAAGTTATGTATCTATATCTGTATATTTATATCAGCATATGCAGTGGTGTGTGTGTGTGTGTGTGTGTGTGTGTGTGTAAAAAGTAGGATCAAAGTAGATCATATTCTACAGTCATACAATGAGTTTTTGTCAAATGAGAGGCTAGCTATCTTGACTGATAGACAGTGATTTGCTTAGTGTTTCACAATTTGTCACAGGATTGCAGTCTGTTCACTATGATTCATCATTTAGGATATCAAGTGAACTTGGCTAACAGTATTTAATAAATAGTAATTAAATAAACCCTGGTTTAATGTACTATGTGACTCCAAACCAAATGTGTCACTGTAATAATAATTATCCCACATTGACTCAGAATTTTACATGTAGAATGGAATTCTACCTTTAAAGGATCAAAGTGGCTAATGATAACTCATTGAATATTTTAATTTCAGAGGAAAATGCCTTTTAATTCCTATACAGTGGCCCAGAAAAAATTAAGAGGGATGAAATTGACATGCATTTTGTCAGGTTTGCTTTTTCTCTTCCAAAGACACATACCTTCTTTTCCTTTCCCTTGTAATTAGGATAAAGGGATTTCATTGCCAGTTTTGCTTTGGTGACAATCATAACAGAAGTGTCTTCTATGTAGGCATACGCAATTTCAGACAAACTTTTTAAATAATGGCTTTTTAAGAGGATATGTGCCTCCCTGGGTTCTCTGAAAGCTACTTTAGTAGGTTTGTGATGTACGTCTCCAAATGGTTCACACAACTCTAGTAATGACCGAAATTAGAAATATCTAGACCTTGGAACTATATCAATTTCTATTCCACCAGACAAACAATATTACTAACTTCCTTCTTTCTACTGCAGGCAACAGCTGTTGTAAACATTAAGCTTCATCTTGTTTGGAATGTATATCCTCCATTCCTTGAGATATCCACCATGTTATCCTTAGTGCAGCATGATTAAAATTCAAAGATAGTTCTACAAAATGAAGGAAAAATTACTAAATAGCCAAACGCAAAGGACTGGGTTAGTTGAGGGACTGCCTTTTCCGATTTCATCTGCCCATCTCACTGGATCCAATAGAATGAACATGTTATGGGTTGTCTCTTCTAGGGAGCTTCATTTGATGGGATATAAGTGGCGGGCATTTCTGTCATGGTCTCTGTATTGTGGAATCTTCTCCTCCCCAGAGATGAGATCAGCCTCATCATTTCTGAGTATTCAAAATTCCTCAAAATCTGGATATTTCAGCAGGCTTTGGGACCCCAGGGATGAGCAAATAAGTGAGGTGACTCCCATATTGTTAATATTCCTCTGCCTATTCATTTCCTTTTGTTTTAGTTTTGTTTTATAATTTTTAAGGCTTTTAAATAATGATATGACATTTTTATATTTCAACTGTTTACTGGATTGCTGTACACCGCTCAGAGTCATTTTGTGTGAGATTTGTAGCTATATAAATTTGATTAATAAATAAATAAAAATTAAAAAAAGAATACCACACAGTTGGCTGGTCTAATGAGAAGTATTCCACTCTAATGTTTTATTTATTTTTCTTTTTATATTTTCCAAAAGGAAACCTACTGTAGTGCTTTAAAGCAAACTTCAGAGCATAATCTACCATTCGCTTTTCTCCCTTTTATTTCAGAAATAATAGATGGCATTTCTGTACTATGCTCAAATGGCAATATCTATTTGCATAATCTATAGTGACACACTTCTGCTAATTACTACTTTCACTGTTTTACAATTACTTGTCTTCTTCATCTTCATATATACTATAATTTTAAATTTAAAATCAGCTGTCACTGATTTTGGATAGGGGTAATATATAGATACAATGGACAGGACAGTGGTCTAAATGAGTCATCAATATAGTCTGTTTTGAAAATTCTGTTGTTACAATTATCTGTATAATACAAGATAGCATCAACAATGTTTTTTCCATAAGGCGACTCGTGGAAAATATTTGAAGTTCATTTACAGATTTCTTTCATACCCTTTACTTTAATATTAGTTTTGGGAAACATAAATATCTGAAGAATCTAACTATCTCCAATCATATCCAACTATATGAAAGCATATAAGGAGAAGAGAAAGTGTCTGTTTTCGGTGCTTAAGACTAACCTGTATAGAAGGGTTTTTTTATTGTTACACTGTGTAATTATATAGGCCAGGATCTTCCCATCAGTTTATTAGAAGTAGTTTATGTCTGTCACCTGATGCAAACTTCCGCTACTTCATAGTCACGGTCACCACAAAGATCTATGATGGGCTTCTAATTCTAAAAGCTTGGCATAGCAATCTTAAAAATGGGGAATGGTTCCTGGAGAAAGGAGTCCTTAAATTCTATCTTGACTCTAACCATGGTGGTTTCCCATATAAGTTCAGAGTTTAACCTGCTTAGCTGCTTAGCTGTTATCATGCCATGTTCTCTGGAGGAACCAACATTGTGAAGTATGAAAAATGTCACTCCAGAAGCATTCTTCCTCATGCACATACAAAAGGGCAAAGCTTGCATTGTTATGGCATATTGCCCCTCTTCTTGTTATTTTGTATGGACACTTGTGACTATTACACTAATCATATTGGTATTTTCTAACCTAAAGCTTAAATATAGATTATGGATTAATTCTTCTTAATTAATTTTTATCTATCTTGACTTCTCTACATTTCTTTTTTTTTTTTTCAGATGATTATATCACAGAGAGTAAAAAGGCAAGCAACATTCTGACAAAGCCCACAGATATTTATAAGCTATGCTAGCTGGTTTCTGCATGTGATTCTCTAAACAGGAAATTAATCTTTTTAAAGATTAAATTGATAAATCTTCTGATCCAATGTGCTACTGCCTTCAAATTTATGAAAACATCAGAACTTGAAAGTGGACATTCAGAAATATTTAGGCTTAGCACTGAGCAAAGTTCATTTTTTTCTATTCATGAATACTTAGAAAAAGCACTAATCTAGAGATGATTTATGCTCCCATATATGAATGAATAACACAAATAACACTATGTTATCTTAGCAAATAAGGGCTGATAAGGGCAAATAAGGGCTGAATTCACACATAATCTGAAAGCAGAATTTTTAAAATCATTTTTTATTGAACAGACCATCGTGAGTTAGTTTGTATACAATACTAAGCCAGAATGACAGTTTTACTAAGCAAAAAGCAAACAAGTAAATTATGACTTATTATTATGTGTAAACCCAGCAAAGGATTGGAAAAGGTCAAATAGAAACCAAAATCCAAGGGTTCAGTATACAATTCGATTGGCAACTATTTTCTCCTTGAATAATACCTAATTTTAATAATCTCAGTCCTGAAATCTGATTTGTAAACATTACAGTTTTTCTCACTAAATAAATCAAGGTGCATGTTAGCTTCTTTTAGTTCTTTTACAAATTAACTGTATAATAGGAAATGAGATAATAATAATAATAATAATAATAATAGTAAAGTTGGAAGGGACCTTGGAGGTCATCTAGTCCAACCCCCTGCTCGGGCAGGAAACCCTACACCATTTCGGACAAATGGCTGTCCAGTCTCTTCTTAAAAACTTCCAGTGTTGGAGCATTTACTGCTTCTGGAGGCAAGCTGTTCCACTGATTAATTGTTCTCACTGTCAGGAAGTTTCTCCTTAGTTCTAGGTTGCTTCTCTCCTTGATTAGTTTCCACCCGTTGCTTCTTGTCCTGCCTTCAGGTGCTTTAGAAAATAGCTTAATTCCCTCTTCTTTATGGCAGCCCCTGAGATATTGGAATACTGCTATCATGTCCCCCCTTGTCCTTCTCTTCGTTAAACTAGATAATCATATGTATCTTAATTTTACTACTTTTTTGAAATCATGAGAATGCTAGCTAAAAAGTAATATGTAACAGATCTAAAGAACAGATTTGATAATAGCAAATAATCAGCCTAGCTGTTAACCGCTTTACAAGTAATGTACCCAGTCATTTGTCAGCATGCCACTGTGTGTGTGTGTGCACACATGCATGTTTGGACATATGTGCACCTATAAAAATCTAATATGTTCTTCCTCCTGCCTTGAAATATGAGAACAAGAACATGACATTGCATTTGCTAGCATTCCTATTATGTGTGTTTTTCTCATATTTTCATGGGCATATTTTTATGTCCTGCTCAGTAGATTATCAATTCTCAAATTATTTAATGCCAAACTATCCATTTAATGATGTATTGGTATGATACTTGCAAATCAGTAATTTAAAGAAAGAGATACTATCCGTAGAAAGTTCCACTCATTAAGTCCTATGGACAGAATTGCAATGAATTAAACTTTTTCTACATTGCAATTACTGAAATTGTTGTAAGTAAGAATGTGTTTTTAAAATAACAAGTACAGAATTGCAACTTTTTTTCTGGAATCTATTTATTCACACAATTCAAATAAGAAAAAAGTTAATTACCACTGCTTTTATGACATGTTGTGTTTGTGCATTTGTGAGGTAATATGAAGTACAAGACGCTTTGCTAAGTACTGCATGTATGAACCAAGAACAGAAGATAAGAAATTGAAAACAATGATATGAGGACTAAGAATACACAAAGAGAGCATTTGAATCAGAGAAGGAAACTTCAACCTGAGCAATAGCTTTTGTGAATAGCTTAACTCTTAAAACTGAATTTGCAAATTCTCTTCCCAATATATTATAGTTTCAAGTAAAAAATAAACAGATAAACCAAATTTCAGTTATTTAACGTTGGCCTTGAATATGAACTTTCTTATGAAGACACACAGATGCCTTGAGTCAAGTAAAATTAACCTGGTTCAAATGCCAAATTCTCTGAAAAGGACAAAAATGGTATTTCATTCCTCACATTAACATCATTACCCATTAATGAGTAAGCAGTTGAGGTACACCTTTGATATTTGGGCTGTTTAAGGTTCAACTATGTTTACTTCAAAGTTCCAAAACATCACAGAGCTAAATAAGAGAGAAAGTAAAAAGTAAAATATGTTTACCTCTCTGTTGTGCAGGTGTGGGATGGTCTTGGGAAGTATTTCTTCCCCCATCCCGTTCTTTTATTTTCCCCTTATTTCCTCTGTTTATTCAAAGCTTCTGACCAGGCAGGGAAAAAAGAATAAGAACACAGGCTTGGGAGAGTAAAAATCCAAGTTCCAGCTCAGCTTAGAAACTGTCAAGAGTCCTATGTGGCCTGCTGTAAAGACTTGGAGGGGGGGGGGAAAGGTTGCTTGGGGGAGGAGAGGAAGGGAGGGTGGGGAGACCGGGTGTTTAGGGAGACAAAGCAATCAAGGTTTAAATTTAGACGCAAAACTAAACGGATACTGCCTTTCCAGGAGTGAGGGGAGAGAAGAGAGAGCAAGGCAGAATCAGTTATGCACCCTGTTTTTTGTCTTTCTCGTTATTTCTCAATTTTCCACTTCCTCTTCTTACTACATCTTCTTTCTGGTAAAAGCTTTTGTTCTAGTATTTTTCCATAGTTTTCTGGGTCTCTCTTCTTTAACCCAACAAGCAAAAGAGTAGGCTGTTTACCAGTTTAAAGTATTAAAGCAACGCTAAGGCCACATTCCAGAATCATAATCCAGTAGGTGAGGCATAAGGCTTTTAGCAAGCCACCTTTTAATTGTCTCAGACTGTATACAAATACTTTAAAGATGGGTGAGGTGGGGTAGAGAAACCTCTACATTTTGGCATGGCAATATTAACTGCCTTTGGTTGCAGATGTTTACATTTGCAAATCCTGTAAATTGGTGTTCTATAAACTCCTTTTAGGTCACAAGTGAGTAGCCTTTCTCAGTTTGGTGTCTTCCAGTTTTGTTGATTTATAGCTCTCATAATTCCTCACCAGCACAGCAAAAGGACATGCTACGTGAATTGTAATCACACATATCAGGAGGGTGCCAGATTCGGAAAGACTAACTTTAAAGAGACAGAAGGAGACATGCCAAGTTATGTTTAATACCCTCTGCACCCCTGCCAAATGTCCACTCCAGCAAATCAGCTTCCAGAATGGAATCAGAGGAAAGCCAGAAAGGTTTCTGTTGTCTGTCCAGCCCTAACAAAGTTTTCCACTGGTTTAATAAATAATGTAACCTCTATGTTTTCTTCCTTGCTTATCTGATTGAAAAAGAAAAAGGCAGTATTGTTTAAAAAGTATTTGCTGAACTTTTGAGTCTGAATCATTACAATTCTGTTTAGTGGTGGCACTTTAATCACATCTTAGGAAATAGCTACCTTTTCCACAAAGAAAATAGGCTAGTTAAAGTCATTTCTGCATTTAAAGCAACACTCTGTTTTTTAGGTCAATAAATTACTTGTGATTTATTGTCTCGATGATGGACGGGTGGCATTCGGGCCAATCAGAAGACGGAGTGGCAAGAGGGTTATTTAACCTTGCCTCAAACTTAAAAGAAGCTCAAATGGGGGCATTGGCTATTCTATATTTTAATATATTCACATTAAGTCTCACACTTTTAAAATACTATGTTTTGTTTCCATGTATGCATCATTTAACATATAAAAATAAAAATAATGGCTATGGGTGCTAAGCAGGAAGTAGATATTTCCGTAATTCTCGTAACATTTAATGGCATGCAAACAGAAGTAGTTGAGGTATGTGTGTGTGCTTTTAGTCATTACTGCAGCTGACTTTCTGACAAATATGTCTCTGATTTCAATGGTACAGGAGAATTTTCACTGATGCAGTTGTATGTGCAGTTCCTCTGAGGTTTTATTTTGTTTAAATCCAAACAGCCTCTGAGGGAAAAGTTTTAAATCCTAAGATTCTCCACCAGACTAAAAAAGGGCAAAGGGGGATTCCAGGATGAGAAGAGAAGGTCACTAAATAAATAAGTACTATAAATATAGATAGGAAATCAGAAAACACTTCTCCGTTGAGGATTAAGCCTCTCACAGGAGGAAATGATAAATATCTCCTTCTGCAGTTGCTTCCAAATGAAACATCTCAGTGTTTCTTTTTAATACAAAAGAACATAAGCAATGCTAGATAAACAGAGCAGGATCCTTTCTGTCAGATTGAGCCTAGTCTTACCGCAGATATCTATGCTCCACAGATAATGATACTTGCAAGGAAAGAAAAGGGGTGTTCTTTTTTCCAAAATACTTTATATGGTATCAGGAAAATGGTGAATATGAAAGCATTATGTAGGTAGATACTATTTCTTCCCAATAGACTCTTTTACTAAACCTCAGCACACAAACACAAAGAAGCAGAAATGGAACAGCTGTGAAATAAAGCCAATTCAGTTGAGCAATCTTTTTTTTTATTAAAAGTTTTAAAAATTTTATACAATATATATCCCAAATCCTTCTCACCCCTCCCCCTTCCCCCACTTCCTGGAGCTGATTACAGGGTTACAAATAAACAATCATAATCTAACTAACATTACCCAACTATACAAACAATCAAATCCATAACATACTTTAACTCCTTTTCAAAATAAATATTATATTAACAAATTAAAAACGAAAATAATAATATAATTAAACCATAATACTAAAACTAATATAAATTCAACCATATTAAACTAATAATCTAAAATTTACTCATAAGCTAGATAATACTTTTTAGTCTCATATTTATTCTGAATATAATCTATCCATCTTCTCCAAACCGAGATATATCTTTCTTGTGAATAGACCTTCAAATAAGCGGAAATTTTTGCCATTTCTGCTAAATTAGACACCTTGAGTATCCATTCTTCCATAGTAGGCAAAGAATCTTTCTTCCAATATTGCCCCACCAATAATCTTGCAGCTGTTATAAGATTCAACATCAAATTAATTTCTTTAACATCAAAATCTACAATAACACCTAACAAAAATAATTGTGGCGTAAACTTTATCTTTCTCTTAAAAATCTTTTGAATGTTCCACCAAATCTTAATCCAAAAAGCTTTTATATTTCTACAAGTCCACCAAATATGAAAATAAGTTGCATCTAAGCTTCCACATCTCCAACATTTGGGCTGTAAATTAGGATACATACAGGACAGCTTTTGAGGATCCAAATGCCAACTATAAATCATTTTATAAAAAGTTTCTCTTAAATTTTGAGTTTGAGTAAATTTTACATTTCTAACCCAAATTGTCTCCCATGTATCCAATAGAATCGGCTCTTGAATATTTTGAGCCCATTTTACCATACAATCTTTAACTAACTCCGTTTCAGAATCCAATTCTATTAAAACATTATAAATTCTCTTTATATGGGCTCGAGTTTGATCTTTAATCTGTTTTACCAAATTCATGTCCCCTAAAGTAATACCAACCTTTTGATCTAAACTCCACCTAACTAACAATTGATTATACTGAAACCAAGAGTGTACAATATTTTCTTGCTTCAACTCAGCTAAAGATTTTAATTGCCAATCCTTCCCTACCAAACTAAGTAATTCCTTATAAGAAATCCTATCCAAATTCACACCCCTAGATACCCCCTCTATCGCGTGTCCAGGAATCCCCCAAATTGGAATTTTATAGTTTAACCCAGCGGTTCTCAACCTATGGGTCGCGACCCCATTTGGGGTCGATTGATCATTTCACGGGGGTCGCCAAGCAAGGCTGCCTGCCATTTTTTCCCCTTTTCCAGCGGGTGCCTTACCTCCCTTGGGCTGGGCCAGCTGGTGGCCCAGCCAGTGGTCGGCCTGCTCCATCTCTGCCGCTTGCCAGCTACGCCTCGGCTGGCGCAGGGGGCAGTACCACACATGCGCGGCGCTCCCGGGCAGGGAAAGTCCTTGACTTACGACCGGTTGGGTAGTCCTCGACTTACGACTGATTTAGTCCTCGACTTACGACCAGTTGGGGGTCACGGTATTAAAAAGGTTAAGAACCACTGGTTTAACCTATAATAATACTTCTTCCAGACACGTAATATTTCTTAAAATATGAGATCTAAAAACCTGATCTACTTTTTATTATAAATTAAATATGCATGCCATCCATATAATAAATCCCATCCTCAAGAAGGAGTATATTTTTATTTGTTAAGTTAAGCCAATCACTAATCAATGTTAAAGCCACCGCATCATAATACAATTTTAAATTAGGTGCCTTAAGTCCTCCTTTTTCCCGTGCATCTTGTATAATCTTAAACTTAACTTTTGGTTTTTTCCCTGCCCAAATAAACTTGTTAATACCCTTCTGCCATTCCTCCAAGTTGGCCAGTTGAGCAATCTTATCTGCTCTCATGGTCTGATTTTTGATTACTGTATCAACTTTAGCCTATTTACTTAGAGGAGTACAATTCTTAATTTTATTTTATTGGGCTCCTGCATGCCAGCCTTTTTGAAGTTGATATCTCAGTTATATTAGTCTTCAAGCCTTCTGAAGTCTATTAGTTATGTGATCTAACAGAATAATAGAGCTGGAAGGGACCTTAAAGGTCTTCTAAACCTTTGCTAAAGCAGGAGACTCTATATCAGGGGTCTTCAACCATGGCCCTTTTATAACTTGTGGATTTCAACTCCCAGAATTCCTCAGCCAGCGTGGGCACAAGGCATAAAAGGGCCAAGGTTGAAGACCCCTGCTCTATATCACATCCGACAAATGGCTGTCCAAATTTGTTACAAAAGAAACCTGCAAACACTCACAAACACATTGCTATTTAACTTTACATGATCATGTTTATTTGGGGTAAAAGTATAAAAATGTACCATGAGCTCAACTGGCATGTTTCTGAAATAGTATATTTGAAGATCAAAAAGTCATACTACATTGGATAAGGTTTTGAGCAAGGCTATACCAGCTGCTATCTTGAGATCTGCTATCTCCTACAGTTCTGAATTGTTGCCAAGAAAAGTCACCATTGCCATGAAGTCACCAGATTCAAGCTTAACTAGGAGGAACCTCACTTTTATAGATGCAGCAACAGAAAGAGTTTTGCATTTTTCAGCTTAATGGACTCAGAAGCTGACATCCTGTTTTGATCTGAGTGTTGTAAGTTTCTAACCCTTCTCAGATAATCCCAGCAGGAAATGAATATAGGCTGTTCATGGCTTGAGACATTTGCTTTTTGACCCACAGATTAGATAAGGGGATCTTAAAAAACTTACTTGCTCTCTGGGAATTTATCTGAGATAGTAATAGTAGTAAAGTTGGAAGGGACCTTGGAGGTCATCTAGTCCAACCCCCTGCTCGGGCAGGAAACCCTACACCATTTCGGACAAATGGCTGTCCAGTCTCTTCTTAAAAACTTCCAGTGTTGGAGCATTTACTGCTTCTGGAGGCAAGCTGTTCCACTGATTAATTGTTCTCACTGTCAGGAAGTTTCTCCTTAGTTCTAGGTTGCTTCTCTCCTTGATTAGTTTCCACCCGTTGCTTCTTGTCCTGCCTTCAGGTGCTTTGGAAAATAGCTTAATTCCCTCTTCTTTATGGCAGCCCCTGAGATATTGGAATACTGCTATCATGTCCCCCCTTGTCCTTCTCTTCGTTAAACTAGACATACCCAATTCTAGCAACCGTTCCTTATATGTTTTAGCCTCCAGTCCCCTAATCATCTTTGTTGCTCTTCTCTGTACTCTTTCTAGAGTCTCAACATCTTTTTTACATCGTGGTGACCAAAACTGGATGCAGTATTCCAAGTGTGGCCTTACCAAGGCATTGAAGAGTGGTATTAATACTTCACGTGATCTTGATTCTATCCCTCTGTTAATGCAGCCTAGCACTGTGTTGGCCTTTTTGGCAGCTGCAGCACACTGCTGGCTCATATTTAGGTGATTGTCTACTAGGACTCCGAGGTCCCTCTCACAGTTACTACTATTGAGCATGGTGCCACCTATGCTGTACTTGTGCATTTGGTTTTTCTTGCCTAAATGTAGAACCTTGCTTTTTTCACCATTGAATTTCATTTTGTTAGTTAGTGCCCAGTGTTCAAGTCTGTCCAGATCCTTCTGTATCTGAAGCCTGTCTTCTGGAGTGTTGGCTATTCCTGCCAGCTTGGTGTCGTCTGCAAATTTGATGAGTTCCCCATCTATCCCTTCATCCAAATCGTTGATGAAGATGTTGAAGAGTACTGGGCCCAGAACAGAGCCCTGGGGCACCCCACTACACACTTCCCTCCATATAGATGCAGTTCCATTGAGGACCACTCGCTGAGTACGGCCGGTCAGCCAGCTACGGATCCATCTGGTGGTGGTTCTGTCTACCCCACATTTTTCTATCTTGTCAAGTAGTAGGTTGTGATCTACTTTATCAAATGCCTTACTGAAGTCCAAGTAAATTATGTCCACAGCATTCCTCTGATCCACTAATTTTGTCACTTGGTCAAAGAATGCAATAAGATTTGTCTGGCATGATCTATTTTTGACAAACCCATGTTGGCTTTTAGTAATGACTTTGTTTGCCTCTAGGTGTTCGTTGATTCGTTGTTTGATTATCTTTTCCAGGATCTTCCCAGGTATTGAGGTCAGGCTGATAGGTCTGTAATTTCCTGGATCCATTTTTTTTCCTTTTTTGAGGATGGGAACTACATCAGCTCTTTTCCAGTCCTCTGGTAGTTCCCCTGTGTTCCAGGATCTTTGAAAAATATAGTTCAGTGGCTCCGATATCACATCTGCCAGTTCCTTGAGAACTCTGGGGTGTAATCCGTCTGGTCCTGGCGATTTGAACTCATCTAGGCTGGACAGGTGCTCACTAACGATTTTCTTGCCTATCTTAACTTGTGTTTCTGTTTTGTTTTTTGTGGCACTATTTTTGATAGGTTGGTCTGTTTTTTCCCTTTGTGTAAAGACAGATGCAAAAAATGAGTTAAATAGTTCTGCTTTCTCCCTGTTGCTTGTCACCTTCTTGCCACTTCCACCCACTAATGGACCAATCATTTCCTTCACTTTTTTCTTGTTTTTTACATGTTGAAAGAAGCTTTTTTTGTTATTTTTGACTTTGGTCGCAAGCCTTAGTTCATTTTGAGCCTTGGCTTTCTTCACTTCATCTTTGCAGGCTCGGGCTATTTGCTGATATTCTGACTTAGTTATGTTCCCCTCTTTCCACTTTCTATACTTGTCCTTTTTATCTTTCAATTTGTCAGAGAGTTCTTTATGCAGCCATGCTGGTTTCTTTTGAGAGCTGTTATTTTTCCTCTTTGTTGGTATTGTGCTAGACTGTGCTTTTATTATCTCATTTTTCAAAATTTCCCAAGCTTCTTGAGTTGTTTTCCCCTTGAGGATTCTCATCCATGGAATCCTTCCCAAGCCCTCTCTAAGTTTATTGAAATTAGCTCTCTTGAAGTCCAAGACTCTAGTTTGACTGTGTTCTATTGGTTGTGCTTCTATAATGTTGAATTCTAATATTGCATGATCACTTCCTCCCAGGGTTCCTATGGCTCCAACACCGTCTATCATTTCATCTCTGTTAGTGAGAATTAGATCCAAAATGGCTAATCCCCTAGTTCCATTCTCTACTTTTTGGGAGACAAAGTTGTCTGCTAGGTTTGCCAGGAACCTGTTTGATCTTCCACTTGGTGCGGAGTTTGTCTCCCAGTTGATGTCAGGGTAGTTAAAGTCCCCCATTACTATTGTGATGTGCTTCCTACATACCTTAGTTAGCTGACTAGCAAAAAGTTCATCTATTTCCTCTGTTTGGTTGGGTGGTCTGTAGTATACACCTATGGCAATGTCATTTCCCCCCCCTTTTATATTGACCCAAATGCATTCAAGACAGTTTTTATCATTGTTGTACTCTATTTCTGTGAAGATGTAGTTATTTCTTATATAGAGAGCAACTCCACCTCCTCTTTTATTTGGTCTGTTTCTTTTAAATAATTTAAATCCCTCTAGCTGTGTGTTCCATGTGTGAGTTTCATCCCACCATGTTTCCGTAATGGCAACAATATCGTATCTGCCCTCATTAACCTGAATTTCTAGTTCACCCTGTTTGCTGTTCATACTTTGTGCATTGGTGTATAAACATTTGAGTCCTTTGTGGGTGGCCCTGTGTTTCCTTTCTACATAACCTGTGTGGTGCCTGAGTTCCCCTATTGTCTTACCACCTATTTGGTTAGTGCACTTTATATGGCACTCGCTATTAGAGGCTTCATTTTGATTGGTAGCAAGGTTGGTATTCTTGTCCACACACACATCTGTGCTACATGCACTGATAGCCCTATAGTTTTTAAATTGCCGGGGACAGGGTTGTTCCGTATCAATTAACTCCCTGTCCCCGCTGTTTAGTTTAAATTTCCCTCCAGAAAATCTGTGAATTTATGGCCGAGTAACTCAGTCCCTTTTTTTGATGGATGCAAACCATCTCTTTTGTACATCTTTTGATTGGACCAGCTACTGACATCGTGACTAATATATCCAAAGCCTTCCCCTTTACACCATTCCTTTAGCCACATATTGAATTGTGCTATGCGCTGGCCTTTTCCGTTTTGCTCCTTATACACTGGTAAAACCTCTGAGAAAGTAAGCCTACAGCCTATTCTGCTAAGTTCCTTCCCCAAGCTCTGGAAATCATTCTGCACAGAGAGTACATCTTTTTGGGACAGATCATTAGTGCCAAGGTGTACAATAGCCTCCACATCACAGTTCTTGCTGCCATTCTTGATTATTTTAGAAATACGCTTCTTGTCCCTACTGGCAGTAGCACCTGGAAGACACCTGACCTCTTTCAAAGCCTCTGTGTCCTTTCCTAAATTTACATCCCTTATAATTGAATCACCTACCAGAAGGTAGCTTCTCTTTTTGGGAGCCTTTCTATTCTTGCATGACTGATGTGCAATACCTGATTCACACTTCTCCCTATCAAAATCTAGTTCTTCATCTCGGACCACAATCCCCTGCTTATTTGAGTTATCTTCACAAATACCTTTACCAGTCTCCTTAATGTCCCTATTAAGGTCAGCAAGAGCACTGTAGCTGTTGTGCAGGGACACAGCGAAAGCTTTGTGTTTATGGTTCACAGCTCTCACCCTGCCAGATCCCACGGTTGTCCACACTGCCCTTTTCCTGCAGGATCTTTGTGGTAAAGGGGGCTGATAGCAGGGAGGCTTACTAGAGTAGAGGGGCTGAACTGGACACCTAATTTCTGCCCGAAGAGCACGGATTACAGACCCTAGGTAAATGATCTGTCCTTGTAGGCTAGTGATTTGTTTACAGATAGGACAGTTTCCAAGTTTGAAAAGGGTACTGCGAAGGACGGCTGCAAAGCAGGTGTTGCACTGAACTAAGCCGGACATCTTAGATACAGGGGATGTCAGACACACTTGCCCTGAATGTACTGCTACTGTTTGTGATTTTTAGTTATATAGTTATATAATTCGCGCGCCGTTAGGCGCGCGGGCCGCTACTTTCCTGGTGGATTCTCCCAAAACTTACAGTTTAAGCAGCAGCTGGTGGAATGTAGCACGTTCCAGCAACCCGATCAGAGTTGGAATGGGGTTTAAATAGAGTATAATACCCTATAAATATAATGGAGATCCAATCAGGGCCTTGCTACTTTCCTGGTGGATTCTCCCAAAACTTACAGTTTAAGCAGCAGCTGGTGGAATGTAGCACGTTCCAGCAACCCGATCAGAGTTGGAATGGGGTTTAAATAGAGTATAATACCCTATATATATAATGGAGATCCAATCAGGGCCTTGCTACTTTCCTGGTGGATTCTCCCAAAACTTACAGTTTAAGCAGCAGCTGGTGGAATGTAGCACGTTCCAGCAACCCGATCAGAGTTGGAATGGGGTTTAAATAGAGTATAATACCCTATATATATAATGGAGATCCAATCAGGGCCTTGCTACTTTCCTGGTGGATTCTCCCAAAACTTACAGTTTAAGCAGCAGCTGGTGGAATGTAGCACGTTCCAGCAACCCGATCAGAGTTGGAATGGGGTTTAAATAGAGTATAATACCCTATAAATATAATGGAGATCCAATCAGGGCCTTGCTACTTTCCTGGTGGATTCTCCCAAAACTTACAGTTTAAGCAGCAGCTGGTGGAATGTAGCACGTTCCAGCAACCCGATCAGAGTTGGAATGGGGTTTAAATAGAGTATAATACCCTATAAATATAATGGAGATCCAATCAGGGCCTTGCTACTTTCCTGGTGGATTCTCCCAAAACTTACAGTTTAAGCAGCAGCTGGTGGAATGTAGCACGTTCCAGCAACCCGATCAGAGTTGGAATGGGGTTTAAATAGAGTATAATACCCTATATATATAATGGAGATCCAATCAGGGCCTTGCTACTTTCCTGGTGGATTCTCCCAAAACTTACAGTTTAAGCAGCAGCTGGTGGAATGTAGCACGTTCCAGCAACCCGATCAGAGTTGGAATGGGGTTTAAATAGAGTATAATACCCTAGATGCTTTTGAAAATTTTGCTGCTTTTGAGCAACTGCTTTTAAATACATTTGAACATAATAAGTCTACACTATAGAGAGCATTGACAAATTCCTAAAGGTAATTTTGAAGGAACCAGATTACTTATAACAGAAAGCTGTCTTCCCAAAAAATACATTGTTTGTATAAAGTCTGTTCTCACCCAATTTAGTGTCCTAAAAAGCATATTACTTCCTCCTGTTAAAGAGGAACTCTGAATACATACTGTGGGAAGTCACTCCCCCCCAAAAAGAAGGGAATATTAAAAGGGCAGAATATTATATTTCCTCAGAGGATCTTAAAAAGGCAGAAAAGCATGCCCAGTTTTTCTTAATAGCCTCAAGTCTCCCTCTCCCACGCAGAAACCAGCTCTGTAGAAATGCAGATATCATAATCCTTTCAGAAAGTCTGGCACCTGGAAGTTTAGAGCTGATGGGATTAGAAAGACAAAGATCCCTAGAATCAACAGTCTCTTACACCAAAAAATCCAACATGGGACATAGTCACCAGCCACACCCCGGGGAAGCAGGATATGACCTTTGGAACATAATAGGATTAACCCACTACCATCAGAATACCAGAAAGGCACACTCAAACTCAGGTCAAAGTTCATGTCACAGGAACAACTCCAAACAAAAGCTCAAGAAGGTATAAAACCCACCACTCCCTACTATATGTAGTCAGCTTTCGGAGAGCCACGATTCTGTCTGGCTTTGCTCTTCAATAAACTCTAACCGTTTGGCTGTATTCACTGCATATGTGAGAACATATCTAATTTTTCAGTTGAATAATGTTTGTTCAACTAATTATGAAAGAAAATGAAATGTTTGCTATAGATGATTACAATGGTGATACAAACTCCTAAATATTAAATAAAGTTTAAATATTAAGCTTTCAGATAAGAGTGTATTAGAGTTCAATTTTATCTGTCAAATAATTGCAAAAAGCTATTTGAAAAGGTTATTTAACCTCTATCACATGCACAGAACTTGTCCAACTGACCATAAATAGAATAGTGATCAGACAGGCATAGATATTAATCAATTGACACTTAAAGAATTTATAAATCTCTGCTACAGCATTTCTAGGGGAAAAAAAATCTAAAACACTGATTGTGGGAGAAACAGACAAGTTTTATATTAGATAAGAAAAACTTTAACATTAAAAAAACCAAAATCATGGCATCCGGCCCTCTCAATTCCTGGCAAATAGATGGGGAAGAAATGGAGGTAGTGACAGATTTTATTTTTCTGGGCTCCAAGATCAGCTCAGATGGGGACTGCAGCCAAGAAATTAAAAGACGCTTGCTCCTGGGGAGGAAAGCTATGGCAAATCTAGACAGCATTCTAAAAAGCAGAGACATCACCCTGCCAACAAAAGTGCGTATAGTCCAGGCCATGGTTTTTCCAGTTGCAATGTATGGCTGTGAAAGTTGGACCATAAGAAAGGCTGAGCGCAAAAGAATTGAGGCCTTTGAATTATGGTGCTGGAGAAGACTCCTGCGAGTCCCTTGGACTGCGAGGCGTTCAAACCGGTCAGTCCTAGAAGAGATCAACCCCGACTGCTCTTTAGAAGGCCAGATCCTGAAGTTGAAACTCAAGTACTTTGGCCACCTAATGAGAAGGAAGGATTCACTGGAGAAGAGCCTAATGTTGGGAAAGATTGAGGCAATAGAAGAAGGGAACGACAGAGAATGAGATGGCTGGATGGAGTCACTGAAGCAGTAGGTGTGAACTTAAATGGACTCCAGAAGATGGTAGAGGACAGGAAGACCTGGAGGAACGTTGTCCATGGGGTCGCGATGGGTCGGACATGACTTCGCAATTAGCAACAACAACAACAAGAAAAACTCAAGTAAAAGATGGGCAGGTGGAAAGATGGAAACACCAAACATCAAATAATTCATCCAATGGATATGGCACAGATACAGTAACAATCTACAGCTATATTGCATAATGGAGTATTAAGACCAGGACAAGAACAATAGTATATGAAAGAAGACAGATGTTGTCTAGATGGAATATTGCTGTCACACTCCAGGGCTGGACTGGCTCAACTCACAAGGGAAACAGATTATCCAGAGAGAAGCTTGGTTTTCCATTAAAGGACTGATATCTGGACAGCAGAAAGAGATTAGTCAGATAGGGTTGGCATCCTTCAGGACACAGGATTAGTCACAGCAGAGTAACTTTGGTAGGCAATGTAAGCATATATTGTGCAATGGCCATGAAATCTATATCACCTATAGAAGGGTAAATGTACATTTCTATTTCTCTAAGAAAAATAGATGTGTTGTAGTTTATTTTATTTCAAAGTTTCATTTGGCTTTAAATGTTGCTCAAGAAAGCTTAGAACTGCTTGAAAAGTAGAAAAGATAATAGAGGAAACCCAATATAAAATACGTGAATTGAAGTGAAAAAGAAAGAAAATGTAATAAATGTTAGGTGCGTGTAGATATTTACTCTCCACTATACTGAAAAGGGAATACCCAGGTGAAGAAGGTGAAACATCATGGACCACTGTTCTGCCCTTTGCAGGGATTATCAGGAAGGATGTCTTATCATACTCACACATCATACTCTACCAAATATTTTGTTTGGTAGATATGAATCCTTTAATGTGGATTCCTTAAATATTTGAAAGCAGCAATACCATATACCTGGTTTTAAAGGTTATGTTTTTTTTTGCTCTGCTATTTTTGGTCATAATAAAGTTTTAACAGTAACCCCGAAACGCTCAAAACTTTTCTTTCAAAAATCTTCCTATTAGATTCACATTGTCTGAGTGGGAAGGGTAGGGGTGGGGGCAATTCCATGATCATTTATACAATCTCTGATTAATGGATATGTATGTCTATTATTCAGTAACAGGGAAAATGTGGTCCTTAACCACAGATAATTGTTCAACAGTGACACAGAATAGAAGGTCTTTGAAATTTTGTATTTATTTAACTTTTCAGTTCATTTTTTCTTCTTCTGGTCACTGACTTTGTTCCTCTCATGGAAAGTAACTAACTCTTTCCTCTCCTGTTCCCCCCCTGCAAGTACTTTTCTAATGGGAAGCCAGGTAAAACTTGTCAGGTATTGTATACCACAATTATTCAGCATACAGTATTCTGTATCAACTCTGCCTTTTCGAAATCCAAACTATGGAAATAGCACCCTCTTGTGATAGTGGAGTGGAAGAGATTATGCAAGATAAAGTTATTAGGAAATATTGCTGATGAAAATATGTACAGTGGTTTTGACATACCTACTACCTAATCTAATAATATAATATCTAATAATGGAGCATCGCTCCAGAAAAGTAAAAATCCGATCACAATTTTTTTTAAAAAATGAGAAGCTATTAATAGATGTTAAAACAAGATCTATTATTTAATTTAATTAATTTAAACTAATTGATTTAAATGATGGCCAATTTTACAGAATCAAAAATTTGTTAAGATTTCATAAGCCATTTAGTACAAACCCCTGCACGAGGCAGGAAAATTCATGCCTCTTAGTGATGACTGCTTGTCTGATCATTTTCTAGAATTCTTTAGATCTGCAGAAAATCATGTTTACTGTTGAATTATTTTTGCAGTTAGGTCACTCAAGTTCATTAAGTTCACTGTTGTCCTTTGGGACAGCAGAAAACAGAGAATACACACTACACTATAAAGCAAGAACGTAGTTTGACTGGTTTGGGCTTAACATGTGGTATTCACACAGCCACTGTAATTTATAACTATGACTTATGGCATGGACAGGCAAACCAGAATGCCTTCCCAAGCATGCTATGGAAGATTTGGGATGTCCCATATTGTACTTCCAGCAAATTTTCTTTTTTTATATAAATATTTTATTGATTTTCTATTTTCACAAACAAGTGCTCCATAAACAATGTGGTGACTGAGTCCATTAATAATTCGGTGATGCACATATGTTTTTCCAACTAAGTCCAATGTTATACCTGCCAATATATCCTCTCTTCTTCTGGTATAACAATTTTTCGCATTAGGCAAATACAATTCTTATTATTGTTAGAAAACATACAATTGCGTATCAACATTTATTACATTTTTCTAATCATATCAATAATATCAATTTAAAATATCTTTCCTAGCCAAAGCATATCTTAATTGCATTTGTATTCAATTTCCACATATTAATCCATTTCCTATTTTTGCTTCCCCCCCCCCAATTTTAATTCCCCATTCATGTTCAAAGTATCCAAAAAAAGTTATATTTGGGCAACCCAAAGAATCTCTTATTCAAAGTTCTTAACATATTCTTATTTCCCTATTCATACCAAGATATAATATTCTGATTACAAATCCTAACTGTCTAGTTATAATAATACTTCTATTTCTAACAATCTATTCTTAACCGTATTCAACCCTCTAATCAATAATATAGCATCCTCTCTAATAGGTCAAAGCTTCTATTTCCTTCAAGCTTACTCTAGCTTTCTTTCTTTGCAACTATTTTCCAAGTTAGTGCAGTTAGGTCATCAAAAAATTCTTCCTCTATTTTTATATATATTATTTGGAACAAGAAAAACAATTTGGTTAAAATGCTTTTAGAAGAGCTAGCCCGTTGATATTCTTCTCTGGTTCCCCACAATTCTGTTAATGACTTTATCTTCCATTCCATCAGCTCTCCTTTCTTATCATCCTTCCAGCAAATTTTCCATTGGCAGTTTAAGGATCAAATAATAATTGAGTACCTATTTTATCCCTCTAGTGACATTGTAAAGTTTGTCTTTTCTTTAGCAGCCCACAAGAAGGATAAGAAATCATTGCCTTCACTTTTTATAGCTTAGGGTGATGTCTGACTCGAGTTATCATTTAACAAACCCAGGCCCCAGGCCACCCCAACCCAGCTGGGAGAACCACCAGCACACGCACAGGAAACAGTGAGCGCTCGGGGGCTGGCGGTGTGCAGCAGTAGCAGCAGCTCATTTGCCTCACCCCGCCTTGCCCTGTCACACCAAGTTATGCCCGCTTTGCTGGGCTCTCCTCTTCTTATCTGTCTCTGCTTTGCTGGGCCACATTCACCACGCCTGGTCCCACTTTGATGGGCGTCTTCTCTCCTCACTCGGGCTATGGAGTTCTGTCAGCCTCACGGCCCAGGGCTCGAGGTGCAGCCATTCTTGACGGGGTGGCTCACATGTTGGTGGCCACCAGCAGTTCTAGGCTGTGGCTCTGCATGTGGCATGAATACTGCGTTCCCTTCTCCGGCCCTATCACATGGCAGACAGGGTGACTGGGAGCCAGCCTCTGCCAATGCTCAGCTTGTGCCACCATGCACTCCCATCTCCCTGTCTTTCGTCCCATAGGCCGGGTCCTATCTGCCGGGTAGCATGGAGGAAGGAAGGAAGGAAGGAAGGAAGGAAGGAAGGAAGGAAGGAAGGAAGGAAGGAAGGAAGGAAGGAAGGAAGGAAATGGGAATGAGAAAGAGGGAGGTGGGGAGGGAGGGAAACAGGAAGGAAGAGAAGGAAGGAGATGGGAATGAGAATGAGGGCGGAAGGGAAGGAAGGAGGGTAGGGATGGAGACTCACACACTTTGCCCTCCTGCACCACCATGAGCAACCTGGCCAAGGAGAGTGAGCACAGCAGCAGCAGTCTTGAGGAGGAGGTAAGTGCAGCTGGGTGCCCCCTCAGGGAAGTGGGGCTGCGCTAGGCAGGGCTGTGGGGTCCCAGTGCTGCAGGAACTTGAGGGTCTGGGCTGGGTGCTTGACCTCCGTTGCCCAGGGCTCCAAGCAGCCTGCACCACTGTCCAGAGCCCCTCTGCATGGTCTGAGAGGAATGGTGAGGCTCCTCCAGTGGACCATGCCCTGGTGCTAGCCCCGGTCCCACCCACCCCCTCCGCCAGAGACCCTCAGATCCATCCCAGTCCTGCCCAGGCCCTCATGGGAGCCCCTGACACAAGCGACATTGAGTTGACCACACTCATCCAGTAGGCTATGCCCACCTATCACATCCAGCCAGTAGGCCATACCCACCCTGGCCATACTCACCCCCCCTGAGAGCAACCACAATGCTGATGTGGTCCTCAATGAAATTGAGTTTGACACCCCTCGTCTGTAGAGATAATACAACAGGAACAGAGAGGAGGGAAAAACAAGTGGAATGGCCCTACTTGTAAAGAACTGATAATTGGCTCAATTTTCATTGCTTGTCATCTTATTCTTGAAAGACAGAGTTTTCCATGATCAGTGGGCTTCCATTTAGTCTACAGTCTCAAACTATTTTAGGATGTTTTCTTGCCTCCTGATACACATATGCTTATCTAAAAAAAAGAAAAGAACAATGGGGGGATTTATTCAGCACAACCACTGGAAATTAAATTCATACAGTTGATCCCTTTCCTAGGAATAGAACCCACTCCAAAATCAATAGGATTTATTGATACTAAGACTACAGTGTAATCAGCTTGTTTTCTGACCTCAAAATTCAATGCCCCAAGCTACAAATAAGTCTTTGGAAGGTTATTTTTAAAACAAAAACAAAAAACCCTAAAGATTTGATAATTGAATCCATGTAGTTTCTTGGCAATGTTAGAACAAACCTCCTGAAGATAGTTTCACCATTAGCCTTGGAATCTCTGATGTTCTCCATCAAAGTACTAAGCAGTTCTAACACAAAATAGGTGTTACACAGATGTATATTCCAGTATATTTTATTATCCACTGATATACTCTAAATAGCACTCACTATTACACTTCAGACAAATGCTTTAGTTTTAAACGGCATTTTTTTCACTTTTATTTGTTTTATTTTTCCACTATGGAAGTTATCAAAAATATTCTAATTAATCTTTTTTGCTAGGCTGAATTCCACAAATGTACCAATGAACTATATTTAAAAGTTATAGTAGGTAGGCACAAACCAAACATACCACTTTCCCCTCATGTTTTGTGTGAATCAGATAAACCAGGTTATGCATTTTGCCTTAGAATGGTTTTATTTATGTTAATACTTATGATTAGCTGATTAGCAGTTCATTGAATCATAAATTACACAACCTGTTCATATAGCACACAGGCTAACATCAATTGGCTAGGTTATACAGCAATGTCATTAAAACATAGCCATTTTAGTTTGTTAATTACTTGTACTTGTCAGCATGCTAAACCATACAACCATATAGCTCTGCGAAGACACTTATAAATCCTGTCAAACGGGAAAAATACTTTATATCTCTTCCTCCTTATTTACCTACCCACATGTTTCGTTTACTCAAGTTTAAGGCGTATTATCATTGGTGGACAGCAATATAATCCCGCCCACAACATGTAGCTATGCCCACAATGTTTTCCGCCATTAGTTAGGTCTTACTGGTTAAAAAGGGGATAATCTGATCTGCCATTGGATGAAAATCTGAGCAACCCTCCTTTCATGTGAACTTTCGGGAGCAGGCAGCTACATTATTGGATGCGGTGAAGGAGGGCGGGACTGCCTAGCTTTTTAAGTGCCCAATTTCTCTATCAGTCCTAAGGGATCTTTTCCAAAAGTATCTGTGAAGGACGTAAGATGTGGCGGCTCGTATGGTTGCTGGCGGGAGTGACTGCAATTCCCCCGCACCAGGAGACGGCCCGGGTCGCCCGCTTCGTGGCCCATGTGTGTGACTGGGGCGCGCTGGCCACGATCTCCACGCAGGATCCTCCGATGCGGGGCCAGCCCTTCGCCAACGTGTTTTCCGTCAGCGATGGGCCGGTGGGAAAAGGTAGTGGGGTCCCTTATATGTACCTGACGGAGCTGGAAATCTCAGTGCATGACTTGAAGGTGAGCGGTGGCCGACAGCTTCGTCCTGGGTACGTTGCCTTTGAAGGCAGTGCCCGGCTGGTTTGGGGAAAGGTCTCTGCGTTTTGAGGTTCTAATGTGTGGCCCGGCATGGTCGTAAAAGAAGAAAATTCAGATTCCACCGTCAGCATTTTCGGTCAGTTTTTAGGGAAATTTGCACTAATAACTAACTTATGAGGAAGATTAGACTCATCAGGTTACCAAAAATGATTTAAATGTACCCGGTTTGGTTTTTTTTTCAGAACTAGATTTTCCTCTGTATTGCAGGTATGCTCTCCACTTTTGAGATTAAGCTATGATGAGTTGTGGTCACATTAATCATGTTGTTTTCTGTGGTTATGAGAACATAGTTTTAAAGACGGTTCCATATGTATGTATTGACCTTTTGAAAAGGATGATGCAAAAAGAGTCATGAATTATTTTTCAGCATAAAATAACAGATTTTTATATGATGTCCTGAATGTTCCATTTAGTACATACTGTATGTGCTTCTGTGGTTTAGCTAACAAGCCTTTTGGCATGAGAATTACGATGTAAAGATTTGACAATAATAATCCAATCCCCAAGATGAGCAGGAATTCCATACCAGCTCTCTGGCTTAAGGCTAAGTTAGATATAGTATGAAAAACTGGATGGGATTTTGTTTCACTTTTTCATATTGGAGTCTGGAATGGAATGTAATTATTGTAGTGGCAATAATTTTTCCTTCAATTTAAGTAGCAACGCCTATTTTCTCAAAATGGCTAGTTGTCTTACAGAACAAAATAAAGATGATCTGGTGTATTTTATCCTGTACGATAAACAGCAGATTCTGATGGAAATTCTAAATTTTTAAATTGGACAAATGCAAAGATATTATGAAAAAGTGTACAAATATGGGTAAGATTTGTGAAAAGGAATTATAATTGATCACAATAAAACAGACTGAATTTTAGGCTGTACAAAATAGAAATATAATTGGAAAACCTGAAGCAATAGTTTTACTATGTATTAAAGTCAATAGCATATACTTTCATCTTGCATTCAATATTTAGTCAACTACCATAGCGCTCCAATTATGCTAAGCCATATTTTTAAGCAGTGTTTTTGAGTGACTTGTAATAAGTAGATTTGTGCATTATATTAGACCACAGAAGTCACTTTATATATTATAATAAGGTGTGGATTCATTTAATTATTAATGCAATATGTGAATAAAGACAGCTACTGTGATGTTTGTGTAGAGAGGGGTCATTGTTACTATTATCATGACTGAGTATTAAAAATACACGTTCTGCTTCCAAGCAGTGAAGTTTTAGGGATGTCGATGCTTAAACAGGATTAGAAAGAAGATCAATGTTTCTGTGATAGGATAATTTGTACACACATATAAGCTGAACGTTCACACCATTAGGTTTTCGCCAATCATATTTCTTACAGAACCTGGGGATAGGATTTCAAGTACACTTCCAAAAAAGATTGTTTAAAATGATAACCTTAACTGGCCCATTCTTTTGACCTAGTATGGGAAATTGTCAATCTGTAAGGGACTTAGCTAGCTGTTACTAGAGTCTTTTATCTTACATTCGACAAGCCATTCTCTAGAGTTTCTTTCAGTTCTTTCTTGGTAGCTCAAAACTCTGATGAGTTTATTTCCATTTTTTTGGCCTCACTCTTATCCATTCTTCTTTGTCTTTCATTATCTACTAAAATAATAGTGTAACTGGAAGTGTAGGCATGTGCTTAAATATAGATGTCAAGCCATATTATACTTAAGTGTAGGTGCATTTTTTTAATTTACTGCTGTGATCAGTATATTTGAATAAATGAGAGACACTGGAGTCAGGTAATATATATATTTAATAAACTATTATCAAACCTTGCTGTCAAGCAAAATCAAGCATTTAATAGCGAGTGCCACACAAAGTGCACTAACCAAATAGGTGGTAAAAAAATAGGGAAACTCAGGCACCACACAGGTTATATAGGAAGTAAACACAGGGTCAGTCATAAAGGACCAATGCACAGAGTATGAACAGTAAACAGGGTGAACTAGAAATTCAGGTTAATGAGACGGATATGATATTGTTGCCATTACAGAAATGTGGGATGAAATGTGGGATGAAATCCACAAATGGAACACATGGATAGAGAGATTTAAATTATTTAAAAGAAACAGACCAAATAAAAGAGGAGGTGGAGTTGCTCTCTATATAAGAAATAACTACATCTCTATAGAAATAGAACACAACAATCATGAAAACTGTCTTGAATTCATTTGGGTCAATATAAAAGGGGGGGGGAAATGACATTGCCATAGGTGTATACTATAGGCCACCCAACCAACAGAGGAAATAGATGAACTTCTTGCTAATCAGCTAACTAAAGTATGTAGGAAGCACATCACAATAGTAATGGGGGACTTTAATTACCTTGACATCAACTGGGAGACAAACTCTGCACCAAGCGGAAGAGCAAACAGATTCCTGACAAACCTAGCAGACAACTTTGTCTCCCAAAAAGTAGAGAAGGGAACTAGGGGATTAGCCATATTGGATCTAATTCTCACCAACAGAGATAAAATGACAGAAGGAGTTGAAGCCACAGGAACCTAGGGAGGAAGTGATCATGCAATATTGGAATTCAACATTATGGAAGCACAAGCAAATAGAACACAATCAAACTAGAGTCTTGGACTTTAAGAGAGCTAATTTCAATAAATTTAGAGAGGGCTTGGGAAGGATTCCATGGATGAGAATCCTCAAGGGGAAAACAACTCAAGAAGCTTGGGAAATTTTGAAAAGTGAGATAATAAAAGCCCAGTCTAGAACAATACCAGCAAAGAAGAAAAATAACAGCTCTCAAAAGAAACCAGCATGGCTTTATAAAGAACCCTCTGATAAATTGAAAGACAAAAAGGACAATTATAAAAAGTGGAAAGAGGGGCACATAACTAAGGCAGAATATCAGCAAATAGCCCGAGCCTGCAAAGATGAAGTGAGGAAAGCTAAGGCTCAAAATGAACTAAGGCTTGTGACAAAAGTAAAAAAAATAACAAAAAAAGCTTCCTTCAACATGTAAAAAACAAGAAAAAAGTGAAGGAAATGATTGGTCCATTAGTGGGGGAAAGTGGCAAGAAGATGACAAGCAATAGGGAGAAAGCAGAACTATTTAACTAGTTTTTTTGCATCTGTCTTTACACAAAGGGAAAAAACAGACCAACCTATCAAAAATAGTGCCATAAAAAACAGAATAGAAACACAAATTAAGATAGGCAAGAAAATGGTAAGTGAGCACCTGTCCAGCCTAGATGAGTTCAAATCACCAGGACCAGATGGATTACACCCCAAGGTTCTCAAGGAACTGGCAGATGTGATCTCAGAACCACTGAACTATATTTTTCAAAGATCCTGGAGCACTGGGGAACTACCAGAGAACCAGAAAAGAGCTGATGTAGTTCCCATCTTCAAAAAAAAGGGAGAAAAATGGATCCAGGAAATTATAGACTTATCAGCCTGACCTCAATACCTGGGAAGATTCTGGAAAAGATAAACAATGAATCAGCAAATATCTAGCAGCAAACACAGTCATTACTAAAAGCCAACATAGGTTAGTCAAAAACAGATCATGCCAGACAAATCTTATTGCATTCTTTGACCAAGTGACAAAATTAGTGGATCAGAGGAATGCTGTGGATATAATTTACTTGGACTTCAGTAAACCATTTGATAAAGTAGATCACAACCTACTACTTGATAAGATAGAAAAATGTGGGATAGACAGAATCACCACCAGATGGATCCGTAGCTGGCTGACCGGTCGTACTCAGCGAGTGGTCCTCAATAGAACTGCATCTACTTGGAGGGAAGTGTGTAGTGGGGTGCCCCAGGGCTCTGTTCTGGACCCAGTGCTCTTCAGCATCTTCATCAACGATTTGGACGAGGGGATAGATGGGGAACTCATCAAATTTGCAGATGACACCAAGCTGGCAGGAATAGCCAAAATTCCAGAAGACAGGCTTAAAATACAGGAGGATCTAGAGGCGCTATCTAACAAAATGAAATTCAATGGTGAAAAAAGTAAGGTTCTATATTTAGGCAAGAAAAACCAAATGTACAGGTATAGTATAGGGGGTACCTTGCTCAATAGTAGTAACATGAGCCAACAGTGTGCTGCGGTTGCCAAAAAATCCAACACACTGCTAGGCTGCATTAACAGAGGGATAGAATCAAGATCACGTGAAGTATTAATACCACTATACAATACCTTGGTAAGGCCACACTTGACATACTGCATCCAGTTTTGGTCACCATGATGTAAAAAGATGTTGAGACTCTAGAAAGAGTACAGAGAAGAGCAACAAAGATGATTAGGGGACTGGAGGCTAAAACATATAAGGAACGGTTGCTGGAATTGGATATGTCTAGTTTAATGAAGACAAGGAAGAGGGAGGACATGATAGCAGTGTTCCAATATCTCAGGGAAGAGGGAGTCAAGCTATTTTCCAAAGCGCCTGAAGGCAGGACAAGAAGCAACAGATGGAAACTAATCAAGGAGAGAAGCAACCTAGAACTAAGGAGAAACTTCCTGACAGAACAATTAACCAGTGGAACAATCTGCCTCCAGAAGCGGTGAATGTTCCAGTACTGGAAGTTTTTAAGAAGGGACTGGACAGCCATTTGTCTGAAATGGTATAGGGTTTCCTGCCTGAGCAGGCGGTTGGGCTAGATGACCTCCAAGGTCCCTTCCAACTTTATTGTTGTTATTATTATTATTATACCAAATACTTACATACACTAATAGATATGTAAGTGATATATCATAATATCTATGCTTGCCTTAGTCCAAGTAATTAAAACATAGAACCATAAAGGAAGGCTCCAAGTGTAATAAAGAGATGAAATTTCATAGGAACCAAAGATTAAAAGAGGTATTGAAAACATACCTGTTTGGAGAACTTCCTCTTTCTCAATAATTTTTACTTAACCTGAAAAAGTAAGTACAAGCCTATATAGGGCAAGCTTGATTTATTTTATTCTTTTTACTTTAAGAATATTTTTCCCTGAAAAAAGGAATGAAATCCTCCACAATTTCTGCTTTTATAACATTGATAAATATTAATAAATTGGGTTTATTAAATTGGATTTATTAAACTTGATTTTTAAAAATTGAGTCAACTACAATTTTTAGCAAGAGACGTGGTTCCCCACATCACAATAGGACAAAAGAATGAATTACAGTATCTTTGCCCATCTATGTTTTCTTGATAATGAAATACATTCACAGCTATTAACTGGTCTGTGTCAGGTTTTAAAATAAATTGCATTAGCAGTGCTCTGTCACAGTACTCTTAAGAATTATGGGATGGGAAAAATCCCACAATGATTCTGGGGTGATTGCTCCCATAGGCAGAATGTTCTCTGCCTCATCACTACTTTTGAATTAACTTGAACTGAACTGAACCTCTCTGTACTTTGAATATTGATAATTAAATATTAAATTGTCTTCAAGGGAATATCAGTCAAATGAATAGAAATTGTTACGATTCATGGGGAAATAAATAATACTTAAAGATAGTTAGATGAATCTATGGCAAACTCACATTCAGTTGCAAGTGATTCAGTGGATACATTTAGACACCTCCATATCTATGATTTGCAAAACGTCTTTTCTGAGGGGATAGTTGCAAAGGAAAATTGATTTTTGGGTAACAGATGCAGATCAATTTTAAAAAACATGGTTGTAACTCTTAAGAAGTCTACTAGTTGAGACTTGGCTGCAAATCCTGAGAAAAATGTATGCTAGTCTGATTGCATTGTGAACTTTTTCCCACCTGGACTAAAATGTGATCTGGGAAGTAGGGATGTGGCAAGCAGTTTCCAATGAGAAAACTAACTCAATAGGATGTATACGATTTTCAGCTGCTGCTGGGGTGCAGAAGACCAACAAATAAACCTGATTTTTGAAGGGGGTAAAGGATATGAAGTTATATGTAGTTTGCAATGTATCAGTATTTATTCATAACTGATACTGTGTAGTAGGAGAATCTGTCATGCAGATGCCTAGAAAAATGTCATCTGGACTAGCCTAAAAATGCTGTGTCATCTTAACAGGATGTAATTGCTTTTCCAGCAGGAACAACTAAAGAGATACCTCACTGTACCTTTTACTGCTGCTACTTGGGTTTATTTTGATTGAATGATGTTTCTGTTATATCCATATGACACAATACAGGTAGTAGATGAAGCCTTCTGGCTGTAACTGTTACTTGAAAAGAAATATATCATAGTACAGGATAGAATTTCTGTCTACTGAAGGCAGAATTCAGCAGGACTGTTTTAAATCTGATTTCTGGGGTGATAAAGGTCTCACACTTCTATGTATTTGTTAAAAACACAGATATCTTGTCTGCTATAGATTCAAATCAAATTAAAATGCAGTCTTTCAGTTTATTGAACACTGACACCAGGTTGTAGTACAGTGGTTCTCAACCTTTCTAATGCCGCGACCCCATAATACAGTTCCCCATGTTGTGGTGACCCCCAACCACTTATACATCACCAGGTGCCAGGGGCGTGGCCAAAGAAAAGGGGGAAAAATGGCGGACAGCCTTGTTTGGAGACCCCCGTGAAATGGTCGTTTGACCCCAAATGGGGTCCTGACCCACAGGTTGAGAACCACTGTTGTAGTAGTTCAGACTAATCTGATAGTTACCTAATAACTGATTTGAAATGAAGCCAATTATTTTGAAAGACTGGAAATCTTATATGGACTTTTTACAGAAAGTGAAGAAATGAAATGTTGATTTACAGTATGTTTGAAGTTTAAGCTAGAGTTGGACTATATAAGGAACTGAAGAAACCTATACACTATCTCAGAGGAAGGAGGAATTATAAAATTGTATCTACAGTATCTGTAGAAGAGAAAGTAGGAAGCTATTTTAACTTTAATTCTTTTCTCTTTTCCTTTTTTTCCCATTTTTTCTGTTTTTTGTTTTTTCAATTGGTCTTTCATTGTATGGAAAAATGGGAAGAGAGAGAGAGAGAGAGAGAGATTTTTCATGATGATATATTTATAATTATCTTACATAGTTTACAGTTGGTTCCATATTTCTTTAATAGAGTGGTAATAAGTATTGTTGCCAGTGTTTTCTGGTGCAAGGGTCCCCAGTCCCCAGTCCCTGGGCCAATACCAGGCTGCAGCATGCCAGCAACCGGTCCGTCCAAACAAGGAAAGCCCCATCCACAGGATGCAGGCAGCACACAAAACAATGCCCCCTGCAGTCCATAGAAAAACCTCTCTCCACATAACCGGTCCCTGGTGCCCAAAAGGTTGGGGACCTCTGTTCTAGTGCATGTTTTCAATGCCTGCTTCTGATTGGCAATGAAGAAAAAAACCCTCTAATGATAGATTACTATAACTTGATGAGGGTTATGCCACAAACATTTCTACCCTCTTTAACTTTGAACTTCATGGAATGCCTTTTCTTCCCTTCTGAAGTATGCAGGAAGTTGTGACAGCCTTAATCTGTATGTTGCTAGACCTGAATTCAGATTTTGAAAATATCCACTCCTGTTTGGGACCTCAGCCATATCTCTGAAATGCTTTCTAGTCTAGCATTTGTACATATTTTGTTCGTTGCAAATATATAATTAGCGACTTAAAGTTAAGCTTGTAAAACTGTGAAAATCTTAAATTCTCAAGCAAAGCATGTCTAAACAAGTAAGCTGTATATTGTCAACTTCTGTACTAAGTACTTAACAAAACAAAGTTCTATAAATAACATGACCTTCTACTATGTTTGTTTGAGTTGGATAATGCTTTTTAAAAGTCTTGATAATGAATACTCCACTTACTCATTTATTTATTGTATACAGTACAACTCACATTTAGGGTCCAGTGACTTCTTGCTCATTAGAAACTTGAGTGAATATCACAAGCTCTTCTAAAAGTTGTTTAGCATTTGTTAGCTTATTTATATCTGAACTTTATGCACTCATTTTTTTCATAGATAGTAAGAAAGATAGAATTCTAGAGGTCTTGAAAACATTTTGCTTATTTGTGACATTTTAGATGATTCCAATAAAAGTGCTTCATGTGGGACAGGCTTGTACATTTTGGAACTCTGTTCTTGAAATCAGAGCTCATTGATTACCCTGTCATCAATGTACAATTTGCCAGATATGAACTATTAGAGATGGTTATAAAGTTCTTTCTCTGAAAAAAGAAAAATGTAGCATTCTGCTGTGTGGTGTTATAAAATAGGAAGATCCTAAAGAAACCTTTCAATGCTGTGGGTTCAGTGGTGGGATTCAAATATGTGAACAACCAGTTCTCTTTGTGGATGCCGCTTCCGGAAGTCCATTCTGGGCCTGAGCAATAAAAAATTAGGTACCAGTTCTGCTGAACTAATGTGAACCGGCTGAATCCCACCACTGTGTGGGTTGTATTTCTAAAAATGTTTTTGATAATTCCATGGTGCTTATTGGACCATGTGATTAACTTGTCCTTTCCTCATTTGGAAGGACAGTATCTGAAAAAGTGCCACTTTTTATCTCCAGCAATACAGATGACAGCTGGAGACATTTTCCACAGATAATATACTCAGTCATGAATCAGCAAATTCTTGGAACTTAGTAATCTAAGTTAATATTGAAGCAAGAAATGTAAAATGCTTATATTTAAATCATGTGCTTTTATAACTTCACTTTTTCCCCAAAATAAATTTGTTTGAATATTTCAAGAGGTCACAATTCAGTCTTGTGCCTATAGAAAAGGCTGAATCAACTTCATGTGATTTTTAAACTTTTGCACTGAATAGAAAATGAAACAAGCAAATTCAAGTGTTTTTAGGTACATTACCTTAGACAAGAATATTTATGTCAAATTGTCTTTTATGCATTATTTTACTCAATGGACTGGAACTTTGATTGAATCCAGTTTACCTCTTGTATTTCAGGTGAATGCAAATGCCTCCCTAACTATGTCCTTGGCACAGACCTCTTATTGCAAGAAGCAAGGTTATGATCCTCAAAATCCTCTATGTGCCCACGTGATATTCTATGGCGTAGTTGAGAAGGTAAACCAATATTTGTGCTGGTAACAAGACTACAGATGTAAATACTAGCTCGGAATTAGAAAATAGTGTTCATAATAGTGTGTTTTAAACTTTGGTGTTAATCTCTGGTCTCCTGAGCCTACATATTTAACATATAAATATTTGAATTAAGAATTAATTCAAATTAAGAAAGTCCCTGGTGTAATGAAGGGACTTTCTTAATTTGTGATGAGGAATAGCCACACAGGACAGTGCATTGTCTTACCAAGCTACTTTCCTCATGTACGGGACTCTGCTACTGGAACTGAATCATCTCATATAGTTTGTGAATTATGTGGCAAACTACTGAGTAAGTGATTAAAGTATTGCTAAAAAGGATATGCTCTTTAGTTTTGGGATTTCAGTGAGGATTTGTTTTCTTCTTCCCAGTTGGCAAGGTGATGCCTTTGGCCTACAAAAATTTATACAACAGGTTTATTCATTTTTATTGTGGCAAAACATGTTTATGTAGGCATGTGCTTGCTGCTGTCAGAAGAGAGACTTTTGACAGTTTCAACATGTTCATAAAAATACAATAAAACATCTACAGCATAACTATACAAATAAACACCATATAAAACAATATTGTTTTAATCTTCATTTGGAGCTTTGCATTTTAGAGTTTATTCAAGGAACCAGGTGGTAGTAGACAGGGTGAGAATCAAGTTCTGTTGAGTTTAGTAGGAATTATTCCAAAGAAATTGTCTATAGCAGTGTTTCTCAACCTTGACAATTTTAAGGCATGTGGACTTCAACTCCCAGAATTCCACAGCCAGCAATGCTGGCTGTGGAATTCTGAGAGTTGAAGTCCACATGCCTTAAAATTGTCAAGGTTGAGAAACACTGGTCTATAGTATTATAGTTCAAGTGACATCAGTGTTTGAAATTGGGGTGGGCAACCTGTGGCACATACCGTACCTGTGACATTATTTCATATTGCAGAATGTAAAAGACAGTGACCCCAAGAAATAAAGATGTGAAATAAGGAAAAAAAGAAAGAAATACAACTAATTCTAGTCTCTTTCAATGCTACTAATTATAGCCCTCCATATCTTATTCTATCAAAATAAACAAATTCATCTATCTGCTCAATATTTTTACTATTTATATAAACCTGAAACTATTTACTATTTACTAAAATAGCTACCTTACTCTTTAATGCATTAATTATCAGATCCATACGCTTCATTGCTTCAAATAAATACAGTATACCTACTACAGTGATACATTCAGTTTTCAGACAAAAATATGAGGCTCTTTGAATTCAAAAGTACAATTTCATTCACAGTGTTAGCCAATCCTCCTTCATATTCATCACAAACATTCCTTATACATATATCCATAAATATATGAGTACATGTACACATCCTTGACTTACTCTGTGTTCAATGTCAAACCATTTATTAAGCATTCAACTTGTTCTACATCTTTATCTCCATCATATTGTATTCAACAATTAACCTTCAACTCCATATTCACATAAAACATTCTGTAAATAAATCCTACTGACTTTATCATATGCTTTCTCTAAATCAACAAATGAACGCTAAACTTTCTTCTCATTTTCATACATTTCTCAATGATTGCTGAAGAGCAAAACTCTGCACAAGGCCACACTGCTCTTCTCAAATTTTTCTCATTGTTACCTGACATAAGCTTTTATCAGGTCCGATTTGTATCCTAACCTGATAAGTCATAACAAATTGATTTAGTACAGTTTTAAAAACAAATTTAGCCACCATCCAGTCCTAAAAATTCCCAACCACTACAAGGTCATCCAAGCAGTAACCAGGACCAAATCAAAAGCAGCGTGTGCTGCTTTTTTTGTGCAACTTATCGGACACACAGTTTTCTAGCTATTGGTTGTGAGACTATTAGCTAGGCTGCAGTTCTAAGGACAAAGTCAACAATTCCACTGGATTGTGTCTGGACAGCTGTTCAAATTCTAACTGTATGTTCTGGTATGTCCTAGATAGTCCTATCCTGAGAAGACTTGCAGAAAAATATAATGGTTAACAAATTTTTTGTCTTTTATGTTGCTGAAAACTCTTTTTTTAGGTTCAGAATGATACAGAAGCTGATTTTGCAAAGACAGCACTGTTCAGCAGACATCCTGAAATGGCATTTTGGCCTAAAGGGCATAACTGGTTTTTTGCCAAACTGAACATCATCAACATCTGGCTTCTAGACTTCTTTGGTGGAATCAAAACTATAACCCCAGAAGACTATTTTAATGCTGTACCCTAGTAAGTGCTCGGTTTTGTTATATTACTTTTGAAGTAATATTTTTGAAGTTGTGATTTATGATTCATAATAATAATAATAATAATAATAATAGTAGTAGTAGTAGTAGTAATAAAGTTGGAACAGGTCTTGGAGGTCATCTAGTCCAACCCCCTGCTCAGGCAGGAAATCCTATACCATTTTGGACAAATGGCTGTCCAGTCTCTTCTTAAAGACTTCCAGTGTTGGAGCATTCACCGCTTCTGGAGTTCGTATATATAGTACAAACTTGAATTCTCTCTTTTTATCAAAATCGCTTGAATGTGTTTGTGGTTAAAATGCTTTACCTCAGACATGTCAAACACAAGGCCCAGGGGCCAGATGTGGCCCGCAAAATGGTTTCATGTGGCCCGCGAAGCCATCCTGGAAACAGTGAGGGAACGGCCCCCACTGCCTTGGCACTGGCTCAGGCCAGCTGGGAGCCAATGTACAATTTTGTGGTGGCCATCTATGCTGAAACGCATTCAATCTTAGCTCCACAAGGCCGTCTAGAAACAGCGAGGAATCAGCCCCTGCTGTGTTGGCCCCGCCCGCTGGGTGAATGCTGGGGAGATGTCACCCTTTGTGAGGAATGAAATGCCTTGGCGCTTGCCCCGGTACCACCCCCTTCTGCCAGAGACCCTCAGATCTGTCCCACTCCTGCCCAGGCTCCCACAAGGCACCCTTGACATGAACGATGTAGAGCTGGCCATACCCACCCAGTAGGCCACACCCATTCCATCCATGCCCACCCAGTAGGCCGCACCCACCCTGGCTGCACCCACCCAGCCCCCCGAGGGCAACCACAATGCTGATGCGGCCCTCAATGAAATTGAGTTTGACACCCCTGCTTTACCTGCTTAAATCAGAGTCTTCTCTGCCATAGTGCTTGCCTTATGGAACATCCTTTCCCCACCCCCACTGCTTGAAATTAATTTAGCTCGATCCCTTTTGACATTCCAAAAGGCCCTCAAGACTGATTATCAGGCCTGGGACTGTCAGGGAACTGAAGTCTTACTTAGACCAGGGCTTTTCAACCTTTTCACCGATTGTACCACTTTTAGGATATGGCAATATTCGAGTACCACCTAGCAAGGTGTCAAAAACTTGATGACCCCCCCCCAAAAAAAACACCAAACCTGTTCAAAGTTGCAATTGCACTGAAATGACTTATGACCATTTTTCACACTGATGACCATTGCAGCAGGCCCAGGGTCATGTGAGTTATATTTGGATGCTTGGCAACTGATTCATATTTATGATGGCCACAGTGTCCCAGGGTCACGTGATCTCCTTTTGCAACCTTTTGACAAGCAAAGTCAATGGCAGGGCTGCTGGTGGCCAAGTGCTAAGGCAGGACTTACTTCCCACCCTCCCTCCTTCCCTGCCTCCCTCTTTCTCATGCCCATCTCCTTCTGAACCCCCCCCCATATTTTTTCTCTTCCATATGTTCATCAAACAAGGAAAAGCCTCCAGAGACAGAAAAGACAAACTGCTAAGTGAACTAGCTTAAAAAGGCACATTCCCCTTTAAGAATTAGCTACTGGCTAGAAAGCAAAGTTAAGGAGCGCAGCCGACACTTAAGGAAAAAAAATGTAATAAGTGTTGGCTACTGGCTAAGGCAGCCTCCCCAAATGGCTCCATTCATAAGTAAAGGAATGCTACAGGCAAAATTCATTCAGAAGAAAAATACTTCAAAATCCCTTGCAGCAAAACTTAACAATAGCAGAGCAATAGCCATCAGCCAAATAGAAATTGCCAAACACTCCTTAAGAACACAAAGCCCACATTGGCCAAATCCCAGAACTTCAAAGTCACAAAAGCACATAAGAATCCTTCCACTCTCCATCTCCCTCCCTCCCTCCCCCATGCCTCACCTCCAGCCATTGCTGCCTTTTTTCATTCCTTGTGGAGGGTAACCCCTCCTGCGCTGAATTTCTTGCCTGTTTGCTGCTGCCAGCACAGGTGGCTGCCACAGCAGTTGTAGATCAGCTCATGGCCGGCCATCTTGATCTTCTCTCCTCTCCTCTCCCACCCTCCTCCTCGTCCTCCTCCTCCTCGTCCTCTTTCTCCTCCTCCTCCTCCTTCTTTTTCTTTCCCTTCGGTGCAGCTAGAGCTGATTCCTCCTCCCCCCCCCAAAGCTGCTGCTTTTTTTCTCTCTCCCTCTCCCGCTCAACTGCCTCCTTTTATAGCCTCTCCTGTCTCCGGCTCCCTTCTCCTCCTTTCTCTGCAGCTCCAGAGGATTCTCTCACAGTAAGTCCTTGCCTGCGCTGGCTCTTTCCCTCCCCCACTACACTTGGCTAGGCAGGGCTGCGTACCACCTGTCACTCATTAATGTACCACAGGTGGTACACGTACCACCGGTTGAAAAGTCCTGACTTAGACGGCTCCATTTGTTGAGTATCATTATTATCCTCCTTTTGCCTATGGTTTGAATGTTTGATTGTTATGATATTTATTAATATGGATGTTTATATTTTACATTTGCTGTTTCATCTGATAGTTGTGTACCACCCAGCATCACTTCTTGCAAAATGGGAGGCAGTGTAAACTAGATAGATAAATAAAATAATAAAACAAAATGAAACTCTTTTGTTCCTTTCACTTTTGACAAAATTGACTACTGTATAATATGTCACATCCTAGGCCTTATCCCAAAATGACAGATAGCTGATAGCCAAAATAGAATTACATGAGATTGTGTACTTGCATAAGTACTTCCCAATGTGCATAAAAGATAATGAAGTTTCTGTACCGTGCCATTTATTCTGGTATTGTCTGGTCTGGCTGATAGTGGCTTTCCAAAATCTCATGCTGGAATTTTTCTCTGCCTTGTAGCTGCTTTGCTTTTATCATAGAATTTTGAAAATAAGTGCCAAAATGATTACTTCATAGTGCCAAAATATCATTTAAACTATTTTTCTTGTTTATCCTTTGTAGGGATTAACATTTTTTGGGATACAACTGAACATCTCTCCTCTCAGTTCCATAACAAGAAGATAAGGACACTATGGGAACTGTGCAAAACTCAAAATTTACATATTCATTTCAAATCCTAATGGATTTTTTATGCTGTATACACTTTTGTGAGCGCAGCCCCCCCCCCACCAGCTTTTAAAAGTCTGAAATTAATGCCAAGAAATCTCATACTATGAACACAAATTGGCACAGCCTGCATAATTCATTTTGCCTTTAAGACTTGGATTTTTAAAGAGAGTTAACTATTTTTCAGCAAGTTTATAAAAATAAAAATTCAGTTGGGGCAAGAAGGATGTATTCATAAAACAGAAGGAAAATTTGGGAGAAGAAAAATAATTGCAAACTTAACTTTGGTGTGACCAAACATTTTCATATATTCATCTGCACTGTCTTGATTTAGAAATTTGTAAACAGCATCTTGGATTCAGTCTCTGCTCACCTGTTGGATAATTTTATTGTTGGAATCAACTATAAAAACAATTGTACACCATACACCATTGATTTATTTGATTGTATATTATGTATTATCTTTTTTCTCCAACCAGAATTCCATTTCTAAATGGGTGGTTAAATAAATTTATTAAATAAAAGTAATGAAATGTGTGAATTAGTCAGTGATATGTGATTTGAAAAATGAAGGCTAAACAAAATGTGACAATAGCAATTCTGTAAAATTTCTTCAATTGCCTACAAGAGCAACAGAAAGGGTAATGAAATATGAACATTATTTTTTTTTAAAAAAATTGCTACCATGGATTACATAATCTATCACCTTTGTATTAGTGTGCTGTGCCTACTAGAACATGTTTTTATTTTAATGGCTATGTGCTGGTCTATGACCATAATAAAGATATGATATGATATATGATATAATATATGAATAGCTTAGCCTAAGTGAAAAAAATCCTGCACTTCTCATCCATATTTCTATTTTACTGTTAAAAATAGAACTTTCCAGTCCCTTAAAAATGGATATTCATAATATATAGTTCAATACCTAGATCAGACATGTCAAACAAAAGGCCTGGGGGGCAGATGTGGCCCGCGAAGTGGTTTCATGTGGCCCACGAAGTCATCCTGGAAACAGTGAGGGAATGGCCCCCTCTGCCTTGGCCCTGGCCCAGGCCGGCCGGGAGCCAATGTACAATTTTCTGGTGGCCATCTATGCTGAAATGCATTCAGTCTTAGCTCCACAAGGCCATCTGGAAACAGCAAGGAACCAGCCCCTGCCGCGTCAGCCCTGCCCCCTGGGTGCAGGTGTCAACCTTTTTGAGGAATGAAGAAATGCACCATTGCCTGGAAGTGGCCAGCAAATGGCCCTCGCCTACTTCACCTATCTGGCTTGATGGGCTCTGGGGGAGGGGTTTCGGCAGGCAGTGGGGCGCTCTCATAGTACCAAGAGGCTGAGCTGGGTGGTATGAATCCAAAAAGAAGAGCGATGCTACCCAGCCACCAGCCTGCCTGATTTCGGCAGGCAATGGGGCTCTCTCCTCATAGCGCCATGAGCTGAGCCGGGTGGCGCAAATCTGATGAGAAGTGCAATGCTATCTAGCCCCTAGTCTGCCCAGTTTCAGCAGGCAGCAAGGTGCAAAGCTGACGAGCTTGAGAGGAACAGTGAGACTCCTCCAGTGGACCATGCCTTGGCACTTGCCTTGGTCCCACCCCCTTCTGCCACTCAGATCTGCCCCACTCCTGCCCAGGCCTCCACAGGTACCCTTGACGCGAACGATGTAGAGCTGGCCATGCCCGCCCAGTAGGTCAGACCCACTCCATCCACGCCCACCCAGTAGGCCACACCCACCCTGTCCACACCCACCCAGCCCCCCAATGGCAATCGCAATGCTGATGCGGCCCTCAATGAAATTGAGTTTGACACCTCTGACCTAGATGTTGTTCCAATTAGTTTGAACCTGGTATTAAGCTCACCTCTAGCACTAAATAGTAATGTAATTTGTTTCCTTTTGCTTTCGTCTCTCTGCCAAGGTTTTAAAATCATAGTTAATGCTCTTACCTGATGGGTAAACCCAGCCACTGGGGCCTCTTCAACAAACGATGGTTTCGTTTGATGAATGAAGCTATTTAGTATGAGTGACCTTTATGTAAATCTCAGTGCATTATTTTTTATTTCTCTAAATTCTGAATACTGATTATATTTTATCAATTTTGGATAGTTATTTTAAAAACCAAAATATTGCTGTTGTATCCAGAATGTAACATAATAGCAGAATTTGAAGGAATACAAGATAGTGAATTCCTTTTTATTGACAAGGAAGGTGCTATGGTGATTCAAGACGCCATTATTGGATGCAATGGGATTAAACAATTTTTGTTCAGTCTTCTATCTCATATGCTGTCCAACTTCCCAGAGTCGCTGAGAGTGTAAATGTCGTAAATTATAATCATTATTTTCTTTCCATTCTTAGGGAAGTTGTAGAGAAGGCAGCAGTTTGCAGTCCTAACACCTTGGAGGAAACAAATGATCTTTGAACCTTTCCAGTCTATTTGTGCTGTAGCACCAAGATGTAATTTATAGCACTTGGGTATTTGTAGATGACCTCTGGTGGACTTATGTTTGGGTCTGGTATCCTAAACCAGTGGTTCTCAACCTTTCTAATGCCGTGACCCCATAATACAGTTGCCCATGTTGTGGTGACCCCCAGGGGTGTGGCCACCAAGTGGGTGTAGCCACCAAGTGGGCGTGGCCACCAAGTGGGCACAACCAAAACAGCTCTCAGAAAAACACATGTGGATATGTTTCTCAGGCGAAGGGATATGTTTCTCAGTTTCTCAGTGTGTAATAATTTCAGAGATATGCTACTTCTTATGAGAACACGTAAGCCAGTGACATTAAGTACCATATCCATGCAATTTGTTTTATGGTCCATTTTATAATCCCTTGTGTTCAGCTGCCAGAAAACTCTCGTGGTTTTTTTTCTTTCCTGTACAAGGGATCTTGGAGACTATCCCTCTGGGATAGTTGGAAGGCCTGGAAATGGGAGACACTGTCTTTTGTAGTGTTTCTTCTCTGTCCTAAGCAGGTGGAGAAAGGAGAAGTTGGGTTCTTGGGAGCTCTGCTATAGGATGTCTCCTCAATCTACATGCTGGCTGGGGAATTCTGGGAATTGAAATCCACACATTTAAAGTTGTAGAGACTGAAAGTACAACTATACATGAAGGGATTGGGAGAGCTCATCTGCCAGCATGAAAGAGTCATCATTACTCTATTATAGATCTTCAACCTGGCCCAAGCAGAAGATGAGGTGGAGACCTGACCCAGATCCTGAAGGCCCAGTTCTGGATGGGGAGAAATAGACTTAAACTGAATCCCAGCAAGGATGCGTTTGTGGTTTGGTTTGGTTTTGTACCACATTGTCTGGACTCTGGTAGAATTCCATCCTAACTAGGCCAGGGGTTTTTTTGTGGTCCCTAGGCAAGATTGTTCAGGTACTGCTGTTGCCTGTAAAATCTTTATTTTTTAAAGTGTCCCTTTTGACTTTTTTAGGTACAGGTAGTCCTCATTTAGTGAGTGCCTCATTTAGTGACCATTTGCAATTAAGATTGTGATAAAAAAGTAACTTTATGACCAATCATTGCATTTATAATTTTCACAGATATGCAAAGGAAAGCTGAAGTATGATCATAAGTATAATCACCGTTTCACTTAGCAACTGCTTCCCTTGGTGTACACGGACTGGAAATATTCCCTGAGTTCCTTTTCTTTCTGATTTTTGATTATAGTCATCTTCCACAGCCTTATTCAAACATTGCCCTTCAGCCAGCATGAGGCAGGAAGTGTATGTTTAATATTTATCGAGTAAATGGGAGGGGGACAAAGCATGAGAATGTTTATTGTAGTGTTTATTGCTATGCAAAAGGGGGATGGGGCGGGGGGGGGAATAATTTTTTTTCTTAAAGCAACACCACTGTCAAGCCCCACAGGGCTTGCCATTCACGGGGGGGGTGACACACAACGGAGCCCACAGCTGCCGACTGCCGTTCCAATGCTGGTCACCACATCGGAGCAAGGAAGCCGCCAGCGCCATCCCAGCCGTCACGGGAGGGAGGGAGGGGGGATGGGGCTCCCGAGCGCCGATGAGGCAGCGCCCTGAGAGATGGCGGGGCCGGGCTCGGCTTTCCCACGGCAAGAGGGGCCGCCGGGAAGAACCAGTTCTGAGAGGAAGAAGCGGAGGACCGAGGCAGCAAGGATGGTGACCATGTCTCTTCAGTCCGCCGCCTCCTCCTCCTCCTCCTCAGAGACTCGGAAGTTCACGTGGGTGCTCAACAAGCTGGGCACAGCCGCCGAGTTGCGGCAAAGTTTTTCACTGCTTTCAGACAGACCCGCCAGGTGGGCGGGCGGGTGGGCGGGGCGGGGGTCTGGCCAACAATCTACAAGCGGGACAGGGCTGGAAAGAGCGACTCGGGGGTGGCTGCTGCCCCCTTGTTCCAAGCAAGCAAGGGAGGAAGGGGCGCAGGGGTCTCTGAACCGACCGGAGGTAAGAAAACCACCCGCTCCACTTGAGGGTCCTCCTGGATTCGCCGCCCGCCCTTCACCACCACTCACCACAAGAACGTAACCCCACACCACTTCGGAGATAGCCCTTTACACGGGTTTCCTTCCAGAAAGAGCCCCACCAGGCGCGAGCAACCTGTCCCCTCCCTTCCTTCCACTTTCCGCCCCGCTTCCCTCCGCAGCCCTCAGGGTTAGACCCAGCGCACCCTCTTCGCCTCTGACCCTCCGCATTGGCCCTCGGCCCTCTTCCTTCGCCCAACCCCGACCCAACTTCGGCTGGCTCCGAGCGGAAACCGGGCCGATCCTTTCTTTCCCCCCACTCCGCCCCGGCCAGGGCAGCCCGAGAAATGGACCGAGCCTGCTCCAATCGAGCCAAGGTTTTTCTTTCGCCCTTTTCCTTCGCTTCTGTAAAACCAGATCTCTCTCTTTCTACCCCTTCCCTCCCCCGCCCTTCTCTCCCCGTTTCCCCCTTTAAAAAATAATAATTAAAGCAGGGTGAAGAATCAAGGCGCTCGAAACTTACCGCTTTTGTTTGTTCTCTCTCTTGCTTTCTGCCACGTGCTCTGAAACTGAAACTTCCTAACTTTATAGTGGAAAAAGCTGCGCATGTGCAAAGAGGAGGGAATAAAGAGCAGAGCTAGGGAAAAGGGAAAAAATGGCGGACAGTGTTGTTTGGCGACCCCCGTGAAATGGTCGTTCGACCCCAAATGGGGTCGCGACCCATAGGTTGAGAACCGCTGTCCTAAACCCTCTTAATTTCTTGTTGACTTTCAATACCCTTGATTAGGATATCCTTTTGGACTGATTTAGGGAGTTGGGAACAGAAGCCCTGTTGTTTGATGGTTCTCTTCTTTCTTCCAAACGTGGTTTAGACTTAGGGGAGTGTGTTGGTGGGGGGGACGTAAGCTTCCCCTTTGTTGTTGTCATAGGGAAAATAATGTTTGAATGAAATTCTATATATATATTATTCATGAATAATATCCAGATAAGTATGAATAAATGTGCAGTCTTGGTAGCCTTATTCATAAATGAAACACATATTCTGTCTCTATAGAAGTTCATTACTTGCTTCTTATAAATGGTGTTATCTATTCATAGATCCATAAGGATCCTACTATGCCCATCTTCAAGAGCTCTTTAAAAAGCTAGCTTTTCCCCAGGCTTTATGTTAGATGATGGACTGGCTCTAAGAATTATGAGAAATGTGGATGGTAAGTTTTGCTCCTTTAATGAATACTCTTTTTAATAATAAAAAAACTTCACAAAGTTGTCTGGGATGGGACAACTTCGACTGAGGTCTGAGATTGCCGAGGTTATAATGAAAAATGAATATAATAAAACTCAGAAAAACAAATATAAACCCAGCCAAAACACACCCTCTTTCATTTGCCTTGTAAGGATGGACCCAATGGGAGAATATTCCAGAGGGCAGGGGCAAATAAATTTTGCCACTATCATATATGTAAAGAAAAGTTGAGGGAAATACTTATTCAGAAGTATTATTGAGAAGGAAAGGTTGAGTTTGTTTGAGAGCACAATAACCTTGCTAGAAGAAAATGAAACAGTGTTACATTTGTACTTTTATTAGCAACTTGATGTGGCAGAATTAACAAATGAAACTTTTTATTATACTATCACCATCCCACACTCTCCTTTCTCAGGTTTATATGCCATATATCTAATGAAGTGAACTATGATCCACAGAACCTAATCTAACAACCTGATTTTTCTTTAAGACTTTAGTATTTTTTCCCCTCAAAAACTAGAGCAGGGGTGGGCAACCTTGGCTCTTTTATGATTTGTGGACTTCAACTCCCAGAATTCCTGAGCCAGCCTGGCTCAGCATGGAAATTTCTCCCTTTCCCCTCAGCATGGCTGGCTCAGGAATTCTGGGAGTTGAAGTCCACGAGTCATAAAAGAGCCAAGGTTGCCTACCCCTGAACTAGAGCAACTGCCTCTCAGGAAAAACTAAAGTGGGTAGCTAGCTACCTGGCTTATTTGTTTGTTATTTTGTCAGGAATGAATCTTATGAAACACATATATATATAGAATTAGTGTCAGACCTCCTCCATTAAAAAAGATGGGAGTGAGATAATCCTTTTAGAATGCAGTAATTAATATCCCTCTGTCAGCAATTGTGGAATTTGTAGGAGATTAGTTCATGGAACCTAATAAGAAATGAATGCAACTTCCCTGTAAGGGGAAACCTACACAGGAGAATAGTGAGGCAAGTTTGGCTGTGACTTATCAATAGAAATCTTGATTTGGGTATTCCAGAGTTTTATTTTTATATACAACCCATTAGCCTTTGAGAGAGCATTGATGAAAGAAACTGTAAAGTGTTAGTTTTGCTTCTGCTCCTTGGGACTTAAAAATTATATTTTTGACTAAATACAATCCATTGGAGCCTTCGCTGGCTTGTTCTCTTCTTCTACTAATTTTTATACATGTCTTCTTCCTCTTCTCAGATGACAAAGGCATTCATATTATCTTCCATTAATATCAAGTAGCCTGAGAAAATCTGCTGCAAAGGCAACTGGTTAATTCCTAATAGCAGTTTATTAGCATTGATTGTGGATTCATTGTCTGGGGCAACAATAGATGAGTTATTTATAACCGTAACTTGATTCTGACAAAGGCTTGTTTTTTTAGCAGTCATGTACTTCCTGTAAAGTCTTTAAACTTGTGATTGCTGTTAACCTACACAAGCACACCACACAAGACTTGAAATGGAAGTAAGTTCTCTCATAATTGCAATAAATTCTATTTATATTAATAAACATTTATTCTAATTTAGAATTAGAATTATAGAATTACAATAGATTTTACTGTATGAAGACAGAACATTTTATAACCAGTACAAACCCATGTAAGCATTTGTAATCTAGGAATGGTTTCTAAATTAATTTACATTCTCTGTCAGATGTAGTCTTGAGATACAATATTGTAGACATCAAAGTAGATCTCCGTAACTCATTTTAACTAAAGCTAATTCAGTACACTTTGTGGGAATATTTGGTTTCATAAAGTTTAATAAAAATGTGTTGAATTGTGATTTCAACTTTTAATATTAGTTTTATTCACATATGAATCATTTTTCAAAATTTTTGAGGTTTATAATATCACATTTTATGAAAGAATGATCCAACCTGATCAATCCCTTTCGAGCAGTTTTTAGAAGATAAACTATCCAGTTTAGCAATAAGAATTGGGATAATATACCAATAAAAAAAGTATCAATTGTCTTATAGACAGCTACTCAGATGGGATGGACAAAATTGGCAATTAAAATTACGGGAGGAGTTAGCACAAGAAAATATTATTTATTCTTGGTTTCAATATAGGCAACTAGCAGATAGATGGAAGGTGGATTGCAAGGTGGGCTTTCTTAGAGAAGATGAAAATCTTATTAAGCAAGTGAAGGATCAAAGACAAGCCCATATTAAGAGAATTTATGGGGTGCTAGTTGAATTGGACTCAGAAACGGAATTAATTAAAGAATGTATGATTAGATGGGCCCAAAACTTTGGTGAATCAGTCCCATTGGATACATGGGAAACCATTTGGGTAAGAAATGTCAAATTTACACAGGCACAGAATTTAAGTGAGAATTTTTATAAAATGTTTTATAGATGGCACCTTGACCCACAAAAAATGTCTTTCATGTACCCGGACTTACAGCCTAAATGTTGGAGATGTGGTTGTTTGGATGCCACCTATTATCACATTTGGTGGTCGTGTAGAGAGATAAAAGCATTTTGGATTAAGATATGGTGGAATATTCAGAGAATTTTTAGAAGGAGGGTAAAATTTACTCCGCAGTTATTTTTGTTGAGTATAGTTACTGATTGTGATACAAAGGAGGTTATATTGATGTTAAATTTGATTACAGCCGCAAGGCTGTTAGTAGGACAATATTGGAAGAAGGAATCCTTGCCTACATTGCAGGAATGGTTTTTTAAAGTGTCCTATCTGGCGGAAATGGCAAAGATTTCGGCTTTCTTAAAGGAACAAACGCAAGAGAAATTTCTTGCTGTTTGGGATAAATGGATAGAATTTATACAATTTAAATTGGATATAAAAAAATATCATATTGCTTTTTCATAATTATTTTTATATACATATATATTTATATTTTAGTCTTATTTTTTCTTTTTTATATAAATTTTTTTTTTAATTCTTTTTTAATTAAACCTATATTCTGCTCTGGGAAGCTCAGGGGGGGTAAGGGGGGGTGTTTTGGGGGGGATGGGGAAGGGGATGTTATGTTTAGTTTTTTGTATATGTTGTTTTCCGTTTTTGTATTGTTATTTTTTTTCTGTGTTTTTGTAAAAACTTATAAAAAATTTTCAATAATAATAATAAAAAAAGTATCAATTGTCTCTAAATACATTTGGTAGAAATTTAATATTCTTCTTGCATTGATATTTCCATTGCTACCTATCTATTACCGCATCTAAATTCTGCATTTATTTAATTATACAATCTTTGACTTGTGTATTATTTAGATGTATGCTTTGATCAAAGTGCTTTGCATGTTGTTTTTTTTCCTTTGTTAAAGAGAAAAGAAAATATACTCTTTTTCTCTGCATCATTTTTTCCTTTTGTATGCAGAGCATACAATTCACGGTAAGGACTTTAACTAATGGGCTTTGAAATAAATGGACCAAACACAGGTCTCGGGACACGGTGAATGGAGCCCCCTCACTGGATGTCTTTCTCTTGAGTGGCCAGATGCCACCTTTTTAATCTATTTTGTATTGTGTTTTATTTTGGTTTTCTGCTATATATTTTGAACCAGCCAGAATAGATTTGGGTGGTGCCTAATACAAATAAAATAAATAGTAAATGGAACAGCTTATATCCTGCAACAATATCTTTAACACCATCAAACAATGTCTGCCTATCCCAGGTCCTTGGGAAGGACTGGACAGGTGGACAAAAGTGTGAAATCTAGTCTAAACATCTGGCTGACTGTGCAACCTATCATAATAATCTCTTTCTAGACTTATACTTATTATATATACCAAAGGTTAAAAATCCTAATCTTAATAAATACAAAACTCAACATTTGTTTCAAATTTTAAAATACAGATAATAAGCATTTAATTTCCAGTTTGATGTATTTTTGAAGTGTGGATAGAAACTGAAATGTGCTCCATTTGTTCCTCTGATGCTGAAAGTTTCTTTATGTGTGAGTTTGTCTACTAAATTAATACTAAATTAATATGTTTTATTCTCAGAAAAAAACTCAGTATTTTTATTTTCAGGAACATAATTATTGATATTCTTCTTCTTGTTCTTGTGCCATATCCATTATTGGACGTTGGCGATCATGCTGGTGATCCTGTTTTTATCAGCAGCTGCACAAAAATTATTAAAATTATTAAATTTTAAAATTATTAAAATTATTGATATTAGTACCTTTTAACGTTGTTCTGCCAAGTGCTGATTAAGGAGAATTTTAAACGACTGCAGTAAATCAAATCAGCATATACAATTGCATAATTTCATGTAACTTGCCCCCAGCCATGGTCCACAATTAACAACTGCATAAAAGATATAGGAAGTATTGCAGGCCAGTAAATAACCAGCCCTTTTCCAAATTTTTTACCTTCCGGATGTGAATATCAACAGCCATAATCTCCTGTCCTAATATGATCTTGATGGCTAGAATTGTAAAAGTATGAAATTCCACACACTGAGGAAGCTCACATAGTAATTAAGAGGACGAGAGAGAATCAGAACCAAAGAAAATTTACTCCTGGGTATCTGCTCTCTGGAAAGAACAGATGGAGGCAGGCCACTCAGTACTTCTCTGTAGAAAGGGGAATGCAGAAATTTTACAGCTTGGACCCACATCTCTCCAAGCTCTAGGTCAGTGTTTCCCAAACTTGACAATTTTAAGGCATGTGGACTTCAACTCCCAGAATTCCACAGCCAGCAACGCTGGCTGTGGAATTCTGGGAGTTGAAGTCCACATGCCTTAAAATTGTCAAGTTTGGGAAACATTGCTCTAGGTCAACATCTTAGCTGGAATTCTCCCACAGGTTGCTATGCTTTATTTCAAAGGGTGTTTACTAGTTAAGTGTAGCAGTATGCTTGTATTTTTTTATATTTGCCAATATTATCTCTAGATCAGTGGTTCTCAACCTGTGGGTCGGGACCCCATTTGGGGTCGAATGACCATTTCACGGGGGTCGCCAAACCATGCTGTCCGCCATTTTTTTCCCTTTTCCCTAGCTGTCCTAATCCCTCTTATTGGTGGCCACACCCACTTGGGGGTCACCACAACATGTATTATGGGGTCACGGCATTAGAAAGGTTGAGAATCACTGCTCTAGATTTTGGGTTCTTTGCTCAGTGAATTATGCATTTTGGCTTTATGCAACTTGGGAGAAAATCAGAAGGCTGAGCTCAGCTTCTTCAGCCTTTACACCTTCCAAAACTGGATTCTCCATAGGGGTTGGTCATCGTGGCTCTTGCCTGGGACTCCCACTCTTGAAGAAACTCCAGTTTTAGGAAAAATATCAATTTAGGATAAACCATTTTCTAATCTCCTCCCTTTTGCTAGGGAGTCAGTTGCAACAATAGACTTATATCATCATCCTAGCATTTTTTCTGCAGATGCCAAGTCTGCTTTTTGGATCAACAAGTGCCATCTTGGGCAATCAAATGCAACATCTGGATCTAACTGTAAGGTGACCAACTTTTTTACAATGAAAAGGAAGACACAAATAAATTGAAGAAAAAATATTGTAAATAAAAGAAACATTTTATTCATTGCAACAATAATACAGAATACACTATAATATGATAAATGCATAATAAAAAATATTTGTAACAATAACATTTTATATTGTAATTATGCTTACATGCCGCACCCTACCCGCAGCCACCCCGCCAGCACTGCGGCCCGCTGTGTAGAGTGGGCCTGTGGCTCCCAAAGCACCAGCGGCCCAGGGGGGCAGCCTGCCGTGACACACCCCGCCTGCAGTCACCCCGCCAGCACCACCGCCCACCCTGCACAGCCCCGTGCAGAGCAGGCTCCACAGCTCCCACAGCACAGGGGGCAGCCAGCCACGGTCGCTCCTCACACCCCTGCCTGCAGCAGCCCTGCTGCCTCTGCCTCTTGTGCCCGCAGCCATTATTGCCCTAGCAGGGCTGAAGATCAAGGGAAAGTTACCGTGGTGTCGCCGCTCCAGTCTCCTCCAGGTATCTTTGGGACTAACTAGGAGATAGTGTAGTTGGATAGCAGGGAGGGGTGCAAAGTTCCTGCCAATTCACCTTTGCTGCAGATAACTTACATGTGCAAAGTTTGCCGGCTGGGTGTTTTGGCACACTCAGCAGCAATTCCTATTGACTTTTGAAAGCCAATAGGGGGAGTAGCACAGCTCATGCAAAAGTTGAAAAACAACCATCAAAAAAAGGTGGCAGAATGCCGTTCTGAGCATTCTATGAGAAAAAAAAAGCCCTGCAGATTAGTATTCAAATATCAAAAAGGAGGATGTTGAGTCCGTGGCGGGAAGCAGACACGAGAAGCAGTTGAAGTTCTCAGTTTTCTTTATTCTGCGTTCAGCTTACAAGTAGATGGCTTCAGCAGCTCCCAAAACCTCCCAACTTCTTATATAGACATTTCCCGGGTAAATGCGATACTTTTCCTGCGCCAGCACCCGTGCATGCACACGGCGCTGGCGACAGCCTGTCTGGTCCCAGGCAGCTTTGCACCTGCCTGGGACTGCCTGCAAACGCCCGAGCCGTTTGCAAGGCTCAGGACATAACACCCCTTTCCCCTGGGCTAAAACTACTACCAACATATAATCATTTATTTTATGCAGTGTTCTGCTTCTCAGTGCTCCTATCGTTACCTGGCTTTTGTTTAGCCAGCAATGTTATGTAATCCTCTAAGTATTTAGGAGACTTCTTTGCTCTCTGTGACCTTCTCAGCTCTGGGTTACTAGCATGAGTTCCCTGACTGGAGGGAGATGTGAGCCTGTTCTCCTTATTGTGCCTTGGTGCCTTCCAAGGACTGTGCCCCGCTGCCTGGCCTGCTTGCTCGCCCACCGGGCTCGTCAGGCCAGGGCTTCTGTCACTTTGTGACCTGGTTGACCTCCCTAGCTGTAGACCCTCGGGCCCCTGCTGGGCGTCTCTGTTGAACCTCCTAGGTCCATCCAAGACCTGTCAGGAGGCTGTCCATTCCCTGAACCCCGTTCTGTGTCCGGGCTTGTGTGGGTTTCTGTACTTTCCCAAAACTCAGTTACTCCCTGATTGGGGCTAGAGGTGTTGTAGTCGGGACTTGGTTCCTCGACCACCTCCCTGTATGTTTGACCCCCTGTAGGATTTGGGGTAAGGTCAGGCCAACCTTGGGAGTTGTGTGCCAGCTCTCTTGCGGGGAATGATTTGTTGGGATGCCCCCGGGTATCCTCCGTGACTGGAGTGCCGTGTGATGTGTGTGGAAAGTGAATATGCCCCCGGGGTGACTCCCTGGCTGGAGTAGGCGTGGATGCCTGGTAATTAGGTAGACTCATAGAATTCTTGTTCGGAGCTCTCGCGGAACCCTGGGATGGGCCGTTTGTAGCTCCATCAGTGGAGATGGGCAGCAGCTCGGGCCCTTCCCTTTGCTCCAAAGGGTCCCCCTCCCCCCCTGGAAAAGACCCAGGAGTCTCATCTGAAAAGTCCCGCCGAGGGCGGAGTTGGTCGATGTGCCGACGCAGGACACGACCGTTGTCCAGGGCTACCTCGTAGCAGAGAGGACCTGTGACCGTGGAAATAGAAGCGGGGACCCATGTATGACCAGGCCCGTAATTGCGAGCCCAAACCGGGGCACCCACAAGTAGTTGTCTAGGTGCCCTAGGATGTGAGGTAGATGAAGGCAGTCTGTCCGGATGCAACCGGTCAAGTTTAGTAGTAAGTTGACGCCCCCAACGAAGTTCAGCTGGGCTTCTCCCTGTAGAAGTGGACGGTGTGGTGCGATAAGAAAGGAGAACGTCAGCCAACCTGTGATGCCAGTCCCCGTAGGTGAGTCTTTTCAATGCGTCCTTTGTGATGCGCACCATACGTTCAGCCATACCGTTGGTGGACGGGTTGAAGGGTGCAGACGTGGCATGACGAATCATGTTTGCCTGTAAGAAAGCTTGGAATTCGGAGGAAGTGAATTGAGGGCCGTTGTCGGACACAATGACATCTGGCAGCCCGTGTGCAGCAAAAATCCCCCTCAGTACCTGAATAGTCTTTGCAGTGGTGGTGGATGAGACCGGTACAACCTCAAGCCATTTCGAATGGCTGTCAACAAGGACCAAGAAGAACTGGCCCTGAAAGGGTCCAGCGTAGTCAATGTGCACCCTAGACCATGGGGACTGTGTTTCCTCCCATCTATGCACGGGAGCTTGGGGCATCTCTGTGCGAGATCGTTGGCACAGGTGGCATGCATGCACCTTAGCCTCAATATCTTTATCTAAACCAGGCCACCACAAGTGGCTGCGCGCAAGGGCCTTCATACGAACAATGCCAGGATGACCCTCGTGGAGGGAATCTAAGACCCTAGTCCTCATTGAGGTGGGAATGACAACTCTGTTTCCCCAAAGCAGACAACCCTGAGAAAGGGACAGCTCGTTCCTTTTGGACCAGAAACTCTGAAACTCAGGACTAGGGCAGTGCTCAGGCCAACCGGACAAAACCCAGGAACGGACACATGAAAGTGTGTGATCTGTACCTGATTCAGCGGCAACATCCCTGGCACAAAGAGGGAGCTCGGGCAAGGCTTGGATTGATAGAATGTTGACAGCTGGCGCAGGGTCAGCTTCTACTACTGGCAGAGGCAATCTACTGAGGCCATCAGCAGGGCCCATTTCTTTTCCAGGCTTGTGGAGTAAGGAAAAATCATATGCAGACAAAAAGATAGACCACCTAAGCATTCTAGGGGAAATGATTTGGGGAGTCTGCTTACGTGTGGTAAACAGTCCCAGCCGAGGCTTATGGTCAGTGAAGACCGTGAAGTGCCTGCCATATAGAAAGTCATGGAATTTTTTAATTCCAGCAACAACAGCCAGAGCCTCCCTGTCTATCTGAGAGTAGTTGCGCTCAGCAGAAGACAATGTTCTGGAGTAATATGCAACAGGAACCTGAGTTCCATCAGACCTGAGGTGGCTCAGGACAGCTCCAACCCGTAAGGGGACGCATCACAAGCGATGCACACAGGAAGGGACTCGTTGAAATGTACAAGTACACTGTTAGAAGTGAGCAAAGCCTTGACTTTGTTAAAACAACCCTCATGCGTTTGTGACCACTGCCACACTGCTTGCGTGTCTAGTAGCCTGTGAAGAGGCTCAGCTACACTAGCTTTTTGTGGAAGAAAAGAATTGTAGAAATTCAGGAGGCCCAGGAAGACCTGAAGTTCGGCCTTGGACTTTGGCCTAGGTGCTTCTAAAATAGCAGTCAGTTTGGATTCAGCAGGGTGAATCCCAGCAGCATCAATTTTGAACCCCAGAAATTCAGTAGAAGGCACCCCAATCATGCATTTGTCTTTTTTGAGCTTGAGGCCTGATTTCCTGAATCTTAACAGAACAGCTCTTAGCCTTTCAGCTAGAATGTGTGTGAAGTCTCCTGCAATTAAGACATCATCAAAGTAGGGGCAAACCCCCGGTATGCCCCGCAGTGTGTTTTCCATTACGCTTTGGAAAATCCCAGGAGCGACATTCACTCCAAACTGCAGCCTTTTTACCTTAAAGGCTCCCCTGTGGGTCACAATAGTCTGAGCTATAGCAGCATCATCATCAACAGGCAGCTGTTGATACGCTTGAGCTAGGTCAAGCTTTGCAAAAACGCGCCCCCCTTGAGGGAGGCCAGAATATGACTGACCACAGGAACAGGATAGGCATGTTGCTGCAATGCCTTATTAAGAGTGCATTTGTAATCAGCACAAATGCGAATGTCCCCATTTGCCTTTAGAGGCGTGACAATGGGGGTCTCCCAAGGACTGGAATCAACAGGTTCTAGGATTCCCTGTTGGATCAGTTTGTCTAACTCAGTGTCAATTTTACTCTTTAAAGCAAAAGGGACCCTTCTTGCTTTAATTCTAATGGGAGTGACAGTGGGGTCTAGCTTTAAGGACACAGGGGGTCCTTTGAATGTGCCCAGCTGGGGGCTGAAAACATCTGCAAATTCTTTGCAGACTTCCTGTAGGTCGAGTGTTTGTAAACTGTTGAGTCCTGTGACGTGTATCCCCAGGGCCTCAAACCAATCGAGTCCTATGAGACTCGTTCGTTCACCCCCTACTACTAATAAGTCTAGTGGACCTTCAAAACTCTTGTATTGCACGTTAAGGGTGGCCTCCCCCTTAACACACACTCTTGAATTTTGAAAATCTGTTAACACAATGTCAGAAGGCCTTAACTTGGCCTGAGTTCCACTACCGGAACAAATCTTCCTAAATGTATGCAAGGAGATAATTGAAAAGGCAGACCCTGTGTCTAGTTCCATAGATAATGGAACCCCTTGTAGCTTCACCTTGAGTGACAGCTTTTTCTTAATGGGCTTGTGTGTGCCTGTCCTAAGGATGCTTCTTCGCGAAGTGCAAAACCCTACCCTATTCTGGCTGGGGAATCTGGTACCTTTCAGGCGCAGTTCTTCCTGAGGTTGTACCTTTCGTCGGCCCAGACACACAGCTGCAATGTGTCCTTGTTTGCCGCATGCCCGGCAGGTAGCGGAGCGGAACTTGTTGTCGGTTCTCCTGTGGCGACCTCCACAGCCGATGCACTTGAGCGGAGCTGAAGAGCTTCCCTTCTGTTTTTCTTCCTTCGTGGGGTGGAGACGGTCGACTTCCTCGTCCGGATCCTCCTCGGAGTTTCTTTGGACGTCTTCCTGGTGCACGGATGCAACCTCTGGACTGTTTCTGATCGGCCGCATGTTCTTGACAGCGCCGCCTGCTGCTTCTTCTGCGGTGACTTCCCTTAAGGCATCTTGGTAGGACAATTCTTCTTTAGCGAAAAGTCTCTGTTGTAGATCTCGATGCCTTAACCCGCACACGAATCGGTCCCTCAGTCGTTCTTCGAGGTCTTTGAACTCGCAGTGCTTGGCGGCCTTCCGTAATGCGGCGATGAATTCTTTGGCCGACTCACCGGGCCGTGGATCCCTCTGCTCGAAGGTGTGGCGCCATGCGATGACGGACATCTTGGGGTGGAAGTGCTCCTTCAGTAGCTTCTTCAGATCTGCGTAGCTTACAGACTCTACTGGAACAGGTGCTGCAAGGTTTTCTGCGATGTCGAAGGCGTCTTGGCCGCAAACACAAAGCAGGGTGGCAGCCTTCAAGCTCTCTTCCTTCACTTGGTTTGCCTTGAAGTAGTTCTCCACCCTGGCTACGTATGACTCCCACCGCTCTGGATGTGAGACGTCGAATTCCGAAAGCCTTCCGATTTTTGCCATCTTCAGGAGACGGGTCTATCAGCCAGCCTACCCCCGAATGCGCACTGGATTGGCGGGTAGCTGCCGAGTCGACGCCGTTCCGCCGCTCAGGACTCACTTGGGTAAGCTTACACTTCCAGGCGGTGTTCCTTTCCAGTGTTGAGTCCTTGGCGGGAAAGCAGACACGAGAAGCAGTTGAAGTTCTCAGTTTTCTTTATTCTGCGTTCAGCTTACAAGTAGATGGCTTCAGCAGCTCCCAAAACCTCCCAGCTTCTTATATAGACATTTCCCGGGTAAATGCGATACTTTTCCCGCGCCAGCACCCGCGCATGCACACGGCGCTGGCGACAGCCTGTCTGGTCCCGGGCAGCTTTGCACCTGCCCGGGACTGCCTGCAAACGCCCGAGCCGTTTGCAAGGCTCGGGACATAACAGAGGACATGCAGGATGACACTTTTCAAGGGAGGACAGAACTTAAAAAAGGAGGACTGTCCTCCCTAAAGGAGGACGGTTGGTCACCTTACTAACTGGGCACTTTTCATATTTGCATTTATTGTATCTTGTCATCTTTGCTTTTACCTTTCACATCTACGTTAAAGTGGAAGGCTTTGTGGGCAATGGAGTGGGATGCTGTTCGTAAACATGGCCATACCACTGTAGGCTTTTCCTCATTTTCTCTGATAATGGCATGGTGGTAATTTGCTTCCAAACTGTGTCATTGCTGACATGGTCAAGGAAAGAAACACTTAATGACTAATTAACCAACTACATGGCATATAATGTGGTGCTCAATGCATTTGGTGACAGGCCAGCACTCAGCATTATATAGAGCTGCTGGGTGTACCATTGTCTCATACACCTTAAGTTGTAGATGGATTGGTATATGTTGATCACAGAGCACACCAGTGATCTCCTTCCAACATAACCAAGCTTTGTTTACTCTTGATGCTGCTATCACTTTGTAGATGAGATCCTAGGTAATGGAAGGAGTTGATCTTCACTAGATCTTTACTGCTGACTTGTATGATGGCAGTGCTTGAGCTGGTCTCTAAATATTCAGTCTTTTTGATATTGAGGTGCAGGGCAAATTGGCAAAGGCAATTGTTCCCTAATTGTGATAGTATCCATAACAATGTTGAACCTTGATGAACATCAACTTTCACAGGAAAGCGGTTAGAAAGGCCGACAGTGCATCATATGTGACAGCTGGTATTTGCATGTTATGGGTGGCACAGACACACCATGGTCACATAGCTCATACTAAATTAACTGATGCTGAACATGGTCAAGGGCCTTTTCAAGGTCGAGGAAAGTTAAATGTAAAGGTTTCCCCTTTTCTCAGTGTTTCTCTATAAGCATGAGAACTGCAAAGATGGGGTCAGTAGTACAAGAGCCTTTGATAAAGCTACATTGATTGGTATTGATTTTTACAATGTCATGTAGATGCTGGTTGATGATCCACTCAAAAATTTTCATTGTGTGTGATAGAAGGCAAAATTAGTTAATAGTTTGGGCAATCTGCTGGATCCTCTTTATTCTGGAAGAGGGTTACTTTGATGCTCATGGTGATCAGGCATGATGAAATGTAATAATAATAATAATAATAATAATAATAATAATAATAATAATAATAATAATAATAATAATAATAATAATAAAAGTTGGAAGGGACCTTGGAGGTCATCTAGTCTAACCCCCTGCTCAGGCAGGAAATACTATACCATTTCAGACAAATGGCTGTCCAGTCTCTTCTTAAAAACTTCAATAAGCTCATATGATAACATTTAATATGGCCTATTTATATATTGATAATGTTTATATTATCAATCTTTTTTTGCCCCCAATATCCAAATGGCATCAAGTAAAAAGGAAAGATAAGCCAAGCAATCACCAGCAACAAAGTACTTTAGATAACTGTATTAATATTGCTAGTACATACAATTGAAAAGACAGTTCTTGGCATACAAGAATCCAAAGACGGGGGCCTGAACAGGCCCACACTGACACTTTCAAACAGGGCATGAGGGATGTGCCCCACGATATCCTGTAGGAAGAGAATGTGGCAAAGGAAATCTTGAAGTCTGGCTATGGCTATAGGCTGGAATCAAAGTGACATGGGCGAAGTTAAGGCAGACATTTCGCACTGAAATTTGGAGATTGCATAAAACACCATTTCGCTGAAGTTCAATATGCTGCAAATGTTAACAGTCACTGATCATTCCAGATAAACATGAGTTTGTAGCCATTTTTAATTGAACTCTCTGATGGTAGAGCAAAAGACTGTGTGTTTCAACCTTACTGCCAGCAGGTGGTTTCTGAAAGATCTCATTGGGTTTTGCACTTCCTGTGAAGGCAGTCAGAAGAACAAAGCTTTTTCTCTTGTCTTGTTTTTTCCTTGTCCTGGTATCTGTTCAATTGTGGTCTTCAGCCGTCTTCTTTACCTCCAACTGGCCTAAAACCTTGGGGGGGAAATGAAGCTGAAAGGAATACTTATCAATGCCATCCTTCAGGCTTTGCTCCCAATTACAGGTAAGACAGGCTTTTCATATTCTAGGAAACTATTTTAAAATTTTCTCTTCCCCGAAATGGAGGAAAGAAGCAAGCTTCTCTTGAATACCATATCCTCCTTGTACAAGGAAGGAAATCTCTGTGTAAGCTGATAGTTACATCTCCTTGTTAAAAATCAGCTATGCACTTTGTTCAAATTCCATCACCTTGGATCAGGGTTTTTCATGAGACAATGCTTTATAACCTGATGAAGAGAAGAGCTGGGCTGGCAGAAAGATTAAAAAAACACATTTGAATGTCCTGTGGTTTTGGCCTGGGAGCCATTTGAGCCTGCTTCCATTTGCAAACAACGTTGAACTAAAAGGGTATCTTTTGACATTGCTGTCTATCTACTAATAGTATACCGTTCCAGCAGAATTTACTAGTAGTGTCTACTATTCACGAGGGATAGACTACCCATAGTCTCTCAATGGGAATTGTCACTGTCATGTTTTATATTTGATCAGGGAAATGTCACGTTGTGAATTATGTGGCCTTACCGTTAATTAAAAGACGCATCTCTCACTTCTTAGAAATCAGTTTATTATGGTGTTGTTCTCTCAGGAATACAACGTATTAATCAATGTAGCACTTGGAGGTTTACAAAAAAATAGAACACAGTTATATTAGGCATGAATAAAAAGATTGAACAAGTAATATTTTACAAGTTTAGACTAAATATTATACACACCTATAAGTACAGAACATAGTAGGAATAACTTTGGAAAATAATAAATCTCATTTTTAAACACTATGTATTTCTGGATGCAACATTTCAAACCTTGGCATTTCTGTGGTTGAAATCCAGTGATACATCCTGAATAATCCCAGTGGACATGATGGGTTCTATGAATATGCCTAGAATTATGCTGCAAATTTTTAAAGCTTGTTAAACTATACAAATGATCATAGATGCATTAATTCATTTTAAAAATAAATCAGAAACTTTTATTTAATTTGCATTTCCAGATCATTAAGTTTTAGCTATTCAACTTTTTTTATGAGAGAGCTGGATAATATTTAAAACAAACAGAAGATAAATATTATCCCTTTACTTTCATGTTCAATATTATACGAAGATCCGTCTAAACATCTTACATTCTGTTTTAATGTGTCCTGTTTGCATGTCCTGAAAGCAAATAAAACAAAATGCAGCTTTGAGCCTTCTGGATCCCATCACATGCAAACATTTCATGCGAACATGCAAACATTTTATCTATACTAAGAAAGATGATTCCAATTGTATGTGTGGATGTTGAATGGTACCATTGCAACAGTTTCAACCATGCAAGCTAGTTTTCTCAGCAGGCTTCTATTTTAGTGTTTATTTTACAGGGCAATACAGTTAAGTAAAACACAAATACACATTCTCTCTTGCTCATGATTTTCTGAATTTTAATATAACACCCACTTAATCCAAGGCTCATATCAGTTCAAAATTGAAGAAGAAATATAACAGTAAGAATAAATGAAATATATTTCCATCAATACATTATGCCTTTCTATGTATTGTAATAATGTGGTTATTATTGCTCTGCAATTAAAAAGTCAGCTTTTGAAATTCTAGTTTTCTAAAACTAAATGTTATTAGTCCTACTTACTAAAATTATGGATTAAAATTATATTCAAAAGTCTTGAAAAAGATTGTGTCTTAAAGGGTTGGCTTTTGATACATCTACCTAATGCAGTTTTACTCACAATCAACAGATAGGTTTTTCAATTACTTTGGCCCTCTAAACATCAAATCAATATCATATGCGAGCCTTTTGAAAGAAAATATAGAACATTTGACTTCAAAGATGTGTTCCACACTGAAACACATCTTCAATCTACAGTGATATAGCTGTAGAGAGAAAAATATAATTAGATCAATATATAGTGTTGTTTGGTGAGTTTTAAATCAGATGGTGGCTTTCAGCTTTGCCAAGTCTCCTTCTCATTGCTAACCAACTATCAAACAAAAGTGCTATGTATGAAATATATCACATTAAAATTGATCTTAATATATAGTAATTGACTATTAAATTGCTAAAAAAATTTTCATGGAAGTAGTTCCTGATCATAAGAAAAAATAAGATTTATAAACAATACAGAGTTGACCTAGCTGTTTGTATAAATGTTGTATGCTCTTTGACCATGTAATTTGCTAATGTGTGAACACAATAATATTCCTTAGTAAAAAACAACAACAACCCTATCATTGCAAGGAAATGAAGTATTTTTCAGCATAAAGTCATATTCATTGTGTTAATCCACAAACAATCTTTGTGCAAGATTAGGCATATTAAATGCATGCATAATTAATTACTTTTATTTCAGCAAGAGACTAGAGTCTTTCGTAGGGAGGCTGTACTAAGACTGGGTCTTCTAAATAAAAATAAATTATTGATGATCTTGCAAGTGATGTACATATAATTCATAGGACTAGCCATACTAGTAGAGCAAAAGAGCTATTTCAAATAGATGATTTTGGATACCATGAAAAAACACAAAATTATTGGTTATATTATTATTGTTGTATTTTTATTGGCAAGGAAGATGCGTAACTTTTATGTGATTTTGCTTTTTGAAACACCAAAATAATTTGATATTCTTTAGATACTTTGATATATGTGTGTGAGTGAAAAAGAGGGAGGGAGGGAGGGAGGGAGAGAGAGAGAGAGAGAGAGAGAGAGAGAGAGAGAGACTCAGATACACAGATAGAGAGAGAGAGATTATTATTCAAAAGGTTTGGGATTAATTAGTAATTCATTATAAAAGACTATCTATCTGAGCTTACATGTTCTATGTGGCCAAGTCTCCTTCTATTTTCTGCATTGTATTGTCATTTGTGCAGATTAGAATTAACACTTTTTTGTGCTGCCCTTTGTTACCAGGATTTTTGTATGACTCAGTTGCAGTAGAGGAAGAGAGGGACTTTTGTATTGCCCTCCTGGCCCTAATTTTAGTAGCTGTCTTAACCTCCCTGCAGATGTTCTACTTTATATACAGTATATGATTGCCTGTTATCAACAGTGTTCTATTTAAACTTTTATTTAGAGAATAAAAGCAGAGAAAATACTGAAAGGTGTTTAGATTATTTGAATTAATTTTAAACAATTCAGGTGATACCTACCTAATATTTATTCCAAATGTAAACTCCCATAACCTCTTTTGCGCATGACCATTTGAAAGTGGCTACTTTTGTAAATTATAGATTTAAATTTGCTACAACTGATCCATGCCAGAAAAGAAGCTAAATTAAGTTTAGGTATATGTTGGAAATCTCAACTTTATTTTTCTTTGAAAAAAGTGATCTTTCAGTTGTGTTTCTTGCCTAGATCAAAAAATGAATGCTGAGGGGAAAAAAAGATCCTTTATAACAACAGAAAACTAAGCCCTATTAAACTTAATAGGGATTGAAGTTTAGTGTACATTTCATATACACAATTATTTCACAAGTAAAGCACGATTGTTTCTGAATCCATTTGTGCCTCAGACAAAATTGAGAAACAATGGGCTTCATTAAATTTATTTTCAATTATCTAAGGATTCTTCTCTATTCAGATATACACTTAGAAATAAAACATTCTTTGTATTTTGTTGACTTTAATCAGCCTGAAAATTAGCCAATTAAAAATAATTGTCTTAAATCCCAAGGATTATAAGATATACAAACTACAATTTATCTTTGAATATTCATTGTATTACCTAAATTTCTACTGCATTTAAAATCGTCTCTGTACTTAAAATAACAGAATACATGCCACAAGGAAATACATGCTAAGAGGAAAATTAAATATCCAACAGTTACGAATTATATAGATTTCTCAAAAGCTAAAGTGAACCAAGAAAGTAATATCTTTAATGTTTTAAGTCTCTGTCTCTCTAACCCTCTTTCCATGTAAGATTAAGATTGATTGTATTTAAAAACATTTTTGACAAGTTTCTTAATATAGATTGTTTGGATTTTTATACATGCCTATTTACTGCTGATTTTGAAATGGGAATTTATTTGAATTTTAGCAACAGCATTTGAATGTTTGTGAATGTACAGCCTTCTCCAACCTAAGACCCTTTAGTTGTATTTGAATTACAGCTTGCAGAATTTAAGTCTTAACTGGCATAGTGTGATTATTATTAGCTCTGCATTCTTGAATGCTTGTCCATTTATTACTTTGATGATTTACATCCCAGAGAAGCAGAGCTTATTGTGTGGAAGGGCACCATGAATTTTACATTAGGCTGAATCATGTTGACCAGCACTTTCTATGTTATAGAATGGATTTGGCTTGAAGAAACAACTAAACAGTAGTTAAATATAATCAATTAGGAGAAATAAGTCTCCTTAAAAGGTGACTGCTGTTTTTTATTGTAATATGGAAATAATTATTTTTAAATAACACAAATATGAGTAAATAATTGTGCTGATCTTTTTAAGACTTCTGACATTTTAAAACATTAGAGAATTCTGATTGTTTTTCCAAAACCAATTAATTATTTTGCTTTGCAATTTAGAATATAAATTAGATATTATATTGGGTATTAGTATTGTCTTAAAAGTTTTTTATTCAGAATTCTTCTCTTCTCTTTGTGACGTTCCCTAGAATAGTATTACTTTACATTAAATTGAACTCAAGGTCCAATCATTTTGATATAAGAAATCCTCACCTCCTCCAAGTGTTTAAGAAAAGGTTACAATGTTCAGTAGAGTTTATTTGTAATGATTGTAAAAACATTCCAGTTTTAAAAGGTAAATGGTTATTTCAGATAATGCACGTGGATACTGTAAAATTCTTATAGCATGTTATAGCATGTTACAGATAATCTTCATTTATGACAGCCTCTGAGACCATTTGCAATCACAGCGGTGATGAAAAAGTAACTTTACAACCAATGCCTCCATTTATTACCTTTGCAGCATCTCTCTTTCTCTCAGTCCCACGTTTGCCATTATGTGTCAGTTAGTATACACTGTCTTGGCCCATTTTTCTCTCCCCACACCAAACAGAGAAATTGCCTAAACCAGCAAGCTCTTCCTGAGCAGCTATTCTCCCTAAAAAGTGCTAACTGCAAATTAACAAGTTCAGCTATCATAGCAGTAGATTACAAGACTGTGCTGTCAACTGCTGCCTGAAATTGACAAAACTCTAAAATGATTTATATTAAAGGCTTTCTTTTGCCTTTTAAGCAGCTGGTGGCTCATAGTCAGCAGCGTCCTAGGGAAACAGCAAACTTCAATCTTAATCTTTTTAGGGAATCACCTTTACTGAAAACTCATTCTTATTTTAAGTAAATTTATTATTGCAAATTTTATGAACTTGTTTTTTCTGAAATCAGATTTATTTAATTCAACCTAAACACAGTTTCTTAGGTTATATTTCATATAGATTTCTCTAGAAGTAACTTCTTTTAGATTTTTTTTCTTAAGAGACATGGGAGGCTAGACTGATATACATAGTTCAAATGTTGTATTAAGTATCTGGATACATTATTTAATTTAGGCTTATCATGTTGTTTAACATCATGGTTTAGTATGATCTACGGACCATCCAGATTCTCTTTACCTTGAGGTTTAAATGGGCAAGAATGGAGTTATGACATCTGTAATTAATGTTGTGACATTTGTAATAAATGAAAATTAAATCTGGCCTTTATTTTTCCTATTACATTTTAATCTTAAAACCAGTGACTAATAGGATAATTATACTCTGGTCAGCTGAAAAGGGGACAGCAGTAATCTCTAGTTCTAATTTTGTTATTGAACTATAATTCCCAACCACCTCTGCCATTTTTAGAGCTGTAGGCTCTTTAGCACTGGATAAAACATGTGACCCTTATAACTGAGGAATCAGCACTATTTATGCATTAATGGGTTGCATTCATAGATCTTTAAAAATGATGAGTTTCTAAAGTGCTTTATATTTTTCATATATAGCAAAACCACAGCTTTAATAGATGAGATCCCTTCATCAGATCTATCTATTGCAAGAGATTAAAGAAGATGATGATAGCTATGTGTAACATTTCTGGCAATATTAATTATAATAGGCATTTTAGAGAAAAACTGCTTAATATTTTCAGTTTATTTTTGCTTTCTTTTCAAATGAAGCTAAATTCCTTACATCTAATCAATATTTGATTCAAATTTTCATTTATGACAGCCTCTGAAACCATTTGCAATCACAGCGGTGATGAAAAAGTAACTTTACAACCAATGCCTCCATTTATTACAAAACAAATATACCAAGACACTTAATGGATTTGTTCACGATTATGGAACTTTCAGTCTCATTGTTATTGACCAATAAAAAATGATGTAGAAACTTGACAGAGAAATGTGCAATTTAGCTTTAGATGGATTGTGTGAGAAATGAATGATAGCATGATAGATTTCTGGCAAGCTGTTTCCTGCTTTCATCAAGCATTTAATCAGAATTGCATGAAAGAGACATTTATAGGATTAACTGTTCTCAGTATACATAATTTTGCTGAAATTATATATAATGGCAAAAGGTTGGAGTATACTGAAATGAAACCATGAACTAGAGCATGGTTGCAATATTTGCTGTTAAATTTCATTATAAATGCAGCAGAATTGGGACATTGCAGATGGAATATATATTTGAACAGCCTCTGGAACAAATTTGGCATTCAGACAGAAGAAGAAAAATATGATTACATATCAGTGTAATCAGTGTATCAGTGTCCATAAATGGTGTTTATTATATTTTTAAATCCATACAGCATTTTCCCAAGCATATTCCAGAGTTGTTTAAGCAATAAAAATTGAAAAAATGTAAATAAAAAATTTGTAAAATATATAAGAAGGAAATACATCAAAGCTCTGCATGTTTTGAAAATGATGCAGAAGAAATCATTTGGAACTCACAGGAGTACAAGCACAGCAGCTTTTTAAAGCAGCCTTATCTTTGTAACTACTCAGAAATAAGTAGACAATGGGAGCTTATTCTTGGGTAAGTACTATGAATAGAAATTCACAATTTTGTATATTTCTTCAAATTGGTTTCCACATGTCATCTGTTTGTTGGTACAGTTCACATTTTTATAGTGATTGCAATATGTACACTAAGCAGTGAGAAAAAAATACCCAGGGTCACGTGTTCTTTTCACAATAATAAGATTAATTTTTCCCCTCCATCCTCTGCTTCATTCTTTGTTTACCGAGACTTCTGTATTAGTGTCTCTGGCTACTTTCCTCAAGAGTCAGTGGAAAATATTTGTACCCATAAACTCTATTATAGAAAATGGATGACAAACAGTATTGTCATTTCAACTGAAGCCACCCACACTTACCTAGTTAATCTGGGATTAGCCTGTTTATTATTTCATACCAGTTTGGTCCACTCAAGGGGTTGTTTTCTTAGTTTCATATAATGATTGAGTTAGAATAGAGGTGGGGTAGAAAATACCTATTAACAGAAGTGACTGCTGGAAATCTATGGAAAAAGAGCAAAAATAATGGGAATTCTGCTCAGTAAACTAGGGAGCTCTGTTAAGTGAAGGTTTTATTTAGACAAGTTAATATTTGTAATGATTACCTGTACCCATCTCATCCCGTACCTGTGTTGCCTCTTTTACTGTTCTGCATTTATCCTTTTGCTTCAATTCCCAAAAGGAAGTAGACGCCAACACCAAGTCTTTTTATTAATTTTGAAATGTGATGTTGTACTTTAAAATATCAAATGCTGCAAAGAAAATATAATTAGTCAAAGCCTGATTCAAACAGAAGTATGCCGAATAGATATTGTGTAGCTCTGTTCCAGCATAATAGTAAAATTTACATTTTCTAGCTTGGTACTATAATTATGAACTTTTGGTAGGGTGATAGGGTAATAGGTTCAGTTGTTTCTGTTTCCTGGAGATTGCCTAGACAGGTTCTGGCAGTTTTATTGGCAAGGTTTTTTAGAAGTGGTTTGCCACTGTCTCCTATCTAGGACTCAGAGAAAATGACTGGCTCAAAAGTCACCCATCTACTTTGTACTTAAGACAGGATTAGAATTCACAGTCTTCCAGTTTCTAGCCTGAGATGCCTTAACCACTACACCAAGATGGGCCTCAGTGTTTGTTTAAGATAATAGAGTCATTAAATATTAACTTTTACAGTATTTTTGCTAGTTAAGTTAAGCTTCCCATCTGTTAAAGGTATAATTCTCACTTGTCTGATCCTTTTAATAGCTATAGTTTATTTCCAAGTACTGTTTAAGAAGTATTGTGCTAATAAAAATCTGCAGTGAAATTCTAATGGAACCACATCTTCTGCTTTAATAGAATAGAATACTTTATTTGACCAACTGTGATTAGACACATAAGAAATCCAGTACAAAAGCTCTCAGTGTACATTCAAAGCAACAGAGTAATAATAATCATAATACTGATACCAATAAGAGGGGGTAATAGAGAAGATGAGAAGGATAATAATAATATTACAGCCATACAACATGGGTGAATATACTTAGCCTTAAGACAGAACTGAGAGGAATAGGTGTTCAGCAGAATGATAGCATGAGGGGAAAAAACTGTCCCTGTGCTTAGTTGTTCTGGCATGTAATGCCCTATCACAGTGTCCCAAAGAGAGGAATTGAAACGGTTTGTGTCCAGGATGTAAGGGGTCTGTAATTTTCTCAGCCTCCTTCTGAGGTCTTCTATGGAAGACAGGCTGTTTGCTATTGTTTTTTCTGCAGTCTTAACTATCCATTGGAATCTGTACCTGTCTTGTTTACTTGCTGTACCAAACCAGATTCTTATAGAAATACAAATGACAGACTCAATAATTCCTCTGTAATTATTCTGTTTAAGGTGAGAAGATAATGCATAGCTACAGGGAGAATAGATTACTACATCCTACCTGATGCCACAATATAATGCAGAAAAGGTGTTACATTAGGCTGCCAATATCAAAATCATCACTCTCTGATTTTCATGTCATGGTAGTCTACAATATGCTAAAGCCATTATTTAATGCTCAAAATTCTCTATATGCTTGGGAAAAGGAGATGAGGGATTGTTGTATTATATTGTGACTTGATTGGTCATTTGTAATTCTATATAATTACCACTCATAAAATGCATTAGGGACATTTCAAAGTAGTCTATATTAATTATAACTCCTTTAATTAATGTATGATTTGAGGATGCTGTAATTGTTTTTCAGATTCTATATTAAGCTGCTAAGTTCAACAGCTATTTGACCTCTATCATATGCAGACCTTCTGATATCTTGGCTTCCATGTGCTCTTTCAAAGGGTAATATTAATGTACTATTGTCAGAGGATTTCTTGATTTTGTTGATTTGATCGATTTGACAACACCTTAATCTTGATTTGCCCTTGTTGATGTCAAGTCTGTCCTTTCCAAATGCAGATCTCTTTATCTGCAGATTTTGCTCTCTGATCTTGCTTGCACCTGCAGCTGCAGATTGTTCCTCCAATTTTTTTTTTGATACACACATCTCTAGTCCATGTAACATAAATGCAAAACCATCAGTGCAAAACCTAAAATAATCAGTCATTGGAACCATTTTCTACCATTTCTAAGAAGAATCCTGGCTGTCTTTTGAAAAGATTGAATAAGTTTTTTATGTCACATACCTTGAAGTATTTTGGCAAAACAAAAGCTACTTTATGCCCGACAAATATAATGGTGGCTATTAACTTACAAAATTGAATTAATGAGATACCTAATATTATTTATTGGGGTTGTACATAATACAGAAAATAGCTGCAAAGGATCAGAGTAGGAATACATTTATTAAACAAAGCTTTTTTCTCTGCTGGATGGAAATAAATTGTTCCAGTTCAGTAATGCTTTTTTTATAGGTGCCTTATATGCAATGTAATACATTTTAAGTTGGGGCTCTCTCTTTCTCTATTATTTATTGATTGTTGATTGTATACTGCCTCCTGAGTCCTGCTAATTGAAAATGCTTAGTTTAGAGAACCCAAGGCAAATCCATTTTTTCATCAGTCCCTGCAGCCATGTTGTTATTTTTAGAGCCAATTGAATTTCATTTTTTAAAATGTCTGGCTATGGTTCAGTATTCAAACTTTCATAGATGTCATTGATTTGGGAATCTTTTTATATCATTCTTCCATATATTTGTGTCATTTCTTTTTTATGACTTTTTCTTCAATAGGTTCATTATTTAATATGTATATATTTAATTATTTAATTATTATTTATGATTCTAATAATTTGTTATAATGCAAACATATGCAATATTCTTGCCTCCTAGGTTTTCTTACAAGAACATTCCTGTGAGGTAGCTAAAAACAGACAGAGAATGACTAGCCCAAAGTCACCCAACTGGCTTTCGTGCCTAAGGGATGCCAAGAACTCAGTTTCCTGATTTCTAGCCCAGCAATTTATCCACTGTATCAAATTGGCTCTGGATTACCATCTAAGTCTGGTCCTCCAGTGTCATGTATGATCCATTGACCCCAGAATGTCAGTCCTGAAGCTTGACATTTCTCCTCTGACAATATCAGGTTTGCCTTGATTCGACTACCAGTAGTATACATCTTCACAGCACTGAGTTTCCTTTTTGCCTCTGACCACATCAGCAGATAGCTATTCTTTCAGTTTTAATCCAGCCACATTATAACCACTAGCATGTCTCATACTTGCCCCTGCTCTTCTCCATTAGCTTGCTGAACGCTGCTCATTTTCCAGTATGATGTTGTCATTGTTCTGGTTGTGAATGTCCATTTGGTTTTAATTACACAATATTGGGGTAGATTATAATTTATTTTTGTAACGGATCATATTTAGTATGATCCCTTATCTATGGCTGATCCTTCTGGCTGTGTACCCTCCTGACGGTGTAGCTTCTAGGGGTATTGGGATATGCAAATCCCCCTTCATTACTACAAAGTAATAATCCACAATGGGCTCCTCCAGAGTTATAAAGCAGATTTGATACATACTGATATACTGCGTGGATGATATGGAATAAAGGGAAAGTGCTATTTTAACTTTGGTACAGCCTTAAGATCATCCCATGCCTGGGAAAGGGACAAGACAAAGACTGCCACAGGGATATGGCACAAAAAATATATTGCCAAGAATGTTTGTGCTGGGGTTAGGTGCAAATGCAAAAGATAACTGCTTAGGTTTCTATAGAGTGGATTCTCACATTGCACTAAAATCTGGGTACCAAGCATGATATATAATTCATATGTGCCCATGGACACCTCTCTTGGCACCTGGTGTTTTTTTTTTAAATTCTTTTTTTTTTTTACAGTAGGAAACTAACAAGTTCCAACTTAAAGTGGTAGGAATCTATAACCCAATTCTTAGGAAGTTTCCCCTTTTAGTCATAAAAAAAATACAGGGAACCATAGATGTAGAGAGATCTTGGGAGTTTAGAAAAGGTGAGGAACCGCACCTACTTGCTTTCTGATACATGCTTACAGACAACCCTCAACTTACAACCACGACTGAGTCCAAAATTTCTGTTACTAACTGAAAGAGTTAAGTGAATTTTGCCCCATTTTACAACCTTTCTTGCCACAGTTGTTAAGTGAATCTGATTCCCCGTTGACTGCTTGTCAGAAGGTTGCAAAAGGTGATCACATGACCCTGGGATACTGCCACTGTCCTAAATATGAGTCAGCTGCCAAGTGTTTGATCCCATGCTATAATGGTCATAAGTGTGAAAAATGGTCAAAAGTTACTTTTTTCAGTGCTGTTGTAACTTTGAACTGTCACTAAATGAACTGTTGTAAGTGGAGGACTACCTGTACTTTGTAACTGGAAATATTTATTAGGGGCAGTACTCAGAGTAAGTACTGTAACTATGGTTTAGATTTTGAAGTATGGACGATCTCCAAGATGTAGGAGACCTCTGCAATAAGACACAGTTTATTTTAATTGTAGTTTCTTGAAAAAAGTGTAATAATTGAATTCATGCAATGCATTAAGGCATAAACAAGCTTTCGTGAGAGATCAAAGACAGAATATTTATTTGATTCCATACCTTTCCTTCTTACTAATCCTAATTATTTGTTCCTTTGCTGAGAGTCTTAAATAAGATAATGTAGGGTAGCACAAATAAATTTGGGGAATATATTTTAACAAATTAATTAGGGTTAGGGTTAGGGTCAGGTTAAAGTCAAAGGTATTGATCCATCTGATCATTTCAAATTCTAAATCATATTTTGAATTTGTTCTTCCTCACAGAAATCAAGGCTTTGATTTATAAACACAATTACTGGGTTCATATAATGGTTAAGCCAAAACACAACATATTATGGCTTGATGCAGTTTGTAATTATATCTTTGTGTGTGTGTGTGTGTGTGTGTGTGTGTGTGTGTGTATCCTATTCTTCTTGATAAGAGCCCTCTACTTGTTCACCATTCAGGCATTGGTATATGTCCGTATTTTCAGTGAGATGCATTTTCTCCTTATCAAAAACAAAAACAAAAAAACAAGTAAGCTTTTATATACTCTTTTTAAAAAGGATAAAAAGGAAGATACCATGAAAAGAAAAAAGGAAATAAATGTTGGCTGGGAAATCAATTAAGCTGCAAAATTTAGATTGTCTGGAAAGGCAGGCTGAATACAATGAAAAAAGAAAAAAATGGTAAAGAAGGGCCCTAATAAATATGAAGAACAACAGATAAGGATGAGTTTAAAGGGAAGAATTATTGAAAGAATAGCATCATAAGGTATCTCTATATTGTTTCTTTCCTGCTGGATATAATCCTTTAGGAACAAAAGTGTGAATGGAAATAGGTATAGCCACAGTTTTAATTAAGCCATTAAGGCAGTCATAACTATTTTTTTCCGCCACAGGTGCTGTGGCGGAAAGCCACAATTTCCTGGGAATTGGTCTGAAGAGCTCCATGCTTTTCTGCCTGGAGTTACAAGTGTCCTGCAGTGACAAAACAGAGCTTTCAGTTATTGATATCTGAAGTAATTGGAAAGTTCAGTTTCTCTAGATAAATAGCTCAAGACAGCAATAATATCTCTGGTGCACATGAAGACACCAAATAATACATATCTGTTTGTTGATAAGTACAATATAGCAGTTCAGTGGAATCTATTCCTAACTGGTAGAATTTTGGCCTCACTGTCTATGTTCTTCTGTTTTTACCATCCTGAGTTTGTTTCTAATCTTTTCCCTATTTTTTAAAATTTTGCTAAAGATATGTCTTCTAGAGCACTGTATCACTTTACTTTTTCGATATAGCGTGCCTTAATGTCTCATTCAGCTTTTTTCCCACCAAGCAGCACTTCAATAAGTTTAGCTGTGAAAGTCACATTGGGCATAACTTAAGGTTGTACCCTGTTGAGGAAGTGGCTTTCATACTAGTGAAATCCATCAGCCAATGGGTGATGGGGAAAAAAACCTAGTGAGGATCTTGTATGAGGAAATCTTTCAGGATGTCATAAGCATAGTACTCCCACAAGAGCAACTCAACATTGGTGTGACATAGCTCTACTTTGCTCTACAGGTTTCATGTGTCTTCCTGCTGTGGTTGAGGGGGCGGGGTTGGTTTTTGCATCAGGAAAAGAAGTAAAGCACTGGCTTTTGCTTGCTTTTTCAACTCTAGATGCTTATAAACAAATATGAGATGATGGTCTTTAGCAAGATCAATTGCTAAAGAATGATCAATTCTTGTACGTCTAGGCCTTTTGTTTTCATTGGTGAAGTTTCACATAATATAGCTCCATGTCCCTAAGACATAATGCAATTGTGGATTAATAGAAATGTAAAAAAAAAAAAGTACAGTAATGACCTCATACAGTAGACATGGCAACAGTAGGAAGTTCTAGGATGCAGTTTCTATTTCTCAGCTTTTATTTCTCTGGTGCTTCCTAGAGACATCCCATCCAAGCACTAATAAGGGCCATCCCATTGATCTTCTTGACCTTCAGCTAGCTAGGTCTATCACCTCTCATAGAAACACAGTGGGTTTAATAGGAAATACTCTGGCATAATAACTCAGTGAGGGTACATATACCTACAAAGAAGACCTGAAAGTTCATATAGTTTACTGGTGGAATATTGTCAGTATATTTTTTTAAAATCCATGGAAACTTTGAACATGGACAAGGAACTCAGGTTTGCCCCCAAACAAGAACCATTGATTGAGGGTTTATGAGTGGGAATGCCACTTTCACATTTCATTGAATGGAAATAAACCTCAGTAACATTAAGAGTTCTCATAATTGTTAGTTTTGCTATCTAATCCATATCCATCTTGGTTGGCTAAGACCTTCTGGAGGTGATCTGTGATTGGGTTTTAATGGTAGTGAATTCTTCCTTTTTTTCTCACCATTTCTTATCTCTTCCTCAAGAAACTATTATCAAACCCAACAGTACTGAATATTTTTGTCCAGACTCCAACCTTCCATTTTTGGGGAAGGTTGTAGAGAAGATGGCCATGTTGCAGCTTCAAAGTACTCGAGAACCATTTCAGTTATGATTCAGACCTGGATGGGACTGAAATAGCATCGCTTGTGCTTGTGATTTGAGCAGGATGGGAGTGGTATATCCATTTTATTTCTTGACTGTGAGAAGCTATAGGCAGCTTTTGATAGCATTGTTCATGATATCTTGAACTGACTTTAGGGGCTGGGAGTGGATTTTACTGTATTGTGCTATTTCTCTTCTTTGGGCATGGTCCAATCAGTATTGATTACAGGAAGAAATCCTGTTCCTGCTTTGTGAGTTTCCACAGAGACCAGTAGTTGCCCTGCTCCTGTTTAGATCTACCTCAAGCCATTGAATGAGGTAACATCAGTATGCTAATAAAATATGTCTTGGCTCTGGAAATCTTTGCACTTATTAAACATTTTTATTAAAAAAAAAGAATCCCATCGTTTGATTGTTTGGAAGGGTAAGCTCAATCTGGATTTATTTCTTCACTCTGTCAAAAATCTTGTAGTGGAGAAAATGAGGTTGCATCTTTTTTCCTTTGTTAAAAGACACATCTGGAGTCTGGGATTAAAATTAAGAAGAACAAACTAATGACAACAGGTATAACAACCAGCCTTACAATCGATGATAAAATTATTGAAGTAGTAGATAATGTCCCACCTTTTAGAATCAACTATCAACAATAAAGAAATAAGTAACCAAGAAAAGGGCTTCAGACCAGCAGTGTAGAGCAGTAATAAAGACCTTGGAAAAAATGTTCGGATACTGTAATGTGTAGGTATAGCCTACAAAGATCAGAATAATACAAGCAATGGTGTTTTCTATAATACACTATAGTTTGCTTACTTGATTCGCTTACTATGAACACAACTATTGTAGGTTATATACGAGGGCAGTTCAGAAATAAGCCTCCATTTGGTTATCAATGACAGACACTCGCAGATACAGAACCTTTATTATACACATTAGAAAACTACAGCATTACATTACTTTTTGACATAATTGCCATTCAAATTGAGCCACTTGTCATAACATCTTACAATGTTTGAAATTCCTTAGTAGTAGTCGCTTGGTGCTAAATCTGGGCTATGGGGGGGGGGTGATCAAAAACATCCCAATGGAACTGCTTCAAAAGTTCTTGGGTGGTCTAGCGGGGTGCGGGCAAGCATTATTGTGAACCAACACCACACCGGAAGTGGTGCCATAGAATATCCCGCCAAATGTGAAGATGCCAAAGGAGTACTGCTAGTGAAGTTCATGGAGCATGGTTTGACCCTCAATTTAGAAGTCTACTGTGAAACATTACGAAAATTCAGACGAGCCATCCATAACAAGCGTCAGGGCATGCTGACTTTTGGTGTTCCAAGAATTTGGGATATAAGCCAAATTGTTTGTTCATTACGTTTTAGCATTAATTTGGGTCACCCTTCCCAAACCAGGGTGCCCTCCAAATGTGGACGTCAGTTCTCAGCGATAGTAATGACTGTTGAAGAATTCTGGGAACTGAATTCCATTTGGCAAGTGGTTTGAGGGAATACTTTGTTGTTCTCCGATTCTTTTTATGTGTGGGGAGGGGGAGTAGCCTTTACTAACTTGAGCATATGTGGAATTTCTCAGTAATGTGTGTGAGCATGTTAAGTCTGGAAGTGACATGCATTTGGAGAGAATCTATTAGCAAAGGCTCTTCCAGATCATCAAGGAACATGTATTTGGTTGCTACTGGACACCTTTGCAAACCTAGATGACATATGTGGGGATAATGCTTCTTCCAGCTTTGCATGCTTGCTCAATATTTGCTATGAAGATTGCAGTAAATTGCAAGAGTATTTCTCTAAGAGGAGAATGGACCTACCTTTCTTCAGCATCTGTTTTCCTTTTTCCTGGAATTCAGTCTTAATTATTAATATTATTACTGTTCCAAAACTTTCCCCCTTTGTCAGTCCAAGAACTACGTTGGCCTAATACACAATCTTCATACAGAAACTTAGCAAAGGAAACCTTGCAGGAAGGAGCCCCAGCTGTCAGTCTTGAAAGGAGAGGTTTGAAAACATTTCTGAGTAACCACAGTGCATACCACAATCAATTAAGGGAACTCTATGCTGATGTCAATCTGAGCTCCATTTTAACTCTAGCATATAAAGTTTCTTTCAAGGTGATGTTTTATTCAATTTAATGACCCTCATGAAAACAAAAGAGGAGTGGATTTCATCTCAATGGATCAATGAGTACTTTGATGCCAGATTTGTATGTATCTAAGAGAATGGAAAAATATCTATTAGTTGATTAAATACAGATTTAAAGGTGTGTTTCCATTCAATTGTTTCTTCTGAAAGTGAGTTTGTGGCATCTTTTTAAGCAAAGTAATGCAGTGTTGATTTTATAGCATCCTATAGCACCATTAAACCATCACTGTACCAAAAATAATAGCAATGAGGAGAGGCTTTATATTACATCAGCATAGCAGTATGATAATAGATGGTACTATGAGACAGCTGTGAGAATCCTGCCTAAATGAATCTCTCAACTCAGAAAACCACAAGGCAGGTGGCTTGCTCAGTAGAAATGGAACAGAGAAAACAGTTTTATCCTGATAAAAACTTTATCCTTTTTTCATCTAGTTTAGCATTCTCTATACCAGGGATGTGTAATTTACACTTATGGGGCTGCATAAGACACTGCTCTCATCCCAAAACCTTGGATACAGCCTCTAAAGATCCTCCAAAACATTCCAGTTGATTATATTTTAACATGACAAAATGGAAAAACTATTAAACATATATGAAAATGATGGCATCAATTGCATAGTTTTTAATTTAAATTTCCATTCAATTAGATACAATTTAGTTTTTGTTTTAAGTCCCACCTATCTTATTTTTGGAGTAAGAACATTTCATATTATTGATAGACCAAATAGGACCGTCAGTTTGGAAAAAAAAAAAAAGTATACCACGATCTATACCAGAGGCTCCCAACCTTTTGAGCACCAGGGACCGGTTCTGTGGAGAAAGATTTTTCCACGGACCAGAGGAGGCGTAGTTTCATGTGCTGCCTGCATCCAGTGGATGGGGCTTCGCTTGTTTGCGTGACAGGTTGCTGGTATGCCACAGCCCGGTGCTGGACTGGGGGTTGGGGACCCCTGATCTACACTGATTCCAGTGGACAATATATTTCAAAGCATTTTGACAGTGACAAATAGTATCAGTGAAAAAAAATCAAGTGAGAAAAATGTTGACTAATTAATATATCTGAAAGTTAAGTTTAGTGCTTTCATTGCTTATTTAACTGAGTAATGCCAAGGTAAATAACTAAAACTAAGGTTACAGTTTCCAGAGAATATCAAACAGGGAGATGGTTGGACATTAGAGAATTGTGTCATATTCTTCTAAATTAAATGAGTGAAAAATGGATTCTCTGAACTCTATAAACAACATAGAGTTTGTGACTCAGCATGCACACAGAGATATTCAACCACTGTGGTTTGCAAAACATGGCTATGGTTTAATATTTTATGTGACCAGAATCAAGTAGGGTTTATGTATTTAACCATACTTGCATGATCTATGAAGATAGCCACTGACTATGTTAAGAATATCCAATGTAGCTATTTTCTTTTTTTTTTGTGTTGAATAGCTGTTGCTGTGGTATCAACAGAAGAGAAAGTTGGTCTTTGGCATGCTTATTCTTCAATGCAGTTGATGTAAACATTTCTAAAAATAATTACATTGGATCTAGAACAAAAAACTGCCCAGAACCTTGGAAGGATAATTTCATATGTTACAACAAATAAGTATTTTTGATAACATTTCAGCTGCTTTTAAGTATGCTTATTTATTTGGTGTATTTAACCCCCTTTCCCCCCAGCAATCTCAAGGTGGCATATGTGCAGATCGCCTCTATTTTTATTCCTATAATTACAGCCTTGTGAAGTAAGTTGGGCTGAGAATCATGGTCCAAAGTCAACCAGTGACCTTTGTGAACAAGTGGGGGCATAAACCTGGGTTTTTTCTGTCTAAGTCCAATATTTTAATCACGCCACAAGTTGAAGAAGAATACTGCAGCGTGAAGTGAAATATCTTTAGATATTGGATGCATGTTTTAGAGATCTCTCAGTAACAAAACAGACACATTATGGATCTAATAAATAATAAACAAATATTGAAATACTTCTAGATCAGGGAGCAAAACAAAATTCTGAGTGGGCTTCACAGTTCCTCTTAATGCTGCTGAAGAACTATAATTTTTAATTGCCACAAATAAGGGAAATTATTATATAAAGGATTAATATTTAATTAAAGTATATATGTAATCCACTTAAGTTTTTCTTTTTTAATGTACTGATCTTTAGGGTTTCAGCCCTTAGCAATATCACGTAAAGACAAAAATAAGATTGGCTAAAATAAGATTGCCTATTTCTGCTGTAAATAGTATTATTGAATCATTAAATGTTGGCCTCAATTGTATTTGGAATAAAGAACATGGGCCAAATCTTGAAAAAGTTGGTGTTGATTATGATCCATTGAAAACCAGTAGGACAAATTACAGTAGTTGCAATGATCTATGGCCCATTAATTTTACTGGGATTTTAGTGTGATGTTTTTTTGGGGAACCTGGATGTTCTAGAACAGGGATGTCAAATTGCCAGCCCGCAAGCTGGTTGCATCATGCAGAGGCTGCGCCCACTCCAGCTCCGGCAATGCAAAAAAAGTTGTGATACATCGCGACACGTCATATGATGTGGCGAGTTTGACATTCGTGCTCTAGAATCATTGAACCATTATTATGTAAAATGATAACGAGGGCTTTATATCACCTCAGCAACAAGTTACCTTTTTATTAATAATAGCCAGATCTGTAAAACATGCATGGCAATGTGTAACTGTTATTCTAATATCCCCATGAGATGACAAAAATGGAAATTGCTTAAAAGTCATTGAGCAATAGGCATGCTGGTTGAGAAAGTAGGAATTGTAATCTTGAGAGTACTAGTTTATGGAAAGCTGTGCTCATGGTTTGCTTTAAATCCTTTCTCTGTAGAACTGACCCATTAGTTGTTGGGTTTTTTTTTTTAAACAAAACAAAATAGATGCTGATGCACTGGGATTAGCAGATCCAAAGCTGTGCTACATTCTGGATGGGATCCTTTTAATATATGCTATCATCATCACAGCCCTTTTCATGAAAGTAAAGGTAAGATATTTTCAGAAAGAGATTTCTTTATTGTTTTACATAAACACAGAGGAACCTGAAGGAAAAAAGGTCCCTGTGACTTTAATCCTTTTGATTGTATGTTTGAATGTTCATGTAAATCTTAATGATATAAAATTAAGAGAAATTACTCCTGAAATCAACTTTCAGTGCAACAGTTCTATAACACTGCAATGTCCCTCATATAACTATTATAGAAAGATTATCCTTCTGTATCTTATCCCAAAGTTCAATACCCAGTCAAAATGTTCCCTACATTATTAGTTGTTACTCTCAGATCTTGCAGATTTGCATCACTTTCCCCAATCCTGTGATTCCTAGCTATATTGGATTTTATCCTGCAGTGGCCACATTGCCTTGCAGTATTATGGAAGCTGAAGTTCCACATCAGTGAGGAGATATTATTATTATTATTATTATTATTATTATTATTATTATTATTATTATTATTATTATTATACATTTGGAGGGTGTCCAGTTGGAAAGAGCTAATATATAGTGTTCGCTGAAGGCTTAGTAATATACTGACACTATTTTATAAATTCCTAGTGGCCTTTGGAATAGAAATGGACAGTTTTGTGAGTAAAAGTTCTTATATTACATATTTGTCAATATTTTTCCAGCTAAGCAATCGCTCTACTGAATCCAAGCCTTCTCAAAATGCAAATGATATATATAATGTAAGTAGTGAATTTTTTATGTCTCTTATATCAGGGCTTTTCAACCTTTTCACCGATTGTACCACTTTTAGGATATGGCAATATTCAAGTACCACCTAGCAAGGTGTCAAAAACTTGATGACCCTCCCCCCCAAAAAAACACCAAACCTGTTCAAAGTTGCAATTGCACTGAAATGACTTATGACCATTTTTCACACTTATGACCATTGCAGCATGCCCAGGGTCATGTGATTTATATTTGGATGCTTGGCAACTGATTCATATTTATGATGGTCACAGTGTCCCAGGGTCATATGATCTCCTTTTGCAACCTTTTGACAAGCAAAGTCAATGGTAGGGCTGCTGGTGGCCAAGTGCTAAGGGGGACTTACTTCCCTCCCTCCCTCCTTCCCTGCCTCCCTCTTTCTCATGACCACCTCCTTCTGAAGGAAGAATTTGAAACCCCCCCCATATTTTCTCTCTTCCATATATTCATCAAACAAGGAAAAGCCTCCAGAGACAGAAAAGACAAACTGCTGAGTGAACTAGCTTAAAAAGGCACATTCCCCTTTAAGAATTAGCTACTGGCTAGAAAGAAAAGTTAAGGAGTAACAAAAAATGTAGTAAGTATTGGCTGCCGGCTAAGGCAGCCCCCCCCAAATGGCTCCATTCATAAGTAAAGAAATGCTACAGGCAAAATTCATTCAGAAGAAAAATACTTCAAAATCCCTTGCAGCAAAACTTACAGGTAACAATAGCAGAGCAATAGAAGCTAACATCACCTCCAGCCATTGCTGCCTTTTTTCATTCCTCGTGGAGGGTGACCCCTCCCCCGTGCATTTCTTCCCAGTTTGCTGCTGCCAGCAGTTGTACATTGGCTCATGGCCGGCCATCTTGATCTTCTCTCCTCTCCCACCCTCCTCCTCCTCCTCCTTCTTTCTCTTCGGTGCAGCTAGAGCGGACTCCCCCTCCTCCCAAGGCTGCTGCTTTTCTCTCTCTCTCCCTCTCCCGGCCAAACTGCCTCCTTTTATAGCCTTTCCTGTCTCCGGCCCCCTCCTCCTCCTTTCTCAGCCACTCTGCAGCTCCAGAGGACTCTCTCAGTAAGTCCTTGCCTGCGCTGCTCTTTCCCTCCCCCACTACACTTGACTAGGCAGGGCTGTGTATCACCTGCCACTTGTTAATGTACCACAGGTGGTACATGTACCACCGGTTGAAAAGCCCTGTCTTATATAATTTGGCACCTACAAATAAAGTGACGAGGTAACATACAAGATGGATAATTGAGATATCAATCTGCCTGCGGAATCCAGTGAGATTTATTCAGGGGACCAAGTCAAAATGATTCCTTTTAGTATAGTATAGGGATTCCCTGCTACCTTCTTCTGCCAAAATTACTAAATGCCAAGTAAAAGGGGTGGGGAGGTTCTCGTGTGCAATTATAGGAGAACCTCCAGGCTATAGTTATACAGCTCATTTTTAATTAAGGCAATTGTAGTGGTTTACTTGATATAGGATTTTGCTTATTCAGTAAGCTTTCTGAAGAAGGACGCACATTCTCTCAATATTTTCACTGTATTCCTGAAAATCCCATTCCCCAATATTTGATTATCTCTTAGAAGAACTGTCTATGTCCTGCTGGAGGAAAATGTCAGCTAGAGATGCTGCTATGAAAACTTTGTATGTGATGGCTTTGGTTTCCTTTTTAGTATCACCTGTTTGCTTAAGGTTCACAGAATATATAATAAGAGGTTTAAGGCAACATTAAAGAGTATTTTATATGCTTACCAAAGAACACTGGGATAACTTTATAGCTGAATAATGAGCATTGACTATTTAAGATGAGATTAGAAAAGCTCTAGGTAAGCAGAGTTAGGGATGAAATCGGTTCATGAGAAGTTATATACTGTACAAGTTTCCAATTTCATGTGAATAAAAAGGGACAGAGAGCACTTAATGTGTGAGAGATTTATCCTTGGATGGAAAATAAGGATGCTCCAAAGATTAAATAAAATGAGAAAACTACATCATAAACAGGTATTGCTGTAAATATGTTTGTATGTGTGTGTATGCAGATACTCATGCATATGAAATATAATTGAAAAGATGGGGAAAAAATTAAACACCGAAAACTTTTGTACAATTGTCACAACTTATGACTGTGATGGACAGGCTTCATTACCATCGTAAATTGAAGATTATCTATATACAGATTTACCTTACTTTTTGTGTCTAGTGCTTCACCTAAAACCAAATTACCCATCCTTAACTTGGGGGAAATTGGTTAGCTCAAGAGGAAATTGGACATTGTAGTTAGTAGTATCTCTTTTTTTCTTCTCCTTCAGAAACTATCTACCGGACACAGAGATGAATATGATTCTCTGGCAGTAAAAAAAACAGAAACAGATCTTGAAATGGCTGTGGAAAACCAGGTATCTTCACCATCTTTTCTGTGCAGTGAGTTGCCACAAAACATGTAGGCATAGCTTGGTGGAGGAAGCACAAGACCATGACCCCCTTGTGCTTTAAGGAATGAATAGTATCAATCTACAACTGATTTCTCTGATGGTTATGACAGAGTTGTGCAATGGATGTTGATGCAAGTGCTCTGTCAGCTCTCCCACTATGATATAACTCAGTGGTTCTCAACCTTTCTAATGCCGTGACCCCATAATACAGTTCCCCGTGTTGTGGTGACCCCCAGGGGTGTGGCCAAGTGGGTGTGGCCACCAATAAGAAGGAGTAGGACAGCTAGGGAAAAGGGAAAAAAATGGCGGACAGCGTGGTTTGGCAACCCCCGTGAAATGGTCGTTCGACCCCAAATGGGGTCCTGACCCACAGGTTGAGAACCACTGATATAACTGCTCTGTCAGCTCTCCCACCATGCCTTCTCTTTTGTCTTCAGATTTGGTATATATAAGAATGATTAGGAGAATTTTTCTTTCTTTCTAGCGCAGAAGAAAGAAACCTCAGGACAAAGTTTACACTGTGAGTAGATCCAAGAACCGACTGTTATTATAATTTACTTAAATCATCCACCACAGCATTTTGAAAGGATATGTGTGAGTGTGTGTTTGGAAAGAAGTTGTTTTCATATGCAACCTTTTCCAGAGTTTTGTGAATAAGATTTTGGAAAAAAAAATTATCTATGTTGGGATGTAACACAACTACTTCTTCACATGATGCAGAAAGGAATATAACTAAATAAAAATCAACCAGTCTATTTTTTATGTGTTTATGAGTCTCAAGATACTCAAGATTGCCCCCATTTTGCCTTTCTTTTCCTTTAATAGGAAAGAAAGTTGTCAGGTTTTCAAGCTTCTGTTACTGAAGATTTAGAATTCTAGTTTTTTTTTTCTGGATTGGTTTTTTTACCTGACCTACCTGAAAGGATTAAGTTAGAGCAGGAACAGCTGTTAGTAGTCATCCTTCTCTGGACTTCGGGAGATGTTTATCAGATTATTGATCAGCTTTTTTGTGGACATTTTGCTGTCTATATCAGAGGAATCTAACTTCTATGTTGTAAAATAAACTATTGAGCATGTATAGGAAACCTGGGCTTCCTCTATTGCAACAAATCTTGTGTTTATAGTTTGACCAAATCCCAGATTGGGGAAAAATATGGGGAATGGTTGCTTTCCAAATAGCATTGCTCTCAAATCTGCATAAATAGTGCCTGAGATAATGATTGACAAAGAAAAAGCAATGGAGAGTAAATGTTTTGCTAGAATAGCAGCCATAAACACATTTTTGGAAATATCTTTCTGACAATTTGGGCTGGGAAGAGCAAGGACATACTGGCCAGAGTGAAAAGATTAATCAAATACATCAGAAACTATAAGAAAAGGCATTAGAGAAAATTAAGATTTTTCTTAATTTTCTTTTCACTAATACTGTTTTATGGTTTTCCATGGCTAGTCCCTACAGCGGGATAAGATGGGTGAAGCATACAGTGAAATTGGAAAGAAAGGAGAGGTAAGTGACATTTTCTATCATTTTGGATGCACAAAAGGTAGCTGCATCCATCAATTTGTCATTGCTGACTCTAGGCAGGATTGCACTTCTCTGGATGAGTGGGTACTTCAAGGTTTGTCCATATTATACCTTTGTTGCATGAGTTGCCCTGGCTCCATTTCTTCCAGATACTGGTTATTACTTTTAATATCTTACATGGGATGGGACGGCCTGTCCCTGGGGGTTTCTGCCTATCAGGTAGGAAGATACGTCCAGTTTCCTTCCCTGAATTGTTGCCATTTTAATACAGGGGTTCTCAACCTTGGCAACTTTAAGACTTGTGGACTTCAACTCCCAGAATTCCTCAGCCAGTTAAAGTCTTAAAGTTGCCAAGGTTGAGAACCCCTGATCTAGTAGGATCTCTGAAGCGTGCCTTTTCTGGCAGGCCCCTGCTAGTTTAGCCTTCTGGGCTTCATACCCAGTCGTTGGGGTAGAATGTGGTTGCTCTAAATTGGTTGTTTGGAGTATCCCAAGATGAGTGAGGTGCTGGCTTTTGGTTATGTTTTATGGTTTTCATAATTCAGGGTTTTACTATTGTTGTGAGCCATCCAGAATTGTATTTTAAAATGGGCATCTATACAAATCTTATACTTGCATTTCTACTCAAGCTTTCCCAGTCCTATCCTTGAAGCCAGCGGTCCCCAAACTTTCTGGCTCTGGGACCAGCAGCAGTGGGGGTAGAAGAGACGGTTTTGCACATGTGCGCACCATTTGCACAAATGAAGCTTCACGTGCTCACACACTTGCCCCATGCATGCGTGGCCCAATTCCCAAAGGGCCATGGTTGGTACCGGGCTGTGGACCCGGGGTTGGGGCCTCCTATTTTAAGCTGCATTGAACTACAGTTGCATAATGCAGAATAATGACAGTATTAATTCAATACATTTGAAAGTACCAGCTAGGGAGAAGCTGTCTTATCAGTATAAACTTATCTACAATAGACGTGCAAAACAGAAGACAAATTTGTAGTTAGTGTTTTCTGATTATAATTTTTTCATAGTATCTCTGTCAGTTGGGTAAAATTGTGAAGAAGAATCACAAAAATGTTGCCCTTGATGGAACAGGCTAATACCGGGGAGTCCACAATTTATGACTATAATTAGAGCTAGAATTTCCATTTAAGTGATGTGGTCATTAAGAGAATCACACTTGACTTTACAATCTTTTTACCATAGTTGTTAAGCGAATCATGTGAACATTAAGCAAATGTGGCTTTGTCCATTAACTGCTTATCAAAACTCACTGGGAAGGTTGCAAATGGCAATCATGTGACCCTGAATGCTGCAAACATCATAAATACATGCTGGTTGTGTGAACAATTATACCACAGAAGAGTTCAGTTAGCTACAGTATTTTTATTGCTCATGCCTATAATACAATTCATAGACTGGTGGTTTGTACCTGGGCTAGACAAGGTTTAATGACATTCAAAGGGGAAGGGTCTGATCTTGCTCTCCTGTGCCTATGTAGAGATTCCAGACTAATTCCCCACTTGACTTCTCCCTTGAAGTCTATTAATCCTGGCCTTTTTTTTTCTAGAGACATTGTGGCAAAGGCAATGATATTCTTTATCAGGTAAGATAACAACAGAACCCCTCCCTGTAATTTCTTTAACTCTTAATTCACTGAGATCTGTCTAAAGCAATTTATCCACTGTTCTTATTCGCCCCTTCATTCTCTGAATACTTTTGGTCCTATTGCCTGCCTATGCTTGCAAGAAAGATGGACAAGGGAAGATGATTAGGAAGTAGTTGGATTCTTTTCTTCTTACGAATGTTGCTGTCAGACCTTAGATTTAGTACCCTTGCTAAAGGCAACACTGAATCTGAATCTATGGTTAATAAAGTCTAATTATTTGTTTTCTAATCATATATTTTCTCTTTTATCAGGGCCTCAGCCAAGCAACAAAGGACACATACAATGTCCTTCAAATGAAGCCAATGCATTCTCATTAGTTACAACTGGAAGGAGGAAAAAACATTCCTTATGGTGGAATGGTAGCAACTAAAGAGGACAGTTCATTTCAGCAAAGCCATTGCCTTGTTTGAAGAATGCTATTGTACAGTCAGCAAAACCCATATTTCCAAATAACATCCTAGGTTTTTTTAAAAAAAATGTACATATGTTTAAAGATTCTGCTTAATGTATAGTTGCTCATGTTTAGGAGCAGAAGTTGAGACTGCTATTCACTGCGTAGTTAAATAAGAAAAACTATTTTTCTTCCTTAGGTGAAAGATAACCAACATATTTTCTTTCCCTATAGATGTTTTGTAAGGTATTTTTAATTGAAGATAGCTGGGGAACTTTTGGGGGAAAGGGGAGGGGAAGAGAATATAGTCTGGAACCTTTTATCACTCTCCAGGAATTTGGATTACTGTACAATCTATCAGTCATACCAGCAAGGCTGGTGGCAAAGGATGACAAAAATTGTCATTTTTTTAAAATTGATAACTCTCAAATCATTAAATAGTTCAGAACTTAACCGAAGGTAGATATCTTTTTATATTGAAGATGATGGTACTTTGAATTGCAGTGTATGAGAAAATAGAAAGTTCTGTTCATGAGCTTGGATCATTATCCACAAAATGTAATTTTCTTTAGCATCAAAAATAGCCTTTACTATTACCGGCGTATAAGACGACTTCCGTATATGCCGGCGTATAAGACGACTTCCATGAGTGCTGAAATCTGCGCCAAAGACAGGGATCGTCTTATACACCGGAAATACTGGTAGTTTCTGGCGTATAAGATGACGTTCTAGGAATGCGGCCCGGCTATAAAGACGGGGGTTGTCTTATACGCCGGGTCGCCTAATACGCCGGCATATACAGTATGTTTGGATGAAGTCTGCAAGTAAAATAAAACAAAAACAAAAAAACTGGACACAGAACTAGCCCATTTAATAAAGCAACAAAACTAGTTTTGGCTTAGAACTACTGTACTTCTGTCAAAGAACAAAAGTCTTACTTTTGAATAGTTAAAATATATTGGATGTCACTAAACAGTAATCATAAAAATACTCTTGTGCTATGAAGAAGTGGACCAGTACAGTTTATGCCTGTCTTTGCATGATTAAAATAATGGATAAGTATATTGTCTGTTGCTTCATTATGTACATTGTTCCTAGTGACTACATATCTCATACTTCAACCCATATTAACTACAGTGAATACAAAAACTTACAACTTGACCAGACATCATTAACAAGCTTTCTTTTGATTACTACTGATCACATTTTAAGAAGGTTAATAAAATTGTGAACTATAGTTAAGGTCTGCAAGAAGGAAAGCAGGGAATTTGCCTGGGAGGCTGCACCCTTTTATCATCTTCAGCTGAGTGCCTGCCTACCTTTGGAATGTGTGGGTACAATTTGAATGTGGAGATTATATCTTGAACACCATGACAAAATGGGTGCTGATAGGCTTTCCATTTACAGTGTAGAGTGGTATATCTGAACTGCAAAAAATGGAACACTAGAACAGACATGTCAAACTCACGACATCACATGATGTTGCGCAACATACCGGAGCTTTTTTGCCATTGCTGGCAATGGGATGGGCGCGGCTCCGGTATGATGAAATCGGCCCGCAGGCTGGCAGTTTGACACCCCTGCACTAGAAGGAGCAGATACAAAAACCCCGTCTTCCTGCCATCTACTGGTTGATCAGCTGCCATATATAGGATGACCTATATAATATATATAATATTCCTAAACAAATGGCAGCCCTGGACAACTTAGCAATAATGCTAGGGCTACCAGATTTGGACTGCAAAAAACAGATCACTAGATGGCAGGAAAGAGCTAGGAGAAAGCTAACTATTGGTCAAGCCTACAAAATTTTACTGTACCTGCAATGCTTCTATCCTCTATAGAATACTATTACCTGTACTTACCTTTTTTTTCTGGGCAGGTGAGTGCTTGTCCAAATAAAACACTGGTATGCAGTAGCTGACCATTACTTCTATTTTTTAAAAAAGTTTATAGAATGCATGTAGGTTTCAAGTAATTCTAAAAAATAAAGATGCTGCAGATTGATATTATGCAGCATGCTAGTGTTAAAATCAACATAATTTTTGAATGATTAAATAAGTCAAATGGAATAGGAACTTTGGGGAACATGAAACATGGAGTCATTTAAAAGTCTCAAAACCACACTGGGCCACAAGCTTTAAAACAGAAATGCTTGCACAGAAGTTACATCATGTCAAATTTAGTTCCCAAATAAAGCAAAGTTTTTATTAAAGACACAGACCAGAATAACATTACAATAGTAGTGAAATAAAAAATAAAACTGGGTTACAGATCATTAAGAGAAATGAGAGTCTAAGTAAAATTAGGGACAATTAGGACTGGGAGTAAACCCACTGCAAACATTTAAATTCCCTGGAGTATCTGTTTTATGTTTACCTGCCTCATTTCGCCCTAGGATTTGAGTCAAGATTGAATTCATCTCTATATCATGTACAGAAAATGCAACAAAACTTTAAAAAGATGCTTTGTAAAAGGGGCAATAAATCCAGCAAAGCTTCATTGAAGGTAAGCAAAAAACTCATACTTGAGAATACTACTCTGTAGCCATGCTCTGGGAGTGCTATGTAATCTGCCCACTATTAGGTGGAACTGAGATGTCCAGTCAAAGAATTGGGAGTTGGCAGCTGGAATTCTGATCACAGCAGTTTTTATATTTTCCCTCTTCAATGTTAAATGGAGAAAGGCCTAATGCTGTGAAAGATTGAGGGCAATAGAAGGGGACGACAGAGAATGAGATGGCTGGAGTCACTGAAGCAGTAGGTGTGAGTTTAAATGGACTCCAGAAGATGGTAGAGGACAGGAAGGCCTGGAGAAACTCTGTCCATGGGGTCACGATGGGTCGGACATGACTTCGCAACTAACAACAACAACGTTAAATGTGTATGTATATTATCAAATTCAAAAGACTCAGGGATATGGCAAATTCTGGACTGTGGTACTGGACATTTAGAGGGCAATCCTTAAGTTCAAAAAGTTTGAAAATACTACGTTACTGAATTAACTCAATCTCCTGTAAAGGCTAGCAGCTGATGTTTATTCAATCCATCTAATGCTACAAAAATTTTATACCAGACATTCTAATGTATTTAATAACATTTTAAAAAACATATATCACAAATACTTCTCTATAAGGAAATCAAAAGATGATATATCTGAAATAATCTTAAACAAATTAATTGCCAGTTCGAAGTTGGGTGTTTAAAAACATAAAAGGCAACAATTTAAAAAAGTTATGTGCAACTGTGTATATGGGTACATAGATATAAAATGTATCTTCATCCTCTTTCTTATGAATAGCTTACTCTGTCTTGATATCCTTTGATCATGGATTAGCTGCTATTAAAAGCTAGGAAAGACAGGAGTTGTAGTCCAGTATATCTAGAGGATATCAGGTTGAGAAAGGCTACTTTGAACAGTGAAAAAAACTGAGTTGTATACATTCAGCTCAGAGTGGAAAACCACTGTAAAACATAATCAGTTATCAAATGATCAGGAATACCATTATGATTTTAGATCAGGCATGTCAAACTGCCGGCTCACAGGCCAGATGCATCACGCCGAAACCGTGCCCATCCCATTGCCGGCAATGGGGAAAAAGTCACGATACATCACGTGACATTGCGAGTTTGACATGCCTGTTTTAGATTATAACGCAAACAAGAGAAAAGCTTACCTATTTTTGCTTTCCCATGAGGAAAAAAAACAACAGTTGGCAGAAAATAAGATCAATTTAAGATAGTAGAAAACTTAGATATTGGCATTTCATTTTGTCTCTAGTACTTGTTTAAAAACCACAAACACGCACATAATTGTTAAAACACTTGGAAAAATGGTTTAATGACGTTTACAACAGAAATGAACTGTACAGTTACAGTAAGTCTCATATATATAAAAATTACAGCAGACAAATGCATGTACACAAAACCTACCATTTTTATCCTGATTCACTGTAATCAACAGTTTCTCAATGCCCACAAGCCACCTGCAGGCAGCCACTAGGGGGAAAACAGAAGATATCTTTAAGAGACAGCATTCTTTTGATCTCCCTCAGGATAGGGATCTCAGACTGACCATAAGCAAGAATGAATGTTGTACGATATGTAAACAACTCTTTTAAGTTGACGTACATTCCAAATTAAATTATACAAACGATCATTTAAAAAAAGAATCAGCAGAAAAAAAAATCTATTGATCAATGTACATGAAGCTGTGTAGTCCACAAAAATTACATACTAGGTTTTGCAAGAGGAAGGGCAATAAACATTTTTCTAAGCCATGCGTCCATTGATTGCCTTAGAGCAAAATAATTCTCTTGTAACAAAAAGAAAAAAGTTATGACATCAGAACCATGGATTACCCTTTAGTGAACGGCTTTACCTGGCTTCTTATCTCACCTTTGGATATGAATGGACGATGCCTTCTGAGTAGGGCAAAGGTTCAATTTTATACATATAAGCATGCTGTCTCTTTAAAAAAAATCTCTCTGTTCAGAATGGCAATAAGAGAAAATGCAATCTAAATTGACAATCCGATGGAAATTACAGATTATGTACATTTTTCCTCAATTATGAACACCTAGGCAGTGAAAACTATTGTGTTAATACATACATAGACACACCCAAAACATACAAAAATACTATTATTTCAAACTACTAAGAATAAGACAATCAATTATCTCCATGCTATGACTTTAAGAGCATTACACAGAAACAAACAAGAATTTAAACACATTTTTAATATCCCAGAAATATACCAAAATATACATCTAAGCTTTGGAATTACTGAGGTTAGACTAATGCAAGTGCTGGGTAATTGTACTTAATACACAAGTCTAAGGTTCTGCAGGAAAGAAATTATCTTTGGTATCTGCATCAGGCTAATATTATTAACATTTGGATTTTGCTTTGGGATAGAGCTTGTATGATCCTAGAACCAAACACCCCTACTTAACTGAGATTTAAAAGATTTGTGTAAAAAGTTCCTTCGTTGGCAACCCCCCTCCCCCAAAGTTTAAAAAGTCATAGACATCTACCTAGCAAAAATGTTGAGAAATACAATGCATAGTTGCACAGTGGTGCTGCAAAAATAATGAACAAACAACAAAAAGGAAAAAGCAGAAAAGAAGAAAAAAAAATTTTTTTTTCAGATATTTCTCACAATAGGACACCTCTTCCAAGCAGTGGCGGGGGGAAGCTCAGAAGTGCACCCTAGCATGTATCAATCAATTTATCACCCAGCTCACAAAGGGTTAAAAGTACCCACCAGAGCAGCCAATCATGCACCAAGGATTTCAGCTTCACAACCAATATATAAAGCTCCATCACATTTCTCCAAGCTTTTCTCCACGCCCCTTGGATTTGTAATCTTGTAAGAGTACTTTGCATCCCAAACAGAGTGGGAGAAAAGTTACCTTGCTGACCAAATCCACATTATCTTAGATCAAGCCATCTACTGCATTTTGGACTGGAAGGCAAAAGCCACTTTGGGATTCATCTCTTGCACACCCAGAAAAGATGGCTTCCCGAATTTGATTGGTGCTGAAGATGCCCTTTGTCTTTGGTTTGTTTGTTTGTTTTGAGTTTATACAATCATTAGGAAATCTTTGGTTTTGGCTGGAATTTTTTAAAAGAACAAAACAAAACAAAGAAACCGCCCCCCTCAGCATATAGCAGGGTACCGTGACCTGGCAAAACGTCCCTTTCTAAAGGCATGGGGAAAAGTACATTCAAACTAAAATGGTAGAAAGAGCATAGATAAAGCTTTTGGTTAACCCAGAGGGAAGAGGTGGCAAATAAACAAGATTGTCAAATAATAAAAGGACATGTTTTAGAAAAGGAGTGACAGTCAAAGACAACAGGATAAAAGGTAGAAAGTGGTATGTATGCACACAAGTTGGCCCTGGCTTGATCCTGGAAAACAAGAGCCCTGTCATCTCGCCAGGAGGTGGCAGAAGGCAGCATTCAGATTTCATGCACAAGCTGGGAAAGAGATGGTTATTCAAAGACTACAAGATGACCCCCAGTAACCAAAACAAATAAAAGATTGCAATTTGCCCTCAGTTTGCAGTAGCTTTTAAGCAGCAACGTTCAGAGGCTTTGGGGGATCTGTCCCCAGGTTACAGGTCACGGTTTGCTATAGGCCAGAGTTCAATGCTAATTAAAGGAAGGGTGGCAGACTTGGCAACTCTGTAGGGTTTGGAGAAAGTTAAAGCAAGTCACTCGGTTACGAGTTAGAAATGAGGTATACGACAGCTCCTGTACCTGTGGCGGATAAATATCCGACACCTATTCATACCTAGCTTAGATACTATTACAGAAAAAGGAAATGGAACATCAACATGGTAGGATCAAGGAGTGAAAATGTCTCATCATGCTCTAAAAGATTCTTGTACCCGATCTTTTGCCTTGTGGATTTTAGAGAAAAGTGCAAGTCTTCTCCAACGAGTTTTAAGTAAGTAGAGTTATCTATGCACTGCCATATCGATATCTATGGTATGTTTTCTTTGCAGTTCAGAGAAACTGAATCTTAAGCCTTAAAATCATAATAAGGATTATACAGGGCAAACAATGGCTTCCTGCCCCACAATAATGCCCTTTACAAACCTACTGAAAAAGTAGCTTTGCTTGATGTATATCTTAATTAAATGCAGACTTATACATTCCAACATATATCAAATAACTTATAGTATTCTTATGACCAGCACCATCAGTGCTGAAAACTTTCTGGTATATCAAATAAAATTAGAAATTATTCGGAAAACTTATTTTAATGGGTTTTACCCAGTGAAAAAGCAGTATTATTTTTGGTGTCAGAAGAAGATTGCGACAATGAACATTGGAGGAAGAGTTCACAACAGACTTTAAGTCAATATTTTGGCTTCAGCAAACAAAGATTAGAAATAAGGCAGAAGAGAATCATTGCAGTTCTCTCCATTAAGAATTTTTCTTTCAAGATCCCACCTACCGTTTCATTTCCTTCCTCTCTTGTTTTCAACATCTTTTGTTCCAAGTGCTCTTATCTTTGAACGTATTTTCCTATTTTCTACCTATAAATCTAACTAGTTTAGGAAAATCACACAATATTAATACTACTTTACATAAAGTCAGAACACCAAATCTATTATTAAAGCTTTCAGTGAGGTTATGCATTCTAGCTGATTTACAAAGTAAGAAATGGACAATCCATATATAATTACACAACTGCTTTCTTTATAGAAGCGTACGTAGAACTTGATTATTGCAGTTAATCAAGCCACAGCACATCATGTGAGAATATGGAAAGCTCTTTTGGTGAGTAAAAAAACCCCAGTTATCTCCAACATTTCCATTATGTAAAGAAAAAGACATCACCCAGTATATCTGAACTGTGCCAGAAGATGATGCATTTTTTTAATATTTCAGGTTTCCCTGTTTCCAAATAATAGCTTATGACCTTGGCTTTTGTTTTAATCAGTTCTTGATTCCAATATGTCCTCAATGAAATCAGCCAAATTAAGCCCATTTGTACAAGAAAAACCACTATAAATTATGTCTTCAAAGAAAAAAGCTATCAATATAAACTTCTAAGACCACCTTTTTTTTAATCTTAAGACACTCTGAAAACAGGAAAGTTGGCAAAGATTTACCAGTGCCTTTAAGCATAAAAGCCATTGGAAATTCTCCCCTCCAGTCAGTCTAAGTCCCTCATTCTCAAATAATATGCCAGCAACAAATACACATACACACTAATATTATTCTAAAGAATACGTTAGAATAAGGATGGAATAGACAAATCTAAAGAATTCAGTCTTCAAACCAAAATATGCATTCTTTGCAAAAAATGACCCAGCCTCTCAGCAAAATTATAACAAGAATAATCATCTATTCAGTAAGAAATCCTTTTTCCCAAGGATTATCGTACAAGATCATCTCCCCCCCCCTGTACACTATATTTAAGTGTTAAGAGGAGATTAGTGTTTAGTTTGGTTTATCTTCTGCAATTTTTGGTCTAGAAAAGGTTAACATTGTCACTTTAAAAATTATTTAAAAAGTATTTATTATTAAGCACTACAATCAATGGCAAAATGGGTGGGAATAAAAGCAACCATTTTACAATAACTTTCTGATTTGATTTAGATGGAAATCTTCTACTCCCACCCCCAAGTTAAACATCTTGGCTTAAGAGCAGCCCTAGTGCAACTACACAGGTTGAAATGGATTGATCATTTTATTTCTGTGTGTACAAATAACACAATATAGCAAGTCAAATTGGTAACCTATATACTGTCGTTTGATATACTGAATATTATTAATAATCAAAGAATCCCAGATTCAGGAGTAAGAGTCTGCTTCCTTTGGCAAGATAAAATTAAAAAAGAGAAAGAATGAAGTTGTAAGCAACACTTGCCTTCTAGTAGGAGTGTACTTGCTATTCAAGTGTAAAACTTGTTAAAACTTCCAATTTTGAATCAGTTACTGGCTGAATCAGTCTGAATGTTTTGCAAGTATTTCAACCCTGAAAGGGAGCTATTTGAACGTGAAGCACTGTTTCAACCCTGAAGAATTTCCAAAACATTTGGGCCTTTTGTAGTCAGAACAGTGTCATGAAGTTTCACACTTGAAACAGTTCGAAATGTTTTTTATACTCCTACCTTCTAAGCATAGTCAACATAATCTGCTTCTTCCCAACACCATCCCTGTAAAACACAGATTTCCAAATACATATACACTGGGTTTCCAGACGTTTAACTAAACTCTACCACTACAGTTACTTCCACTATTTATAAAGATGCTCTCTCCTGATTTTTCAGTCTGCAAACAATACTAAAGCTATGCTGAGGTATCTTTTTAAAGGTGCCAGAAAACCAGCTGCTACCAAAGGCATTGTTTCTACAATCCTATAACATTGCCTGCTTTAAAAACAAGAGATGAGAAGGGACAGAGTGATATTCCGAATTATTTCAGTCAAAATGTCTTCATTTTACTCCCCTGGGGAGAAAATATATAGCAAACATACTAACCTTCAGTTCAACAACACAGATTTGCACAGAAGTCAGAATGTGCAAGGAGACGTCTACAAATATAGCAAAAGTTAAACATCTTAAAATAGTTTTCCTTCTCAATAATAAAGCTACATTAGTTCCAGTGTGAATTAAAGGTCATTGTAATTTGCCTTAAGAGCAAATCTCTGTGCATGCAGTAGAAATGCAGGTTGTGTTCCCAGAGCAAAGATAAGCGTTCACTGCATATTTATGTCATAGTTTCCTAAATGGGAGATAGTATTTCATATAGGAAAAATCTAAATATGTGAAATAGCTTCATATTCTTAAATAAGGGAATAAAAGTCTGGCATGGGCTATTAACAATTAACCAGAATTAAAAGTTGAGCTTTCTATTTACAGTATACACTGTAATTTGGACAGGGAGTGGGAAATGAATCAAAGATTGATTTGATTTCAGATTTTCATTAACAGTTGATTTAGATGTCTTTCTGTGTCATGAAAATAGAAATTTGTTTTTATTGCATGGTGTGTGTTTAAAATGGTCTAATAGAAATATGGAATACAATGAAAATTTCATTTTAGACCCAATATGACTTCAGGAATTTGAAAGCAATAGCAAAAAATAAGCGGACAATTAAAAAAACCCCATTAAAACATGTTAAAAACCAATAATAGTCATAATAAAGTAAGAAGAATTCAAGAAAACAATGAATTGGCACTAATTACAATTGTGTTTCTTCTTTTCTTGCCATTAACAAAGGAACTCAAATCCAACTTAAATACTCAGGGATATGATTTAACTTTTCCCACTTAATCATCTGAAATGTTGACAAGTTAAATTTGGCCCCAATGCTGCACAGAACAAGAATTATGCAGTTGAATTTTTAAAATAATGTATTGCTTTAAGAATACTAGAACGTAGCTTTACGTAATTGGCCAACGTACCCTAAGGTCACAGACAACTTTTATCAACAGATTTTACTTCTGGTAGTGTTTACTCTATGATCACTTTTTCCTATATACATTTATGAACGTTTAAATCCTTGTAGGATTTATATACTAAAAAGTACAGATAGGGATATACAGATTAAGTATAAACATTTCAAATGTTTGAGATAAAACTGGAAAGAGTCAGGTCAAGGATATTCTTTTACGGCATTTTTTAAGTCCATCAATAGTGTAAGAATCATATTATTGAGAATTGGAATTTAATGCTAACATTATTATTTTAAGCAAATGTAACTGAAAAATGCCCTTACTAGCATGGTTTATTATTCATTTTATGTAACAAAATAGAAAAAAGTCATGTATTTAGTTTTGCACTACCAATATAGTTGGGTAGCTCCAAAAGCAAGATGGCCAGATCAAACCCCCTCAGTTTGCCAAATGATAACTAGTCAGAAATGGATTTTACATATTTATTATGCAAAATCTCTCAGTGTTTGAAGTCACAAGGGGAACTGCATTATTTTCATGTGAATCCACTGCTAAATTAAAAGAGGATTTCCTAAAGCAAGACCTCAACAATATTTTTCAGAACTCACCATTTACAAGCTTCATTTTTTATGCAAAAATGATTCTAGAAATATATGCTTTGCTTACTACTTTGTTCCCCGTAACATTTCATTTGACTCAAATTCCATCTTTCAGTAGTCTTAGTAAAACAGGATCCTGTTCCACACACCCCCCCTACCAAATGCCAAACATAGTTTTAGAGTCTGTCCACTGCTGGCTGCACACCCACTGGCAAAATTTTTATAATTTCTATAATTTTGGCTTGAAAAATTGGCATATTGGCAATATTTTTTCTCTCTCAAATATATGTTTAATTATATCTTGCTGTCAGAATTAAACTAAATAAAAATATTGCCAATCAAAGTGATAGTGAATTAAATACAGTTTATATGTTTTAACAAAGAACCAGTTTACATTTTTCTAGATTCTTGTTTGCTGTAAAATATCAATCAGGATAGACATAAAAAATAAAGAGTCCAGATAAAAATGACTATCTGAGTAAATTTTCCACACATCATACACAAGTGAAAAGAAAAGTTAAGGAGAATAAGGCAACGATGGATTTTAAGCCTGGTGTCTAGCATTGGAAATTCTGGAATTCCTCTGCTCTTCCTTATATCTTCAAATGACATATACCATCTTTGGCTGAATTATCTAGTATATAGATAAAATTTACATTTATTGTAATGCAATTTAATGCATTCTACCAAGTCAGGGTACAACATTATTTCCTCCGGCAACTGAAACTGAAAAAGTGGATCCAACCTTCAGGATTTCAGTGTTTCTCAGCAGCAAAGAAAGACTGTTATATTTCTCTCCCTCACCTGAACCCTCATTCACTACATTAAAATTCTCTAAAGTATGGTCTCCTCCACAAAGTATGCATGCATCCTTGGGTCAGCATGTATTGTTTCTAAGGGACTGGATCTGATCTCTGTTGCTAGTAATAAGATGTAGCTTGGGATTGCACTTTCCTCTAAAGGAATTCTTCCTATCCATCTTGCCTTTTTATATTGCCACATCATGTTGCCTAAAGTTAACATGAACGTGACCCACTCTCTTAATGGTTACTTAGATTCTGGGAGTATTAATTGATCACTGTATTATTTCCAACCTTCTGTAGGCATCAAATAAAACTACTGAACATACAGACCTGTATATGGAGTAGATAGAGAAATGGCAAATAGTTCCTATAGAGAGTACAGTATCCCAGTGCTGTCATATCTGAGATATATAATCCATATTTCATATATAGTCAGTCTACAGATCCTAGGTATCAGTATTCAAGAGAAACATCTCAATGTCGCTAAAACAAGCTGAACAATAATAGGCGCTCATTCCCTGTGTTATTTGAACAGTTCAACAAAGGGACCTGTTGGCTTGATTTCTCGTGCTTTGAAGCATTAAGCTACAAATGACCAGAGATTCAATATTATATATTGCCAGATGATGTTTACAATAAAACATGAACTAGTAATAACTTAGCTGATATTATGTTTTCTGGAGATCTAGCTCTTCAATTTGAACTATGTAAGTCAATGTGGGTTGAGCTACTTACTGCAGGTGGCCTAGAAGACATTCTTGAACCAACAGGCTATCTGAACAATTTATTGGCATGGCTGTAATAGTTGTGTTTCAATACAATGGCTATTTATGTAGATAGATTTATACATTTCCAAAGGAAAGGGAAAAAAGGAAAAAAGTCTACATTTAATAGCCTTACATAAAGTTCAAGCCCTGAACAAAAAGGAGCCATAATATGTCAGAAAAGCATGAATGTTATGCTCTTCAAAAGTGAACTGTTAAAAAAATATTCATATGATGCTTGTTGCATATATGAACACTGTACATGAAATCCATAATGTATAAACTGGTAGCACATGATCAAAAGGAAAAATGGAAAGCTAATTTTGAAATTCTAAACTTCATAGGTTTAATGTTTTCAACACCTGCTATACGTTTGTAGAAGAACAATTTTCTTACTACAGAAAGTATTTACAATGACTGTAAATGCTCACAAGCTAGATCAACCTCAGACTGCTTTCTTAAAATATTTGTCAAGAGATTCGTTTTCTCAAAATGTCGTTCTTTTTATACCTTTAACATTCTGGCATTTTAGCTTCATTACACGTAATCAAAAGTTTTCCCCTGATTTGAAAGGAATGCAGCTTGTTCAATTTTCAGAAATTATCTGCAGCTACAAAGACTGAAGAAACTAGGATAAAAATCTATCTGTTTCACCACGAATCAACAATAAATTTCTGTGGCAATCATTTCTAATCTGAAATTCATCAAATGCACTGGACTGAAATCCCCACTTTCCCCAACCAGTATAATTTCTGTATTGAGGCAAAGGGAAAGGTGATCCAATTCTCTGAAGAATAACAGATAAAAGAAGATTAATGTAAAGTAAGGTAATAAGGTCCCAGAACAACATTGCAAATTCTGGTTTATAAAATTGTATTTCATTGAATTGATGAATAGGACAACAAAATAACCTAGCTATGAAATGGAAACAGTCTCATATTTTAGAACACTGAGAGATTGGAACACAATTAACTCAGGTAATTAACTCAAGTGATAGAATAAGTGATCATCTCTAGTTATTAGAGAATATGTATACAGTGAACATATTTTTGAGTGCATAAACTGCGTTTGTAGTGACTATCTGAAAGTTGTCACAACTTCTAGAATATGTTTGTGTTTTCTGGACCTCCATACTGTTTATTCCTACATGTTCTCTAATTATACACATCTGATATTCTGCTGAAGTTTTAAATCAATTGTAACTTTTACAATATTATGGAAGCTTACAATTATTTTAGACTGTGCAATAATGTTTATATGTTAATTTATGGAGCATGCATATTACTGAGTAGAATAGGTGGCAAAATAATAGTGATAACCATTAAAACTCCAGTATTTTGTATTATTGGAAATTTTAAGTAATCTCTTGATAACTCATCAAATACATAACCGAAACACTTAAATTAAACATAAACCTTACAATTCAACCAAACAACTGTTGATTTGTCTGTTTCTCAATTTCCAGTTTCTCTGACATAAGACTTATAAAACCTCTTAGATGTGTAGCTATTTGTACGACATAGGGAAGAGTGGAAAGGTCTAAAAAAAAGTTTATAAATAAGTTCATATAATGCATGTTGGATTCATGCATTATATGAGCAAATTAAAATAGTTATGTTTTATAGCAATCATCTGAGCTAATTAGAATTCTGAGTATCTCTATACCTTCACACCTAACAAAAAATAGTGAACCTAATCAACTGCAGGCAGACAAACCAAATTAATTTCCCTGAATTTTCTCAAAAATGTTTATGATGATAAAATGGATATTTTTTTGTTTTTTGGTTCATTAAATCCATAGGACCTTTACCTTGAAGCCTATGGATGAGCAAACACAATCAAAAGTCACCTTCTTTGCTTTTAGAATTATATGTGGGTTTGTGCGTGTATAAAAAAGCAAAACCTTTTTTCAATGGACAAAATAAACATTTACTGGACCAATATTTCCTTTGGTAGAAATTAGTCAATATAATGGCCTACAGGCAAGCATCTTGAATATTCTCCTGTCTTCTTACTTTAACTGCACTATGCTGTTGCTATAAGTCAATTAAATCTTTGACACAAAATATTATAATTGAGACTAGAATTATGGTGATAGCATATCCTAGGATTTATACTGATCCAAACTGCTATGGAGAATGCAGAATCAGCTAAATTAGTAAGCATTTGCCATTGTCATTCTATTTACCCACCCCAAACCATGGAAATTAGAAAATAATCAAGTTAAGACTTTGTCCTAAGGATATACAAAAAGATCAACCTCTTCCCCACCAAAAGATTAAAACAAGCAGCAATTTTTACATAAAATAATAAACAAATGAAAAGAAATTGTCAGTAGCATCTATCACCTCTCTGCATCTGAACTGCACTTATACAAACTAGTCCATTAGTACAGCAGCTTGCTAGAAATTGACTTTGGTTCAAGCTTAGTTTTTAAAAAATAAAACATTAAAAAAAATAAACACACATTAAAGACGGTGGACGGACATTTGCTCATTTCCCTGCTTAACAGTTCACAAGTTTTTTTTTAAAGTTTTAGGAAATAAGTTTCTTATATTTAAATAGCTTGTGAATCAGGAAGTTGAAGATGAACAGAGAGCAGGCAGCATGATAGTAGTGGAGAGGAGACAGATTTCTGCCAGTTGATAGTTAATGCAGATCTGCAAACTGCGGTCACCAGTTGGAGAGGGCAATAGAAATGAACTCTCTTTCTGTTATTAGGTGATCAGAGACAAGATTATATGTGGGGGGGGGCAAGGAATGGATTGCAGCTATGTGAGCTTAAGAACTTCCTCGTCCCTCTTCCCCCTCTTCCAAATATTAATAGAAAGGAACATTGAACAGTTCTAATATTTTCCAATTTGGATCAAAGGGATAGGAAAGTGCCAGCTATGCAGTAGTGATCCAACCTCTTTTTATCTGAGAAAATATGAGTTCAGGTCAATATATCATTTCTGTCTCCTTTCCTCCATCTCTCTCTCTCTCTCATCCATTGTCAGCAGTTGTTTGCACATACTACTTGATGCTTGAGAACAGTTTTTCCCTCTTTAGTAGAGATGTTTACTGCCATAAATGATTTAGCTAGTAGCAAAAAACACAAACAGCATGAAACATTGCAAAATACATGCAACATGCTAGTGCTCATCATATTCCACAGCAAGTTGGCCTGTTTTTTTAATCATCCCTTACCACCAGTTCCCACAGCAGCAAGCAATGGTAAAAACACTACAAATTGTTTACAATGGAACAAGATTACAAGGCTGCTTTTTATGGCTGTGTTGGCATAAATGGTACTTCCTGTTCATGTGACCCAGTTTGCTTCTGGAACAGAAGTGTTTTAAACTCAAAATAATTTTAATACAATCATAAAAGCAAGAGACTCCAGAAAAAAAATATCTAAAGATGAGCCAATGCAGCTTTTTGAAATCCTATGCCAAACAGCTGGTAAGAAGATTTAGTGGATGCATGTGAGTTATCAGCAATATAGGCAGTCTCCTGAGAAAGTAAATAACAGAAATATTTCCAAAGTCGTAAAGTGGCAATTTCCATGCAATTAGGAAATAAGAGAATTGTCAGCACAAAAGTTGAAAAGCCAAATCCTTTCCCCCTTGGATCAACAAGAGCCAAAGACGTGCAAATGAGGGCTAGATTTGGCCAAAAATGATGAACACACTGCTGTATAAACAAAACTCCCACCTCACATGTGTGGACTATCTTCGCACATGAGCCTCAGTATGTTTATTTTAATTGCCAACACTTCTGAGAGAATCTCAGAAAACACTCCACCAAGAAAATTATAAAGGATATTTGTGATTCACATGCTTCCCTCTCTTCTCTCTTCCCTCTGAGTGCATGGGAGCTCACTGAAACTGTTCCAGGAGCAAAGAGAAATGTGTCCAAACTTTCTTCTTCTCTTTATATATAAAAAAATAATAATCATAAAGAGATACACAAGTAATACAGGCCTGCCTAAACTGTACCAGTTAAGAAAGGAATCCCCAACACAATTGATAAGATTATAAACATCTTGTATGACATTATGGCCTGTACAACAGACCAATAAAAGATAATTAAAAAAAGATATTCAGATCAAAAAGAAAAGAAAAAAGAAAACCCATTCCTATGTTTGAGTTGATAACCCACCTTAACTTGTCACTGAGACTGCTGGAAATGATAAGTAGTCCTTTTTTTTTTGTACATTTTTGGTTAGAAAGTTCTCCAATCAATGAAGCAATCCTGAAAAGACAGTGTTTCTTATAAAATTAGGCAATTGTTTGTCCCAGTTTTAAATCCTTCTTTTTCTTGCTGTTTTTTTTCCTGTTTCTAATATTTTTCCTTCTCTCCCTTGTCCCCAGTAAGACGGCAGGAGGAAGCCAATCACAATTTGCAGTTCAGAAGCCCAGCTGACAGCCAAGCTCACTGCAGCATGAAACAGGCTAGGGTTAGCACAGCTCAGCCCAACTCACTGTGCCTTGGAGGCCGTAGTGGTGGTGGAAGCAGCCCCACTGGCTGAAGCTACTGTGAAGAGAGAGTTCTGGATAGATTCTGCTGAGGTGGAGGTGGCATGAAGGCTGGCAACTGGTCCAGAGGCCCCTGCGGAGGCTGCAGCTGCAGAGACCAAACTAACTGGGTTGCTGGTGAGCAGTGAAAGATTCTGAGGGTTCAAGAACAGTGGGGCAGTTACGATGTTGGGTGTACCCCCAGCATTGGCAAATACCAAATTCCCAGTTGCATCCAGAGATGTTATTGGAAGAGAGCCACCAGATGCAAGAGCTAAAAAGAGGAATAATAAATGTCAGCATTAACACAGCCAACTCCCCAAAATACCATAGGCAAACAAAAGGAAAAAAAAAAGAAAGAGCTTCCTTTTTAGGTCTCTTTAACGATTGGAAATTGCAAATTCATTTTCCACTTAAGGAAATTTACAATTTTTACCGCACAGGAAATGCAGATTTGAAGAGTGAACATTCGTTAGATTCATTATGAAAGATCATGAAAATCACAAAATTTTGTATTTCTAAAAACTTGGGATGACTTCCAAAATGGAGGCAAAGAATCCTTAGATTCTAATCAAGTAGCTAGCAGATAATAAACTCTTTTTTATATCTTGTCACAGTGTGGGCATTTTGCCTTGCCAATTCTTTCTAATTGACCACATAATGAGATTTGGATGCCGATTCAATAAGGAGTTTGAGCATCTTTAATCACTGAGCTCATAGCCTCAGAAATCTTTGGTCTGTAGCTTCAGAAACCAAATAGTCTTAGATACTTCTAAATATGTACCAAATTCAAATGGAAGGGGGATTCTCAGTGACTGTTCATTTCACAAGGACAGCCAATTTGGTGTAGCAGTTAAGGTGCTAGTGTATTAACCACAAGAATGTGAGTTCTAGGCATGAAAGCTGGCTGGGTGACCTTGGGCTAATCATATACTCTCAGCCCAACCCACCAGAAGGGCTGTTGTAAAGAAAATAAGAGGCAGGACAATTAGGTACCTTTGCCACCTTTAGATAGAGAAAAATAAAGAGAAAGTAACATTTGCCCAATATTTCCAACATTTTGGGGAAATTTTGTATATAAGTATTTTGGTTTTACCACTGATCCTACCACTGAATTTGAAGCAAATTACAAGATAGTTAACATGTCAGATTTTTTTTATGTAATTTAATATGTGAACATGCATATCAGAGGCTTATTTGTTGTCTTTTATCCTAAGATAGACTGAAATAGACATTTTTATTCATTATGTTTCTTTAGAAATAAATCCCCGTTAAATTATTTCCACTAGGGGCTTTTACATGTTAAATATATATAATACCTACAGCTTTCAAAAAGAAGGAACAGAAAAAAGAGTATAGAAATTTAACAGGAATAGAAAGTATAGTGTAGTAACTAACCTTGAATAGTTGCCAATGTACTGTTGCTCATCAGAGCTGGACTGAGAGCACCACCTAGCGTCCCAGGATTGAGACTAAGTAAGGCACCTCTGCAAATCCAAGACGCAAAGCAAAACAACCAAACAACCCAAAAAAACCAAAAAACAGGTGAGTTGTTAATTTAAGGGCAAAAATGTATCTTTTTCTAGAATTTTAACTATAAGAACTGAAACAGTTCTATTAAGTAAACTGTTTAATTTGGATTATACAATAACACACTGTTAACACTGTAAATATTTGAAGATGAAAGTAATAGAAATATGAACAAGGATTGTAACTCCACTAAATATTTTCAAACTAGGAAAAGTGTCAAAGGTTATATTGTTATACTTTTGTTTAACAGAGAATTAACAAGATGGGTAGATTTTTAATCACCATATATTTTAGATAAAGGTACTGAAATGTGATGACTCCTAGGTTCTCTCAATTAACTTGATACTTTAAAAAACAAGTTTTAAAGATACTCACCCAGCTGCAAATTGGGAAGATGCCATCAAGCCTGGATTCAATCCTGCCGCAGCTGCCATAGCAGCCAGACTTGCATTTGCAGGCAATTGTGCAGCTCCTTGTAGTGCAGCTGCTGCTGCTGCAGTTTGCAAACCAGAAGCAGTTACCATCACCTGGCTGGTCCCAAGTGCCGAGGTCAAGGGGGTGGAGGTTGTCTGGGTTGTGGTTGTCTCACTGGCACTGGATGCCTCAGATGTGGAAGCAGAGGCAGAAGGAGAAGGACTTAGGGAGGGTGATGTTACTGCCGAGGCAGCTGGAGGTGCCGTAGAAATTACAGTTGCTGTATTGTTGGGTATGGTTTCTGTGGTGCCTAAAATGATACAATATTTGAAGTACCTGGATGAGACATTGCTAAATGGAGCCAATGTTACTCTAACGGAACAAAAGAGCAAGAATTTGAGTATGAACAGTGGTTAACTCAGGGCAGAAACAAGTATCTTTGCTTAATGACTGCCATTGTCAACATTATGACAATGCTAAAAAACTAACTTCAGAACCAGTTCTCACATTTACAACCACTATAACATCCTGTGGTTTGTTGTTGTTAGCTGGCTTCTAATAATTAGTCAATGGAAAAGTCAGCAGTAAAATCACAAGTCACAGTCATGTGATGTCTTGCTTAACAACTGCAGTGAAAGTGAAACTGTAAGTCGGTCATCATCATGTGATGTCTGAGTGACTACATCACTTAATTATGAAGTGGCTGGTTTGATTGTAGTCATTAAGCGAGGACTGTAGTTCAAACATCCAGATAGAAAAAGGCTTCAGAATACACACAAATGAGTCATAACTTGATGATTAACAATAAACCTTCCTCATCAAAAAGACTGGACCAAATATTCAAATTAACAAGGATAGATGATCTTTTCATAATAGAATAAATGTGTAGCCTGAGCTATACTGTGCTAAAATATCATGCTTATAACTTGATGCATTTAAAGATTTAGAGTTCAGATATGACCCAAGTAGAATTATTAGTTTTGGTTGGTTTATAAACTATTTTTTGTTGGGACAGTTTGAGCTATACTACAGTTACTCATATTCTATCAAGTTTCATTACTATAACATCCCCTCTATAAAGCTGTTTGTAAAATGTGTCTAGAAATAAACAGCATCAGGTATTCCAACTGAATTACTGTTCCTACTTCAATTTGCATGCCATCTTTCACTTTTTAACTAAGAAAGCAGAATGTGTTTTAAAAAAATAAATAAAATTGTTTCCGTTGCTTTTATGACTGTTATGTTTAGTTTATAAGTCAAGTCAAAATAGAACATTTAGTGTTCTATTTCAAATATTCAGTTCAAATTGTTTGATTTGACTTATAAACTACTATAATGAACATTTTTTCTCACTGTTCTTTTCTTTGGTATGAATAAGCATAGCCTTGCTCCTAACCGATTATCCAGAACAAACAAAATACATTAAGAAATCATAATATAACCGAAGGATCCAATTGAAATGGATTATCTCAATTTCAAAATTAGTCTATTTCTTTTGAGAAATCCAAAATATTATTTCCAATTATGCCTGGCCGTTCATGGATCAACAATGTTTTAAAATAGCAATATGTGGCATTTGGTATATATAATTCAACTAATTCAACTGAAGAACTGAATACTGGCTACTTTTTTATCAGGATTCACATACACTTTCCTGATGTGTCAAGTTCCTCGTCAACCTCTCAATACTATAATCTTAGTGCTTCCTCCAAAACAGGAGACAACATTTCAGTACTCCTGATCCCTCTGCAAGTCAGTCAGATCTCAATCTCTCTAAGGCCTTGGTTTGGATAAAAAGTGTTTGAGCAGCACTGGAGGCAGAGCAGGATTGCTCTCAAGAAAACGTGGTGCGCTGCTCACTCATGTGCGCCGGCCTCATTGAGAGAAATCCCGCTGTGCACCTTTGCTTCCTTTCACTTGGAAGAAAGAAAAGAAAGAAAAGAAACTCAAGCCACTGCTGCTCAAACACCTTTTATCTGAATGGAGATATTTGAGAGATGAGGAGCTCCATTGAGTGTGAATACAAAGCTTGAAAATGCAGCAAATCACTGCATTTCCAAGGCTGCATAGGTGCTCAAACACCTTTTATCCGAACGGAGATCTTGGGGAGCGCCATCTGTGTGCGAAAAAAACTTGAAAACGCAGTGAAATTGCTTCCTTCTGAACTGCCCCATTTGCTCAGAGGGAGAATCCAGTTTCCCCAAGGTCTCCCTTTGGATAAGAAGCTGATGTGCACCTAGCTGACGTTTGAAAATGAAGCGATTTGCTTTGTTTTGAACCGCCACATTTGCTCACAGAGGGAGAATCCAGTTTCCTCACCGTCTCTCTTTGGATAAGAAGTTTATTAGCAGCAGCAGCAGCTTGGGTTTCTTGGCTCCATCTGAGTGGAGGGAAGCAGAGGTGCAGCACAGGATTGCTCTCAATAAGGCTGGCACACACAAGCAAGCAGTGCACCCAGGTATTATTGTTTGAGAGCAATCTTGCTGCTGTGCCTCCACTTTCCTCCACTCAGATAGAGCTGAGAAACCCAAGCTCCTGCGGCCGCTTGAGTGAGGAGGACAAGGAGGAAGAGAAGAGCTGTGAGGATTTGTGCCAGCCGGCCGGCCAGGCAAGGACTAGGTCGGGTGGGGTGGCTGGCTGGCTGGGAAGGGGGATCATGGCCGCTCAGGTGGTTGCTGCGAGCCGCTCAGCTGTGCCATGGACGGTATTGGTTCTTGTGCCCGGCCGACTCTGATTTCATGCTTTGCCCTATAAGTGTGCAAATGAAGCAAACTCTTCTCCCCCCTCCCAGAGAATGGAAGCTTCCGGGGGCCATGATCTCTTTTGCAAAGAGTGGGTGTTTGAACTCGCACGATATTATGGCACCCAGAAGCTTCCATTATCAGCACAAAAAGCATTTGTGGCAGAGGAGACATATTTTGCAAGGTAAGTGACTCTGGTGCAGCAGGAAGAGAGGGGGAAGCACTTGTGAGGAGTGTGAAAGTGAATAGGGTGAATACTGCAAAAACTCTGCGGTTGCTCATAAGGGCGAACGACTACCATGGTGCTGCAATAGTCATAATTTTGGGGTTTGCTCGTAAGCACTAGGGGGCGCTGATCACATAACTTTGAACGAGCGTTAAGTGACCACTCAGGATTACCTCTGTAGACATGATGATGATAATTTTATCTTTAAAAGAGAAAGCATTTATATGGAGTTGCAGTCCAAATGACCTCTTACCTGTGACTGCCAAACTAGTTACAGTTGCGCTGGTTAAAGGGAGCCCAGGATTGACAGTCAAAGTGGTAGCTGCACTGCTTGTCACAAGGCTTGGTGTAGTTGCCACCTATAGATCAAAAGAAAATAGCTGAAATCCTAAAAAAAGGATGTCACCAATGAATAAAGGAGTCAAATGAAAACTTCTATATAGCTTTAGATTTTCACAAGAAGCTGCCCTTTGTTATCTTTAGAAAATAATTAATCTTTCTAGGTGTGGAAGAACAAAATTAAATATATTAGCATACTACAAAGGCAGATTTAAATAAGTATTCAAAGTGGCATGCCACAAAGATGGCATAAGTATCTTTCTTCATCAACTACAAAACAGAAATAATAAGAACTGAACTGTGTACATTAATGTCCACTCATCATAAGTATCAGATTTTGAGAGCCTTAGAAGCAAAAATATTAATATCATCCTCTTGCTATTCTTAGCAAGAGTTGTCAAATTATCTCCCAATCTAACATAATTCAAATGGTTTTGAATTTTTACCAATGAAGTTGGACAAGGGAACATTGCTTTGATGGGCGAGTTGCTGGTTCCACCACTACTAGGTGGGTTAATTCTTTTTTCCTTCTGGCGCCGATTACAGAACCAAACACGGATCACCTCTTTTTCCATTTTCAGCTGGTCAGCTATCATGGTTATCTCTTCCGAGGTAGGCTTTTGGTTCTGAAAGATAAACCATTTAGACTATTTTCTGTTGCATGATATAATTTGGATTATATTCCTTTCTACCGGTATATTAAAAGGAAACTACAATAATAGAAGTAAGTACCACAGATACGCTAGATACAAATTATATCTTATTACAAAGTAAAATAAATGTGGAGTTTCCTTCATATTTTAACTGCTGGAATACTTTATATGCCTCTCACTGGAAATCACATACGATTCATTCTCTGAAAGAATAGCAGACTAAGTTGTGAACATATCCTTCGGTGTCAAAAATAACTTTTTTATTTATTAAAAAGTCTGATATGGAATTGAATTTAGATCTTAATTTTACTTATGGAAAAGTACTACTTGGGATTCTCTTAACACAAGGTTTTAAATGATTAAATCTTGCCTGAATTGTTGCAATAAGAATAGATATTATTCAATTAGATAATATTTTTTATAAATAGCTCATTCTGTTTAATGATTATTATACTCTCTGCCTTGTTAATTATTGAATAATATTTTAATAATTATTTTGAAATACTATACTGATAAAACTATTACCTTTATATAGTCTAATGTTACCTTGAAAAATCCTTATTCAATTTTATATTGCTTGTAAATCTTTCTATTTTTTTTTTTGCTCTTTTCTTTTACACTCTTTCTCTCTAATACATCTTCAATTATTTATTAAAATAAAAATATAAAAAATGCAAGTGACATATCAATGCAAAGATGCACTTGTTTGTGTGTGATCTATTTTCCACAAAAGTCCTAAAACAGTGTGCATATATGAACATTTGCACGCCATTTCATCAACTTTTTTTTAAAAATATATTGATATACCTTATATACTAGAATAGTACAGTGCAAGTACCGACCTCCAGGAAACTCTTCTCTAAGGCCACACGTATGTTGGTCTCTATGCTGGTGCGTTTCTTCCTCCTACGGTTCAAGCCTTCAATCCCCAGCCCTGGAGAATTCAGGGCACTTGGGCTGGAAAGAGCTGAATCAGATGAGAGGTTTTCTGCAAAAAGGTCAAGTTAATCATGGTAATTAGTGTAACGTAAGCAGGAAGTTAGTTTAAAGAAAGTAAATTTCATTCATTGTGCTTGCCTAAAAACATACATACATTCCAAAGTTCTATTGTTTGGGACCTGAAGCTCATATGTACAAATCCATTCCAACGAAACAAGCAGCTCACCCACTTGCAAAAAGAAAGGAGACTCAGAATTCCAATGAATGAAATCAACTTCCCACAACTATATATACTAACATCTTATTTATTAAACATATGGTTTTACACTGTGGTAAACTGCATATATCCTTATTTAGAATAAAAGTTTGATGTCCACTACTCAGTATTTTTTCTCAAATATTTTTAACACTTGTCTTAGGAACATAAAATTTTATGCAATGCTTATGAAGTTATTTTTAACAGAAAACAACTATAAATAAGACACAGACATGGAAAAGCTTTAAGCTTTAGCCAATACTGCACAATATTTTTTTTGAAAAATCTGACTAGTTTTACTTGTAAATCCTATTCCACATTTTTTTTGTATAATGCATTAAGTCTTCTACAGATATATTCCTGTACTTATATCCTCAGGAAAATTAACAGGAAGCATTTTCAGAATTCCAGAAATCAGCTGTGAAATTATGAGAAAATCTAGACATCAATTTACCTGCATCATTGAGCCACTTTTCCAGAAGTGGTTTTAACTTGCACATGTTCTTAAAGCTGAGGTTCAAGGCTTCAAAGCGAGAAATAGTAGTTTGACTGAAATCATTTCCATATAGTTTACCCATAGCGAGCCCAACATCACCCTACATGGACAAAAAGATTGTAATTTGTTCTGGATATCAGATGTAAGAAGATTTCTACTCAATATGTGAGAGATGGTTTTCCACTTTCAGTAAACTACTGTTGTAGAATGTCTGTGATACTTATTGCATACAGTATAATACGTTCATTTTACAACTGCAATATCTCTTAAAAACTTGCCACAGATGAGTTAATCCCACCTAAGAGATTTTCTATGGGAAGTTATGAAGATGTTTTTATAACATAGATCCATGTTTTTATAACATAGATCCATATCCATGGATGCAATGCTCCATAATACTAAGTGTGAGCTCTATCTAAACCAGAAGTTCTTTGTTAGCATATTATCTTTAGGAGTCCAACCGATATGCCTCAAAAGTCCCTTATCAAATTGGGTGCCAAATATCCAATAAGCATTTATTTAAATATACCAGTATGAATAAACATTAAATAATATTGCAAATTTATAAATAAGAAACCACTTCTAATTGGGAAAAGTGATTAAGAGTCTCAGATCTGAATACCAGTGACCAAATTCCTTCTAAATGGAAATGCGATCATACCTGAGTGAATCCAAGTTTGATCCGTCTTTGTTTAAAAGTCTTGGCAAATTGCTCAAGCTCCTCAAGATCACTGGGCTCTTCCAAGCTGGGTGTATCAATTCGCTTTGGTGTTGTCTGGCTCTGTGGAAGTGGCTGAATAGGGGTCGCTGCTATTGTGCGTGTTGGGGTTGCTGGCTGCTAAGAAATATGGGAAAATAGAGTAATATGAAAAGTGCAGTAATAATGTACCACAACACAATTGTCTTGTGTTCAATTCAAGTGCACTTGCACTCAATAGTTTATGTCACTATGCCAGAGGTTCTCAAACTTTTGTGGTATACAGAACCCTTGCTTTCTCAGTAAATTTTTCATGGTGCCCCAGGGCAAAATAAATACCAAACAATTATTTTCACTAAGTACAGATAGTCCTCGACTTACAACAGTTCATTTAGTGACCGTCTAAAGTTACAATGGAACTGAAAAAAGTGACCATTTTTCACACTTATGACCACTGCAGCATCCCCATGGTCATGTGATTTATATTCAGATCTTGATATGTGGTTCATATTTATGACGGTTGCAGTGTCCCGAGGTCAGGTGATTGCCTTTTGTGACCTGCTGACAAGCAAAGTTGATGGGGAAACCAGATTCATTTAACAACCATGTTACTAACTTAACAACTGCAGTGATTCACTTAATAAATGTGGCAAGAAAAGTCATAAAATGGGGCAAAGCTCACTTAACAAATTTTTCACTTAGCAACATAAATTTTGGGTTCAATTGTCATCATAAGTCGAGGAGTACTTATAATTAGCTCCTGTGAGTTTGCTGTTGTGGCTTAGGGTGACATGGCAAAGTTTGGGAACTGCAGCACTATGCAGTGTGAATGAGCTAAGGAATATTATGCATTTATTACATTTCTAACCACAGTCAATAATAATTCTTGGGAGCTCACAGGGTTTCAGAAAAATTAAACATCCATGCTATATTTATATTCAGTCACTAAATGATAAAATTTATACATATAACAAGATCAGCATAATTTAATAAAACTACACAAGATGGCATAACACATAAAATATCTAGAATACTCTCTAAAAGAGCTCAATCATCCTGAAAGCAATCATAGTGGGGGACAGTATAATCTCTACTGAAAAATTATTCCAAAATAACAGTTTTACTATTGAAAAGCAGCGTCTCCTAACTTTCATTCACTTTGTTTCTTGAAAGTGTGGGAGTGCAAGGAGATTTTCTCTGAATAACTAAGTGGATTGGGAAAGATCAGGTTGTAATAACTAGTCCTGAAACTGTCAAGAGTACCAAACCACGGAGGACATCATAGTCTTAAAACCAGCATTTTAAATTTTACTTGGAAGCTAATTAGTCAATGTATGGTATTGGTGTTATGTACTCCTAGGAATGTGTGTCAATTATCACATGATCAACAGTGTCCTGGAAAAACCATGTAAGTAAAATTGATATCACAATGGCTATTTGGAAGGAAGTTAATACTTTTAATTATTTCAAAATAATAAAAATGAAGATAGATATTTTTGATATCGGGTATCAGGATAGCTTAACAGATATTTCACAATTTCAGAAAAGCTTTGATCAAAGAATCTCACCAAAGAGTCCTAGGCATAATCAAGTGCTCTCATGGATTAGCAATTAATTAAAACCAGGGAGCAGAGAGTAGGCATAAATTTTCAATTCTCACAAGGACCTAGTTCAGAACAACTTGTATATAAATTATATGGAAGTAGGGCTGATTAGTAGCAATAGGTGACTAAATCCAAAGAGATTGTAAAGAATGGGCTTTCCCAAGTGAATACAATTCAAAGTAAACACGTGTAAAGAGTTACATGTTGGCATTTAAAAAATCTAAAATTCATTGTATATTAATAGGATGTGAGCTGGTAGTAACTGACCAGGAAAGGTGATTATGTAACAGTGTAATAGTGGACAGCTTGAAAATGCTGCACAAAAGACGAATGTCATGGATGGAATACAGAAAGGGAACAGGAGTACCAATATAATATTGCCATATAAATTTATGGAGCAATTGCCCTTGACTACTGTGTACAGTTCAACATTGAAATTAATGTAAAAAAGGGGGATGAAGCAGCTCCTATGAGGAAAGGCTACAGCAATGAGATGCCTTATCTTGCAATTAAGAATGGTATGGAAAGATATGATAGAATTATATAAAATAATTGATGGCATAGATAAAACAAATAGAGATAAAATTTTCTTCTCACTCTCTTAATGCTAGCATTCAAAATGATCCACCGAAAATAAACAGATGGAGATTCAGGATTGAAATAAATATTATTTTAAAAGCTTCTTCTTAAACTATGAAATAATAGAAAGAAAGATCTTTAAGAGAAAAAGATCAGAACATCTCTATTTCCTCTTCCATGATAAGGATCACTGGAATGGGGAAAGGCTATTAACCTAGCACCCTCATTTACTGTAATCAAGATGAAGACTGTTTTTGGGAAGAGAAATTATAACGAGGGGAGAACGACGGCATTATTCCCCTCTCATTTCCTTTACCCCTAAAATACTATGGTATATTCCCAGTAGCATACCAAATATTTGTTTGGAGGCAACTGAAAATGAAACTGAATTGGAAATGTCATTCCATGCCCCTCTTGTCCAGTAAATTTGTTGATAAGAAACAACTGCAGCAATGTGTCACCCTAAAGAAGATGACATGATAGGTATTTTGAAGGTCACCTGGGTTCTACAGATAATCCTGAAGAATGAGACCAACAATTCAAATCATGCACTATTTCTTCTATCCTCATCAGTTAGCAGAATTAATAAAACAAAATAAACAAACAATAAACTGACCTGAGAGGTGAAAGTGATGCTTGGCTGAGACTGCAGGAGGTTGGCTTGGCTTTGCTGAGGTAGTTGCGTTAAGAGATTCTGCGCTTGCAGGAGACCTGAAAATTGAAATGCATTTACATAAATGAAATGAATTAGCATAGTTTGCTGTAGTACAGGTTCTAAAAAGCAAAGATTTTTTGTATCATACTTGTAGCCCAGCCTAGCGTTAAAGGGTATCTATATTAACCCCAATATTTCCTTCAGAAAATCAGTCATATTCTATTCACCTCATGGCTTAATTACTGTCATGCGCTGTACGTAGGGACTACCCTTGAATACCATTAAGAAGCTTCAACTGGTCCAGAATGCAGCAGTGTGGGAATGATACATATACCTCAGAATGTCTATGTGAGACTTTCACTTTACAAGCTGTACTGGTTGCCAGCATGTTCCAACTGTGATTTAATATGTTGGTTATAGCCTATAAAACTCTGCATGGAATAGGAACAGATTATTTGAAGGATCACCCATCTTCCCTGGTTTCTGCCTGGTCCACATGTGCTGATAAAATTGATGTGTTCCATGTTCTTTTGATTAAACAGTGCTCTCTATCAGAATCCAGGAAATGTGACTTCTTTATCATGGGGCCTGCTCTCTAGAATGAGATTCCCACTGATATCAGTATGATTCCTACCCTGGTGACATTCTGAAGGCCTTAAAGACATTCCAGGCCTTTGGTTACTATGTGGTATATGTTTTTCCATGATTTTATCTGGAGCAAATGGATATAATCTTGCTTTGTTTTTGTGCTTTTGTTATACTGCAAACCACTCAGAGCCAGTGGTGTTGGGCAGTACTGAAATTATAAAAATAATAAATGCATTAAGATTATTTTGTGCTAAACAAAAGCATTCAGCAAATCATGTTTAAGGCATGTCCCTTTTGATTCCAGCTTTTTGTGCTTCTTTTAAGCAAAAACAAACAAGCAAACAATGGACAGATCCAAAATATAAAGACACTATTCTCATAGAGTTTTCTAGAACAGTGGTTCTCAACTTTTTTAATGCCGCGACCCCCAACCGGTCGTAAGTCGAGGACTACCCAACCGGTCGTAAGTCAAGGACTGCCCAACCGGTTGTAAGTCGAGGACTTTCCCTGCCCGGGAGAGCCGTGCATGCGTGGTGCCGCCCCCTGCGCTGGCCGAGGCGTAGCTGGCAAGCGGCAGAGACGGAGCAGGCCGACCACCGGCTGGGCCACCAGCTGGCCCAGCCCAAGGGAGGTAAGGCACCCGCCGGGCTCCACGCGCGCCAGCAACCCTCTCTGTGCCCGCCGGCCTCCCATCTCCCACCCCTGGTCCTCTTTTACTTACCTTTTTAGTAGTTGCTCAGCAGGGAGGGGTGGAAACTTCCAGACAGCTCGCCTTTGCTGCAGACAACTTGCAGCACTGTTTGCAGAATGGGACTTTTGGTGGGCTCAGCAGGGCAGAGACAGCCTGGACAATTCCTATTGGCTTTTGAAAGCCAATAGAATTAGACTCTATTCAAAAGCCAATAGAATAAAAGGGAGTAGCACAGCTAAGGAAAAGGGGAAAAAAATGGCGGACTGCGTTGTTTGGTGACCCCATGAAATGGTTGTTTGACCCCCAAATGGGGTCGCAAACCCACAGGTTGAGAACCGCTGTTCTAGAATGTTCATGGCATATCTATTCCATAGAATTTGTTGGAAACAACCTCAGACAATTAATGATTATTCTTATATGCTTAAGCTTCAAGCAGGTGATCCAGCTGAACATTCTAAGAAGTGTAAATTTGTTGCTAATTAATCAATATGCAATTAGAAAAAAACTATTTTAAAATATATATTCATTTATCTTTCACAGCTACTGTAAGAATAAATGATTCTTATAAAGGAACACTGAGTAGATGCCTTCTGATCACATGACTATAGTCAATCTGATGGTTCCAATAGAACAGTTTCTTTTTCTCCCAAAAGAAACATGCCTGTAACCAATTTTTTTAAAAATTTCTAAAAAATACAGGAATTTGCTACATGAAAAACTCTAAAAGATCATCTCAGAAATGTTTTGCTTACCCTGCTGCCCCTGCGGTGTTTGTGAGATGATGAACTGTGCTGGTTGCAAGTTGGTTGTTGGATGCACCAAGACAAACTGTTGCAGATTGAGATTTTGTTGCTGGAGCTGCTGTAGATGCTGCAGATCCTTCAAGAAGGAAAACATATGAGATATCCAAAACTAAACACCTTCTCCTTCTCCTTTTTAAAATAAAGCCAAAGGAAGAAGGACTCCAAACATCTTGTTTCCTGAACACGATACACCTATGTACACCTTTGAAGAATATACACGGAACAAAAAGAGTTCAATGCATTTTATCATCCCTTCCACTGAAAAACTTTTCAAGTTTTCAGATATGCTGCCATGTTCATAACAGAAATAACTTCTTAATACTTAGCAAATGCTGATGCTTCAGGCTGCTTCTTTCATTCTCTGTACCTGTCCCTTGCTGATAGGGAAGTTGTGAAAGGGCAGGAGAAAAGCCATTTTTGTTCTCATCTGTCAACTGACTCATGAAAAAGGCAGACCCCCACTGACATTTTCTGCAGCAACCTTCAATAACAAGACAATCTAATGGGTTCTGCCTCCTTTTTTCATGCACCTACTTCTGTGCAAGCAGCTGGCGTTTTTAGAGGGGGGAAAGATACTGCCTTTCTTTATTACCTTTTCTCCTTTCTAGCCAGCAAAACGTGCAGGATTTCCCCACTTATGCATGAGGAGCAAGGGATGAAATATAAATGAAGCAATGTACATTTTGGAGATGGCCAGGACCAATTCACCATCATCATCATGATGTTTTTCTACATTAAAAAAACATACTGGGAATCATACTGATGGTGTCATGATGACCACCGAAACATTAGTAGCTCTTTCAGAGACAACAAATTGGTCAACAAGCAGAATGGTAAAAATGGATTCTTTTATGATATGCAAATAAGTGCTAATTATTTATATTATATATAAATATATATATAATACAGTATATCATATTATACTGTTATATAACAATATTATTAACAGAACTAGACAGAAGGCAAGAAACAACACTACATAATTTTTAAAGATCTGCTTAATGTATTCATACAGAAATCGATTAATTAAATGAAAATTAATTGGTCAAGGCCAAATTTTTCTAACAATAAGAGCAATTCTCTAATAGTATTAATGGTCTTTCCTTTACTAGATATGTTCAGGTACAGGCTGAGGCTGATTTACCATTTGTCACTAATGAATTTGATTCCTGTACATAGCATTAAGATTTTGACTTAATGGTCTATGTGCTATTCGAATGATCTTCCAAATCATTGATTCCACTGACTAAATCTATTAAAAGAAATAGTTATTTGGTAATATGTTATAAAATAAATTCAAATAAGAAAAGCCATGTTGTTAATGATAAAGAAAATGACAAAACCATTTCCTAAAGTCTACAGTGTGAAAGATTCTAGAGCAGCGGTCCCCAACCTTTCTGGCTTGATAGCCAGGCAGGGGGACGAGGGGATGGTTCTGTGCAAGCAGCAGGTGCATGCACACAACTGGAGCTATGCATGTGTGTGTACTCACCTGTTGCTTGTGTGGCCTGGTTCCGAATTGGCCATGGCCCAGGGGTTGAGGACCTGATCTAGAGTTTATATGAAGATCTGGACATGAAGTTTTGCTTTGCTGATTCCACAGTTCAGCTTTATCAGCTAAGCTTCTTACTCTCACTTTCTACTTTTTCATTTCCTTCCTTCCTTACGATCAAATAGTGATGCATTAAAAAAGTTACACACTTTCTGCAACAGGAAGCAGTTACTGTGTTCCCAAGACATTCTCATTACATGATATATAATGGATCTAAACTTCAGCTATTCTGTGGACAAACAAAAGAAGACATATTTGACCAACTAAAGCCATTAACAGTTTGAACCTCACCTGTGCAATTTGTATCGGCTGAGATAGAGGAATCTGTGTCATGGGTGTTGCAGCAGAAGCTGAGATGGTGGCCCCTGCAGCATTGTGCTGCTGACTGGCTGAATGCTGCACTGCAGCTGCCAGCAACTGTGCCTGTGCCTGTTGTAACAATAATTGCTGCTGGGCTGGTGTTAACGTAAGCTAGAAACAAGTTTTAGGATAGTAATTAATAAAGGAAAGGAACAACCACTTCTTAAATATTACTGTTAATTCCTGAGAAGTTTTTATTAGATAGGCTATTTTATATTAAGCATTTTTTGATTCAGTTAAAAAAAAATCAAGCTATCCAGTTAATTTTACATCACCCAAATGGGGCTGGCATGTGTTTGTGACCATTCGTACCACTGGGATCAGGGAAGCAAGATTCTCTATGACTTTTCTTCAAGATCAGTGTGAAAAAGGTAATTAGCAAGCAAGCAATGCAGAGAAACAGCACTGACAGGAAATAGCAAGCAAAAAGAACAAGCCATCATTGACAGGCTTTGAAAGGAAATTTACATCCACCAGAAGCACAAGCGATTAGCCAGATGAATGAAAAATAGCAATGCTGGCTGTGGTTACCAAACAACTGACAATACTCCAGCTGCTTCATATTAGTATGAATCCCTGCCATGTTCCATCATTCCCATTATGCCTTAAGATATAGATGAGGAGCATGTGCACCATTTGTTCCTTTCCAAGGCACCCCCTCTTCCGTCTGTCTTTTTGTTTTGATAACATTGAGCTGGTAAGTTGACATCTCTGCCAGTTTACAAACATGCATTATCTCTATGAAACAGGTGGCATCAAACTCCCTCTGACACATTAATATTCTTCCCAGTTTCTGTAATGAGAGAGCTGCTAGGTTCAAAAACCTGGATCCACTCCCTATATTACAGGCAAGAACATTTCAGCAATATGACCCCAGACAGCATTTGAAAAAGCCTGAAGGATGCTGAACAGGTCCATGCAAATATTCACACATACTCTTATCATAAGCCTTAAAGAATGATACTCAGATTACAGTAAAATTGTGATTTTTATGTTATTTAGCTATTGTTATGGCATACATTTGCTCAATTGAAAAATATACAAAGAGCTCAACTGAAAAGCACTATATAAAGAGCTTTTCATCTCATGCCAACTTTTAAAATGTTAATCTAAGGGTTCATTTTTCTATATGAAAAATAGAAGGTCAACAAACCAAAACATGTAATCAAAGTTACTCTTTAGAATGAATATTAAAATACCTGATTCAATGTTCCTGAATATGAGAGTGAGTTCATTGTGACTTCAGAGACACCAATACATGTCTTATTTCAATCATATAATAAGTTACTTTGCCGTTTCTATCATGCTACTGATTTTATCACAAATAGCTTATGTTTCATAAGACTAGAAACAAATATGTAAAAATGCACTAATGTTTTAGGCTGCTTTGTATCTACAATCACTAATATTTTGCAATAGAGCTGCTGTTGCTTAGGAGATTTCAAATGAATTTATTGTTGAAGCTAGCAAGGACAACTTTTGCCACCACGTATAAAACTAAAAGTGTAAACTTAAAACATTAATACAATATATTGGGCTCAGAGATCAAAAGACTACTCCATTACACTCTAGAATATCATATGAAATTGCAATATTTAGAAGAAACAGCAAAGAGAAGTTTTGTACTTTCTCTCTTTACACAGAGTAATTATATAACAATCTCAGTGTTATGGCCTTGTCAGAGGTTTACAGGAATGCATAATATTGATAAATTCAGATTCACTGGGATTACTTCATTTTCCTTTTTGGGTTGTTTGGCTAATACCACAACTTGAGAAGGTTGCTCATTCTCTATAGCTGATCTTACCCCAGTTATCTGCCCTCCAGCCAACATAAGCTGCGTTTGCGGTATGGCCGCCTGAACTGAAGGCTGCTGTGAAGGCTGGCTTGGCTGCTGAGTGTCCCCAGATTCTTCATTAGATTTAGACTAGAGAAAGAAAAATACAAACTTTGTAGAACACAGCAGTTATTAGTATGGACAAAAACATATTCTATTATAGTGTTTTCCCTTTTCATTGAATGTGAATTAATTTGTGTTTTTTTTAAAAAAAAACTTTAAAAAGCTTATTTGTTTCTGTAAGTAAGCACAAATAATAGATGGGGGTTGTATTTGCTTTCATACCAGTAAAAAACAAAATACTTAGAACAAAAGAAAAGAACAGTAATTTCAGGTTATTTTCATAGTTGGATAGAAATGAATATGTTGAATACATAAAACCTCTGATTTATTATCTCCCTGTCATTTATGTATTGGTTTAAACCAGTACATTAATTAGTGCTGCTAAAGCTTCCAAACTTTCCTAGTCAATGCAATGTTACCGATATTCTTAGATGCACACCTTCACCAAGTATGTGACATTGCCCAACCCTATTAATTACTGGGAAAACCATTACTAATACACTGAAGCTTTGGATCAGAGGATCACAATTTCCATGCATCCATTTTATCAATATGGCATTCAATTTAAACAAGATACTAAAATGTTTGTATACAAAAAGTACCAAGGGAAAGAAAACCAACACTCAGAATACCAATATTATTTCTAATCAGTGAAGTTCTGGTATTTATAACAGCAAGCTCAGTTTACATATTTAAACTATTTTACAGAAAAACAAATTAATATAGCCACAAGGTAGGAAATGCAAGCAAGAAAGCAAAAGAAAGATAGGGGGAAAAGCCCAAAGAGGGGTTTATGCTAATTAAAATTGCTTATGGAGAACATTAAAATTCTGCATAGATTTGCATATTTTCCACCACCTGTTTTGGGGACCACAGAGCAGGCTAATTAACATAGAGGCTCTGATTAATTCTGCCAGTCATTGAGAGATAATTACAGCACAGGACTGTAAACATTCTGCACTGGAGATATAGTGTGTTTGCCAACATCTCTCTCTGGGATTGAAAATTTACCATGGCAACCAAGTCAATGTTCAGCCTCTTTTTTACAGAAGAAGGTCACTTTTCCTATTTCTTTCAGAAGCATCATTTGTAACTAGATGTGTGTTCTAGAAGGCTTCAAGAATAGTCTTCAGTCTTTAGCATTCTGATAATGAAGCCACTTCAAAATACTGTTTGTTGTATTCCTTTTGTTTTTTAATATATTGCTTGAATGTTTTAATAAGAATCAGAGGATCACAATGTGGTATAGCATGAAGCGTATTTAGTCAGCTATATATGTTTGATAGAAATGAACAAGTTTTAGATTCAACTATTGAAAATAAATGTATTTTCTCCAATATTGTATAACTTTCCAAAATGATATATTAAAAAAGTAGGATAAAATGATGATGATGATAATACCTGCTTCCGTAATATAAAAGGAGCTCTTTTTAATAGTTTTAACAGCATTAATTGCTGTTGAATACCTAAGTTAATGATTATTGTGTCACACTATTGTGTCACAACTAAATGGATTCAGACGGATGAGAAATTTATAGTAATTCTTACCTGTACATTTAAGGATTGGGCAGTAGCTTGTAAACTTGATCCAGGAAGCTGAACCTATAAAAATAATTCATTTTTATGAATAGAATCAGTAGAATGGTTGCAAAATTTTCCCAGCTTGAAAAACATATAATAAGCATTATGTCTTAAATACTACTTAAACCCCAAGGTTATAGGTAGATGGGTTAATAAAAAATATTCTAGTTAGCAGAATGCAATGGCAATATTGCAAGAAAACTATACTGATATGAAATCATGATGAGTGAAATTTGGTAGGAGACTGAATCCCATTGCAGAATTGAACTGATCTGGAAAGATTCAGGAACTGACTAAATCAAATCAGCATTTTTATGAAGCAGAAAAATTAGAATTTCATTGAAAGTTCATTAGAAATTTGGTGGCACACAGAATCATAGATAATATGCATCTCACTAAATGTAAATTTCTTCAGATTTTAGTATGCTATGTGAACCCAGATTTGTGGGTGGTAATGCATTCTTTACAGGTTAAAAATCACTCCAATGAAAAGTTTTACAATGTTCTTCTCAAAGAGACCAGGGCATCCTTCTACAGAAGCTAAACATTTTTTTTAAAGCAGAGGTTTTCTCTGTGTTGTGTATCATTTTCATAAGAACACAAACTTCCAAATTATAAAGGATATGAATTTTCCCAAGGATGTGTTTCTCTCAGAAGGGGAATAACAAGTAATGTATTACTTGCTTCCTTTAAAAAAAAGTTTAGTTGTGGTTATCACAAAAATACAAAAAAAGCTTCTGCTTGCAAGGGGCTATTATATTTTTAAAATTTGCCCAATTTTGACAAAGAAAGTTATAAATTTTTCTATTATATTTAGTCTGAGGCATTATTTTTGAAGTGTTTGACATCAAAGATTCAGAATCAGCAAAAGCTGATAAGACAGCTTTGAATCACTCTTTAAGGCGTGAATAACTGAACTGGGATAGAAATTAAATACTGTAAGCAATACACATCCCAAGATCAAGCAACAAATAGTAGTGGTAGTAAAGTTGGAAGGGACCTTGGAGGTCATCTAGTCCAACCCCCTGCTCGGGCAGGAAACCCTACACCATTTCAGACAAATCAGAAATCAGAAATTGAGTAATATCACATTATTGTATAACATTAGAAAGGATATCTTAAAATGTAAGGTTATAGCACTTTTTATTTTTAAAAAAATCCAAAAGAGATGCATTATACACTCTGTTGAACTACAACATGGCTCTGGGAACTCAGATATATTATTCAGGTAGCATATGATATATGTAAATAGGAGACATAAACTAGTAGCTAGTATATAAGCAAATATTGTTTTCAAACTTTTCCTACATTTCTGGATTGGATTCCACAAAAATATAAGCATGCCATCTGCCACCAAGCAAGTAATTATCCTATAAAAAAGCAGTGCCAACATCCAGTTTAATCTGTCTGTCTGGTAGTATTATGAGAAAGAACAGTATTCATTAGAGAGATTTGCAAACCAGCATTGCAACATAGCTGTTTTAAATATATGGTGAAGGTAAAAACTTGCAATTTTTGCTGTTTCAATTCTTTTTGTAGTATCAAATTATGAATACATTTATCTTACACATCATTTGCAAAAAACACTTAAGACTATTTTAATGAAAACTAAGTTCAACATACTGCATTTTTTAAAAAGAAATCTCATTAGTTAATTGTAAATGATGCTATATTCTGCAGTAAAGATATCTATTTGGCCTAAATTTTATTTTTAAATAAATTCATCCTATATTGTAGAGGAGCTACAATATAGATACAGATACTCAGTATTCTTCCTCTCACTAAAAGTAAACTCCAAGGCAGCCCTGAATTATGTTTTATAGCATATATTTTTTATTATAAAAGTATGAACCGGATATCAATTTGAACCATAAAGCACACACATTTGCAAGAATGCAAAGTCATTTTGCCGACTAATCTTGCAAACCACATGAACTTAAAAACAATACATTATTACTGAACATTTTATAGTTAACTAGACAATTGTGACCCATTGGGTTATCATTTCAAATATTCAAATATTTCCTTACCTAAACAAAAAGGCAGAATAACTATGGGTGAGCAAAAAGCAGTGAGAATGGGAGCAATTTCTGACTTCTTGCTGGCTTTCCCATTGAGATTCCTTGTAGGAAACTGGCAGTAAATGTTCTGGCACTATCAGGTAACTGCAGCTAACTGTGATGGTGCAGCCACTAAAGCTGCCACAAATTTCCCACATTTTAATCTCACAGGTTTTACATGCATTCTGTAAGTTAGTCCATCTGATGTACCAGTATGTTAATTCCAAAATGGTGCTCCTATGATGCACCATTTCACCAACTGAAGGTTACAAACAATCAGACACAAGAGTTTAGTAGTATACAGATGGCAAAAGCCTTTTATACCTACTGCCTAGTGACAAATTTATATATATTCTAAATCAGGTGTCGCCAACTTTTTTGGATTGGCGGCCCGGTGGGAAAGGAAGGAACAGGCAGCTTTATGGGCACAGGCACATACACTGGCCAACCACTCACGCAGCCCGCTGGCCAAGAGGTTACAGCCTGGTAGTGGGCCGCAGCCCACAGGTTGGGGACCTCTATTCTAAATGATCTTAAAATGTACTTTAAAAAAAAAAAAAAAAAAAAAACACAAAGCTTAGGGACTGTCATGCCTCCGTCTGAGCCTGAATCTGCGGAGGAAAATGAACTGGAACAGGACCTTATGGAGGCCGAGGGAGAGGTGTATGTGGCTTCAGAGGACTGTGGGAAGAGCAGGCCGAGGCAGGCGAGAGCCCTTCAGGATTGGAACAGGAGGAACAGGAGAGGCAGAGTTCAGGCGATGAGCAAAGGCCACCCCCACTTGATCCTAGAGCACTGAGAGTGGAGAGGAGGAGGGAACAATGCAGGCAGGCTCAATTACTCGGGAGGAGAGAGTCCCGCCCTTCTCCACAAGGAACACCTGGAGATTGAGATTTAAGGAGACGCTGTGGGGAGGGGCATTTGTTGGGAACAAATGCTGATTCTTGGAGTGTTGTGTATTGTTGCTGAACTCTTGTTCTATGACTTCTGTTTGGAAACTCAAACTATTGCACTGACTGACCACATTACTTGAATGTTAACAGACCTCGGACTGTATTTCGGATTCTCTCTTTTGAAAACTGCTCAGGCAAGTTAGGATTCAAACAGACTTGTTAGGTTTATGTTTTCTTCCTTGTTATCTCTATGGCCTTGAGTAATTTCTTATGCTAATCAGACTGTATCTGAACCTTCTTTCAGCCAGAGTCGGCTGAAGGGGTGTGTGTGTGCTGTTGTTGGAGGCTTGCCAGCAAAAGTGGGAGCATTTGGGGAAAATTTGGAGCAATAAAAGAACTGTTTGAATTGCCAGCTGACTGCATTGTCTCTTTGCTGTGCCCTGGGTCATCACAGGGACAGTGGACAATGGATGAATGGAAAGTGTTCACTAGAGGTAGTACCGACAAAATAATTGAATTGTTCCAATATGTGCATTGGTTAAAACTGATGCATGTGTAGCATTATGTAAATTTTCATGAATGTTCCTTGATCACCTACATGCATATACCTTATCACTGATCATTTTGTGTAATACTGCCTTGTTTCAAACATCCAATATTCTACCACATTTCAGTTTTAGTGAACATTATAGGACCCAAGGCTAAACCAGCCAAATCACATTGATTTTGTTTATGAAAATATTTTTCCTGCACATCTCATCAAGATATTCTCTAAGAAGCACAACCAAACTTGATTAAGCTAACCAATTTTCACAGTAGTACCAGCTCTATGCTACATAGATTGTGGTACCTGAACTTGGCTTGGAAGTTGAGGTAAATAATTTCTATGTTTTGCACACGAAATAAATGGCTATGTTCAGAAAATCACCACGACTGAAGTTCTATCTGAAGGAAATTCTATTAGGAAGCACAGTAGAGAAAGTATTTTAAGCATATTGGCTTCAAACCATCCCAATGGTTGGATGAGCACATCCTGGGATAACATGGAACACCCTAGGAAATATCAGGGTGTTCTGTGACAAGTATACAAAGTTTTGTACACATAACTATTAGAATACAGTAAACTCCTGAAACCATTTTTTTTTGTTTGTTTAGGTTTGTTTTCTTCTCTGTATCTCAGAATGTTCATGCAAGTACAGGAATGCTTCTGTTATTGAAGAACAGACTCACCGGCTCAAGGTTGACTCAGCCTTCCATCCTTCCGGGGTAGGTAAAATGAGGACCCAGATTGTTGGGGGCAATGTAAATATATATATATATATATATATATACATTGCTTACTGGTGTACACCGCTTAGAGAGTGCTTGCACTTAAAGCGGTATATAAGTCTCATAAATAAATAAATAAATAAATAAATAAATAAATAAATAGGACAATTTATTTTAAGTCAAATTATGAATTAAGTCTCTATCTTTTTTTAAAAAAATAACACTTTACTGGGTTATTTGTACTAGGTCGGTGGTACTTTCTACTAGAGGTAACTTATTTCCTAAGTGTTTTCATATACAATATATTGTAATAAGACAGTTGGGAAAAAAGCAATCCTATATTCCATAGGACAAGTATTACTATCTAAATTCTCAGAAAATTATAACATCTGTCAGACAAACAAATAGAAATGTGAGACAAATTGATCTTCTAAAACAAGTTTTAGCAGGTGTAGAAGATATACTGAAGTCCACTATTATCCATAAAATAGATAGATAGATAGATAGATAGATAGATAGATAGACAGATAGATAGACAGACAGATAGACAGACAGACAGACAGACAGACGTGGGGCTACTCTGGGTGGCTTACAATAGTAGAAAGTAAAATTGTAAAAATAACCATACTGTAGTAAGACAATGAAACAATAAAAATAAAGCACAGCAATATGAATTAAAAGATGGGCAAGTAAAGGGCAGGTTGCACAGGGGGAGGTGGGGTCAGGTAGTTAGTGTATTGGGTCCCTGGCCAACTAGATGAGCCAGGTCTTCAGGCTCTTACAGAAGGACAGGAGGGTGGGGACAAGCCTTACTCCAGGGAAATGGATATTAAAGATCATGCCTTTCTTTATTTTTATGGGAGAAAAGTACCTGACAGCATTCATTCTTACAGATAACAGTGACCCCCCCCTTTTAAAAAGAGAACTATTTTCCACTTAAGAGTAAATGTGAGAAGGGGCAATCTATTGTAAGTTATAGTAAGATTTCAAAAATAAATAAAATCTGTTAAATAAATTCAAAAGGGAAATATTTGCTGACCTTTCTAAATTAAGATTCACTTTCTATTTTGAAGACAGTGAAAACATTTATTATGTGCTCCCCAGAATTTGAAGTCAAGGTTTGCTTTTGGAGTTGAGAAGTGATGGGTCTGACAAATTAACCTCCCACCATGCCAACATTAAAAGCCTCTTGACATATTATAAGATCAGGAATTGGAGAAACAACTAGAATTCTCAACTCATTCCCTTTTTCCTACTCCAACATACAAGTATGATTTTGGCAGTACACTAAAATGAGCAAGGAGGAATGCACAATTCTAAGTAGTATGTAAAAGTTTATTCTTTTGAGCAAGAATCTCTATGTAATCACAAAAAGAATACATGCTATACAGAAAAGGAATAGGCAAACAAAAATCTATGTATTTTTCTCTTATCAAAGTTAATGTATTAATAGATAATTTTGCTTTATTAGTGTTCTAAGATAGCCAAAAGTTTCCATATAATCAAACAATTTACAAATGCCAGCACATTGTGAAATTATGATTTAAGTTACAGGTGTAAATGTGTGATACATCAGAATGTGAAACTCTTCTTTCTCTCCTTATTTGCACTACACTAACTTCCTGACTTCATTTAACTCATTTAAACATGGTTTTAAAAATCTGTCATCCTACTCTGAATATGACAATAGAAACAGCCAAGGAACTATTTTTGTTCAAATACTTTCAGTAATGGAGAGTTCGCTCTTAAGTGGCAGACTCCTAATTCAGATTTTTTTTCTTTTTTATAATAAGAACCTGTAATGGAAAATTATTTTTACTATTAACTGCCACTTTTTTAAAAATAGAGTTTTACTGAAACATTTTAATGTATATACAATCACTGTGCTATCTCTTCCTCTATTTCTATATAGTTACCACCATGTTTGTCAAATACCACTTGATTTGTAAAACAAAAAAAATTAAAATAATTAAAATAAAAATTCAATGTCAAAATCCTTCATCTCGTTCATGATGACTACTAGAAATTCTTCTGCTAGCATTTTTTTTAACTACCCCTAATTATCTGTTTAGCACTTAGGTTTCTAGTGTCTGAGAACAAGAGGTTTTGAAATCAAATGTCTGAATTACCCATGTTTCCTGTCCAAGTACATAAATACAGTTAAGTGAAATCAAACCCAGTAAGGTATGAAACTTTTCAAACTTATTGCTTATGATCAAATGGCGTGTGTTTGTATGTGCGTGCACAAGTGCGCATGTAACCCATAGTTATTCTGCCTTTTTGTTTAGGTAAGGAAATATTTGAATATTTGAAATGATAACCCAATGGGTCACAATTGTCTAGTTAACTATAAAATGTTCAGTAATAATGTATTGTTTTTAAGTTCATGTGGTTTGCAAGATTAGTCGGCAAAATGACTTTGCATTCTTGCAAATGTGTGTGCTTTATGGTTCAAATTGATATCCGGTTCATACTTTTATAATAAAAAATATATGCTATAAAACATAATTCAGGGCTGCCTTGGAGTTTACTTTTAGTGAGAGGAAGAATACTGAGTATCTGTATCTATATTGTAGCTCCTCTACAATATAGGATGAATTTATTTAAAAATAAAATTTAGGCCAAATAGATATCTTTACTGCAGAATATAGCATCATTTACAATTAACTAATGAGATTTCTTTTTAAAAAATGCAGTATGTTGAACTTAGTTTTCATTAAAATAGTCTTAAGTGTTTTTTGCAAATGATGTGTAAGATAAATGTATTCATAATTTGATACTACAAAAAGAATTGAAACAGCAAAAATTGCAAGTTTTTACCTTCACCATATATTTAAAACAGCTATGTTGCAATGCTGGTTTGCAAATCTCTCTAATGAATACTGTTCTTTCTCATAATACTACCAGACAGACAGATTAAACTGGATGTTGGCACTGCTTTTTTATAGGATAATTACTTGCTTGGTGGCAGATGGCATGCTTATATTTTTGTGGAATCCAATCCAGAAATGTAGGAAAAGTTTGAAAACAATATTTGCTTATATACTAGCTACTAGTTTATGTCTCCTATTTACATATATCATATGCTACCTGAATAATATATCTGAGTTCCCAGAGCCATGTTGTAGTTCAACAGAGTGTATAATGCATCTCTTTTGGATTTTTTTAAAAATAAAAAGTGCTATAACCTTACATTTTAAGATATCCTTTCTAATGTTATACAATAATGTGATATTACTCAATTTCTGATTTCTGATTTGTCTGAAATGGTGTAGGGTTTCCTGCCCGAGCAGGGGGTTGGACTAGATGACCTCCAAGGTCCCTTCCAACTTTACTACCACTACTATTTGTTGCTTGATCTTGGGATGTGTATTGCTTACAGTATTTAATTTCTATCCCAGTTCAGTTATTCACGCCTTAAAGAGTGATTCAAAGCTGTCTTATCAGCTTTTGCTGATTCTGAATCTTTGATGTCAAACACTTCAAAAATAATGCCTCAGACTAAATATAATAGAAAAATTTATAACTTTCTTTGTCAAAATTGGGCAAATTTTAAAAATATAATAGCCCCTTGCAAGCAGAAGCTTTTTTTGTATTTTTGTGATAACCACAACTAAACTTTTTTTTAAAGGAAGCAAGTAATACATTACTTGTTATTCCCCTTCTGAGAGAAACACATCCTTGGGAAAATTCATATCCTTTATAATTTGGAAGTTTGTGTTCTTATGAAAATGATACACAACACAGAGAAAACCTCTGCTTTAAAAAAAATGTTTAGCTTCTGTAGAAGGATGCCCTGGTCTCTTTGAGAAGAACATTGTAAAACTTTTCATTGGAGTGATTTTTAACCTGTAAAGAATGCATTACCACCCACAAATCTGGGTTCACATAGCATACTAAAATCTGAAGAAATTTACATTTAGTGAGATGCATATTATCTATGATTCTGTGTGCCACCAAATTTCTAATGAACTTTCAATGAAATTCTAATTTTTCTGCTTCATAAAAATGCTGATTTGATTTAGTCAGTTCCTGAATCTTTCCAGATCAGTTCAATTCTGCAATGGGATTCAGTCTCCTACCAAATTTCACTCATCATGATTTCATATCAGTATAGTTTTCTTGCAATATTGCCATTGCATTCTGCTAACTAGAATATTTTTTATTAACCCATCTACCTATAACCTTGGGGTTTAAGTAGTATTTAAGACATAATGCTTATTATATGTTTTTCAAGCTGGGAAAATTTTGCAACCATTCTACTGATTCTATTCATAAAAATGAATTATTTTTATAGGTTCAGCTTCCTGGATCAAGTTTACAAGCTACTGCCCAATCCTTAAATGTACAGGTAAGAATTACTATAAATTTCTCATCCGTCTGAATCCATTTAGTTGTGACACAATAGTGTGACACAATAATCATTAACTTAGGTATTCAACAGCAATTAATGCTGTTAAAACTATTAAAAAGAGCTCCTTTTATATTACGGAAGCAGGTATTATCATCATCATCATTTTATCCTACTTTTTTAATATATCATTTTGGAAAGTTATACAATATTGGAGAAAATACATTTATTTTCAATAGTTGAATCTAAAACTTGTTCATTTCTATCAAACATATATAGCTGACTAAATACGCTTCATGCTATACCACATTGTGATCCTCTGATTCTTATTAAAACATTCAAGCAATATATTAAAAAACAAAAGGAATACAACAAACAGTATTTTGAAGTGGCTTCATTATCAGAATGCTAAAGACTGAAGACTATTCTTGAAGCCTTCTAGAACACACATCTAGTTACAAATGATGCTTCTGAAAGAAATAGGAAAAGTGACCTTCTTCTGTAAAAAAGAGGCTGAACATTGACTTGGTTGCCATGGTAAATTTTCAATCCCAGAGAGAGATGTTGGCAAACACACTATATCTCCAGTGCAGAATGTTTACAGTCCTGTGCTGTAATTATCTCTCAATGACTGGCAGAATTAATCAGAGCCTCTATGTTAATTAGCCTGCTCTGTGGTCCCCAAAACAGGTGGTGGAAAATATGCAAATCTATGCAGAATTTTAATGTTCTCCATAAGCAATTTTAATTAGCATAAACCCCTCTTTGGGCTTTTCCCCCTATCTTTCTTTTGCTTTCTTGCTTGCATTTCCTACCTTGTGGCTATATTAATTTGTTTTTCTGTAAAATAGTTTAAATATGTAAACTGAGCTTGCTGTTATAAATACCAGAACTTCACTGATTAGAAATAATATTGGTATTCTGAGTGTTGGTTTTCTTTCCCTTGGTACTTTTTGTATACAAACATTTTAGTATCTTGTTTAAATTGAATGCCATATTGATAAAATGGATGCATGGAAATTGTGATCCTCTGATCCAAAGCTTCAGTGTATTAGTAATGGTTTTCCCAGTAATTAATAGGGTTGGGCAATGTCACATACTTGGTGAAGGTGTGCATCTAAGAATATCGGTAACATTGCATTGACTAGGAAAGTTTGGAAGCTTTAGCAGCACTAATTAATGTACTGGTTTAAACCAATACATAAATGACAGGGAGATAATAAATCAGAGGTTTTATGTATTCAACATATTCATTTCTATCCAACTATGAAAATAACCTGAAATTACTGTTCTTTTCTTTTGTTCTAAGTATTTTGTTTTTTACTGGTATGAAAGCAAATACAACCCCCATCTATTATTTGTGCTTACTTACAGAAACAAATAAGCTTTTTAAAGTTTTTTTTTAAAAAAAACACAAATTAATTCACATTCAATGAAAAGGGAAAACACTATAATAGAATATGTTTTTGTCCATACTAATAACTGCTGTGTTCTACAAAGTTTGTATTTTTCTTTCTCTAGTCTAAATCTAATGAAGAATCTGGGGACACTCAGCAGCCAAGCCAGCCTTCACAGCAGCCTTCAGTTCAGGCGGCCATACCGCAAACGCAGCTTATGTTGGCTGGAGGGCAGATAACTGGGGTAAGATCAGCTATAGAGAATGAGCAACCTTCTCAAGTTGTGGTATTAGCCAAACAACCCAAAAAGGAAAATGAAGTAATCCCAGTGAATCTGAATTTATCAATATTATGCATTCCTGTAAACCTCTGACAAGGCCATAACACTGAGATTGTTATATAATTACTCTGTGTAAAGAGAGAAAGTACAAAACTTCTCTTTGCTGTTTCTTCTAAATATTGCAATTTCATATGATATTCTAGAGTGTAATGGAGTAGTCTTTTGATCTCTGAGCCCAATATATTGTATTAATGTTTTAAGTTTACACTTTTAGTTTTATACGTGGTGGCAAAAGTTGTCCTTGCTAGCTTCAACAATAAATTCATTTGAAATCTCCTAAGCAACAGCAGCTCTATTGCAAAATATTAGTGATTGTAGATACAAAGCAGCCTAAAACATTAGTGCATTTTTACATATTTGTTTCTAGTCTTATGAAACATAAGCTATTTGTGATAAAATCAGTAGCATGATAGAAACGGCAAAGTAACTTATTATATGATTGAAATAAGACATGTATTGGTGTCTCTGAAGTCACAATGAACTCACTCTCATATTCAGGAACATTGAATCAGGTATTTTAATATTCATTCTAAAGAGTAACTTTGATTACATGTTTTGGTTTGTTGACCTTCTATTTTTCATATAGAAAAATGAACCCTTAGATTAACATTTTAAAAGTTGGCATGAGATGAAAAGCTCTTTATATAGTGCTTTTCAGTTGAGCTCTTTGTATATTTTTCAATTGAGCAAATGTATGCCATAACAATAGCTAAATAACATAAAAATCACAATTTTACTGTAATCTGAGTATCATTCTTTAAGGCTTATGATAAGAGTATGTGTGAATATTTGCATGGACCTGTTCAGCATCCTTCAGGCTTTTTCAAATGCTGTCTGGGGTCATATTGCTGAAATGTTCTTGCCTGTAATATAGGGAGTGGATCCAGGTTTTTGAACCTAGCAGCTCTCTCATTACAGAAACTGGGAAGAATATTAATGTGTCAGAGGGAGTTTGATGCCACCTGTTTCATAGAGATAATGCATGTTTGTAAACTGGCAGAGATGTCAACTTACCAGCTCAATGTTATCAAAACAAAAAGACAGACGGAAGAGGGGGTGCCTTGGAAAGGAACAAATGGTGCACATGCTCCTCATCTATATCTTAAGGCATAATGGGAATGATGGAACATGGCAGGGATTCATACTAATATGAAGCAGCTGGAGTATTGTCAGTTGTTTGGTAACCACAGCCAGCATTGCTATTTTTCATTCATCTGGCTAATCGCTTGTGCTTCTGGTGGATGTAAATTTCCTTTCAAAGCCTGTCAATGATGGCTTGTTCTTTTTGCTTGCTATTTCCTGTCAGTGCTGTTTCTCTGCATTGCTTGCTTGCTAATTACCTTTTTCACACTGATCTTGAAGAAAAGTCATAGAGAATCTTGCTTCCCTGATCCCAGTGGTACGAATGGTCACAAACACATGCCAGCCCCATTTGGGTGATGTAAAATTAACTGGATAGCTTGATTTTTTTTTAACTGAATCAAAAAATGCTTAATATAAAATAGCCTATCTAATAAAAACTTCTCAGGAATTAACAGTAATATTTAAGAAGTGGTTGTTCCTTTCCTTTATTAATTACTATCCTAAAACTTGTTTCTAGCTTACGTTAACACCAGCCCAGCAGCAATTATTGTTACAACAGGCACAGGCACAGTTGCTGGCAGCTGCAGTGCAGCATTCAGCCAGTCAGCAGCACAATGCTGCAGGGGCCACCATCTCAGCTTCTGCTGCAACACCCATGACACAGATTCCTCTATCTCAGCCGATACAAATTGCACAGGTGAGGTTCAAACTGTTAATGGCTTTAGTTGGTCAAATATGTCTTCTTTTGTTTGTCCACAGAATAGCTGAAGTTTAGATCCATTATATATCATGTAATGAGAATGTCTTGGGAACACAGTAACTGCTTCCTGTTGCAGAAAGTGTGTAACTTTTTTAATGCATCACTATTTGATCGTAAGGAAGGAAGGAAATGAAAAAGTAGAAAGTGAGAGTAAGAAGCTTAGCTGATAAAGCTGAACTGTGGAATCAGCAAAGCAAAACTTCATGTCCAGATCTTCATATAAACTCTAGATCAGGTCCTCAACCCCTGGGCCATGGCCAATTCGGAACCAGGCCACACAAGCAACAGGTGAGTACACACACATGCATAGCTCCAGTTGTGTGCATGCACCTGCTGCTTGCACAGAACCATCCCCTCTTCCCCCTGCCTGGCTATCAAGCCAGAAAGGTTGGGGACCGCTGCTCTAGAATCTTTCACACTGTAGACTTTAGGAAATGGTTTTGTCATTTTCTTTATCATTAACAACATGGCTTTTCTTATTTGAATTTATTTTATAACATATTACCAAATAACTATTTCTTTTAATAGATTTAGTCAGTGGAATCAATGATTTGGAAGATCATTCGAATAGCACATAGACCATTAAGTCAAAATCTTAATGCTATGTACAGGAATCAAATTCATTAGTGACAAATGGTAAATCAGCCTCAGCCTGTACCTGAACATATCTAGTAAAGGAAAGACCATTAATACTATTAGAGAATTGCTCTTATTGTTAGAAAAATTTGGCCTTGACCAATTAATTTTCATTTAATTAATCGATTTCTGTATGAATACATTAAGCAGATCTTTAAAAATTATGTAGTGTTGTTTCTTGCCTTCTGTCTAGTTCTGTTAATAATATTGTTATATAACAGTATAATATGATATACTGTATTATATATATATTTATATATAATATAAATAATTAGCACTTATTTGCATATCATAAAAGAATCCATTTTTACCATTCTGCTTGTTGACCAATTTGTTGTCTCTGAAAGAGCTACTAATGTTTCGGTGGTCATCATGACACCATCAGTATGATTCCCAGTATGTTTTTTTAATGTAGAAAAACATCATGATGATGATGGTGAATTGGTCCTGGCCATCTCCAAAATGTACATTGCTTCATTTATATTTCATCCCTTGCTCCTCATGCATAAGTGGGGAAATCCTGCACGTTTTGCTGGCTAGAAAGGAGAAAAGGTAATAAAGAAAGGCAGTATCTTTCCCCCCTCTAAAAACGCCAGCTGCTTGCACAGAAGTAGGTGCATGAAAAAAGGAGGCAGAACCCATTAGATTGTCTTGTTATTGAAGGTTGCTGCAGAAAATGTCAGTGGGGGTCTGCCTTTTTCATGAGTCAGTTGACAGATGAGAACAAAAATGGCTTTTCTCCTGCCCTTTCACAACTTCCCTATCAGCAAGGGACAGGTACAGAGAATGAAAGAAGCAGCCTGAAGCATCAGCATTTGCTAAGTATTAAGAAGTTATTTCTGTTATGAACATGGCAGCATATCTGAAAACTTGAAAAGTTTTTCAGTGGAAGGGATGATAAAATGCATTGAACTCTTTTTGTTCCGTGTATATTCTTCAAAGGTGTACATAGGTGTATCGTGTTCAGGAAACAAGATGTTTGGAGTCCTTCTTCCTTTGGCTTTATTTTAAAAAGGAGAAGGAGAAGGTGTTTAGTTTTGGATATCTCATATGTTTTCCTTCTTGAAGGATCTGCAGCATCTACAGCAGCTCCAGCAACAAAATCTCAATCTGCAACAGTTTGTCTTGGTGCATCCAACAACCAACTTGCAACCAGCACAGTTCATCATCTCACAAACACCGCAGGGGCAGCAGGGTAAGCAAAACATTTCTGAGATGATCTTTTAGAGTTTTTCATGTAGCAAATTCCTGTATTTTTTAGAAATTTTTAAAAAAATTGGTTACAGGCATGTTTCTTTTGGGAGAAAAAGAAACTGTTCTATTGGAACCATCAGATTGACTATAGTCATGTGATCAGAAGGCATCTACTCAGTGTTCCTTTATAAGAATCATTTATTCTTACAGTAGCTGTGAAAGATAAATGAATATATATTTTAAAATAGTTTTTTTCTAATTGCATATTGATTAATTAGCAACAAATTTACACTTCTTAGAATGTTCAGCTGGATCACCTGCTTGAAGCTTAAGCATATAAGAATAATCATTAATTGTCTGAGGTTGTTTCCAACAAATTCTATGGAATAGATATGCCATGAACATTCTAGAACAGCGGTTCTCAACCTGTGGGTTTGCGACCCCATTTGGGGGTCAAACAACCATTTCATGGGGTCACCAAACAACGCAGTCCGCCATTTTTTTCCCCTTTTCCTTAGCTGTGCTACTCCCTTTTATTCTATTGGCTTTTGAATAGAGTCTAATTCTATTGGCTTTCAAAAGCCAATAGGAATTGTCCAGGCTGTCTCTGCCCTGCTGAGCCCACCAAAAGTCCCATTCTGCAAACAGTGCTGCAAGTTGTCTGCAGCAAAGGCGAGCTGTCTGGAAGTTTCCACCCCTCCCTGCTGAGCAACTACTAAAAAGGTAAGTAAAAGAGGACCAGGGGTGGGAGATGGGAGGCCGGCGGGCACAGAGAGGGTTGCTGGCGCGCGTGGAGCCCGGCGGGTGCCTTACCTCCCTTGGGCTGGGCCAGCTGGTGGCCCAGCCGGTGGTCGGCCTGCTCCGTCTCTGCCGCTTGCCAGCTACGCCTCGGCCAGCGCAGGGGGCGGCACCACGCATGCACGGCTCTCCCGGGAGGGAAAGTCTCGGATCTTATCAACCGGTTTGGGCAGTCCTTGCTTAAGACCGGTGGGTTAGTCCTCGAATTACGACCGGGGTGGTTCGGGGAGCGGGTTACGGCGAGTCGCGCGGGGGGGGTTTCGTGATAGGTGGCGCGGTGGGGCGAGTATTTCGCGGCTTTTTTTTTTTCGCGCACTTTGTTTGTTTGTGTTGTCTCGCGGTATTTTTTCTCTTTCTCGTTCGTCTCTTCGTTGTTCGAGTTTCGCCTTTTATCGCTGTTCTTCTTTTCGTACTCGGCATTAAAAAAGTTGAGAACCACTGTTCTAGAAAACTCTATGAGAATAGTGTCTTTATATTTTGGATCTGTCCATTGTTTGCTTGTTTGTTTTTGCTTAAAAGAAGCACAAAAAGCTGGAATCAAAAGGGACATGCCTTAAACATGATTTGCTGAATGCTTTTGTTTAGCACAAAATAATCTTAATGCATTTATTATTTTTATAATTTCAGTACTGCCCAACACCACTGGCTCTGAGTGGTTTGCAGTATAACAAAAGCACAAAAACAAAGCAAGATTATATCCATTTGCTCCAGATAAAATCATGGAAAAACATATACCACATAGTAACCAAAGGCCTGGAATGTCTTTAAGGCCTTCAGAATGTCACCAGGGTAGGAATCATACTGATATCAGTGGGAATCTCATTCTAGAGAGCAGGCCCCATGATAAAGAAGTCACATTTCCTGGATTCTGATAGAGAGCACTGTTTAATCAAAAGAACATGGAACACATCAATTTTATCAGCACATGTGGACCAGGCAGAAACCAGGGAAGATGGGTGATCCTTCAAATAATCTGTTCCTATTCCATGCAGAGTTTTATAGGCTATAACCAACATATTAAATCACAGTTGGAACATGCTGGCAACCAGTACAGCTTGTAAAGTGAAAGTCTCACATAGACATTCTGAGGTATATGTATCATTCCCACACTGCTGCATTCTGGACCAGTTGAAGCTTCTTAATGGTATTCAAGGGTAGTCCCTACGTACAGCGCATGACAGTAATTAAGCCATGAGGTGAATAGAATATGACTGATTTTCTGAAGGAAATATTGGGGTTAATATAGATACCCTTTAACGCTAGGCTGGGCTACAAGTATGATACAAAAAATCTTTGCTTTTTAGAACCTGTACTACAGCAAACTATGCTAATTCATTTCATTTATGTAAATGCATTTCAATTTTCAGGTCTCCTGCAAGCGCAGAATCTCTTAACGCAACTACCTCAGCAAAGCCAAGCCAACCTCCTGCAGTCTCAGCCAAGCATCACTTTCACCTCTCAGGTCAGTTTATTGTTTGTTTATTTTGTTTTATTAATTCTGCTAACTGATGAGGATAGAAGAAATAGTGCATGATTTGAATTGTTGGTCTCATTCTTCAGGATTATCTGTAGAACCCAGGTGACCTTCAAAATACCTATCATGTCATCTTCTTTAGGGTGACACATTGCTGCAGTTGTTTCTTATCAACAAATTTACTGGACAAGAGGGGCATGGAATGACATTTCCAATTCAGTTTCATTTTCAGTTGCCTCCAAACAAATATTTGGTATGCTACTGGGAATATACCATAGTATTTTAGGGGTAAAGGAAATGAGAGGGGAATAATGCCGTCGTTCTCCCCTCGTTATAATTTCTCTTCCCAAAAACAGTCTTCATCTTGATTACAGTAAATGAGGGTGCTAGGTTAATAGCCTTTCCCCATTCCAGTGATCCTTATCATGGAAGAGGAAATAGAGATGTTCTGATCTTTTTCTCTTAAAGATCTTTCTTTCTATTATTTCATAGTTTAAGAAGAAGCTTTTAAAATAATATTTATTTCAATCCTGAATCTCCATCTGTTTATTTTCGGTGGATCATTTTGAATGCTAGCATTAAGAGAGTGAGAAGAAAATTTTATCTCTATTTGTTTTATCTATGCCATCAATTATTTTATATAATTCTATCATATCTTTCCATACCATTCTTAATTGCAAGATAAGGCATCTCATTGCTGTAGCCTTTCCTCATAGGAGCTGCTTCATCCCCCTTTTTTACATTAATTTCAATGTTGAACTGTACACAGTAGTCAAGGGCAATTGCTCCATAAATTTATATGGCAATATTATATTGGTACTCCTGTTCCCTTTCTGTATTCCATCCATGACATTCGTCTTTTGTGCAGCATTTTCAAGCTGTCCACTATTACACTGTTACATAATCACCTTTCCTGGTCAGTTACTACCAGCTCACATCCTATTAATATACAATGAATTTTAGATTTTTTAAATGCCAACATGTAACTCTTTACACGTGTTTACTTTGAATTGTATTCACTTGGGAAAGCCCATTCTTTACAATCTCTTTGGATTTAGTCACCTATTGCTACTAATCAGCCCTACTTCCATATAATTTATATACAAGTTGTTCTGAACTAGGTCCTTGTGAGAATTGAAAATTTATGCCTACTCTCTGCTCCCTGGTTTTAATTAATTGCTAATCCATGAGAGCACTTGATTATGCCTAGGACTCTTTGGTGAGATTCTTTGATCAAAGCTTTTCTGAAATTGTGAAATATCTGTTAAGCTATCCTGATACCCGATATCAAAAATATCTATCTTCATTTTTATTATTTTGAAATAATTAAAAGTATTAACTTCCTTCCAAATAGCCATTGTGATATCAATTTTACTTACATGGTTTTTCCAGGACACTGTTGATCATGTGATAATTGACACACATTCCTAGGAGTACATAACACCAATACCATACATTGACTAATTAGCTTCCAAGTAAAATTTAAAATGCTGGTTTTAAGACTATGATGTCCTCCGTGGTTTGGTACTCTTGACAGTTTCAGGACTAGTTATTACAACCTGATCTTTCCCAATCCACTTAGTTATTCAGAGAAAATCTCCTTGCACTCCCACACTTTCAAGAAACAAAGTGAATGAAAGTTAGGAGACGCTGCTTTTCAATAGTAAAACTGTTATTTTGGAATAATTTTTCAGTAGAGATTATACTGTCCCCCACTATGATTGCTTTCAGGATGATTGAGCTCTTTTAGAGAGTATTCTAGATATTTTATGTGTTATGCCATCTTGTGTAGTTTTATTAAATTATGCTGATCTTGTTATATGTATAAATTTTATCATTTAGTGACTGAATATAAATATAGCATGGATGTTTAATTTTTCTGAAACCCTGTGAGCTCCCAAGAATTATTATTGACTGTGGTTAGAAATGTAATAAATGCATAATATTCCTTAGCTCATTCACACTGCATAGTGCTGCAGTTCCCAAACTTTGCCATGTCACCCTAAGCCACAACAGCAAACTCACAGGAGCTAATTATAAGTACTCCTCGACTTATGATGACAATTGAACCCAAAATTTATGTTGCTAAGTGAAAAATTTGTTAAGTGAGCTTTGCCCCATTTTATGACTTTTCTTGCCACATTTATTAAGTGAATCACTGCAGTTGTTAAGTTAGTAACATGGTTGTTAAATGAATCTGGTTTCCCCATCAACTTTGCTTGTCAGCAGGTCACAAAAGGCAATCACCTGACCTCGGGACACTGCAACCGTCATAAATATGAACCACATATCAAGATCTGAATATAAATCACATGACCATGGGGATGCTGCAGTGGTCATAAGTGTGAAAAATGGTCACTTTTTTCAGTTCCATTGTAACTTTAGACGGTCACTAAATGAACTGTTGTAAGTCGAGGACTATCTGTACTTAGTGAAAATAATTGTTTGGTATTTATTTTGCCCTGGGGCACCATGAAAAATTTACTGAGAAAGCAAGGGTTCTGTATACCACAAAAGTTTGAGAACCTCTGGCATAGTGACATAAACTATTGAGTGCAAGTGCACTTGAATTGAACACAAGACAATTGTGTTGTGGTACATTATTACTGCACTTTTCATATTACTCTATTTTCCCATATTTCTTAGCAGCCAGCAACCCCAACACGCACAATAGCAGCGACCCCTATTCAGCCACTTCCACAGAGCCAGACAACACCAAAGCGAATTGATACACCCAGCTTGGAAGAGCCCAGTGATCTTGAGGAGCTTGAGCAATTTGCCAAGACTTTTAAACAAAGACGGATCAAACTTGGATTCACTCAGGTATGATCGCATTTCCATTTAGAAGGAATTTGGTCACTGGTATTCAGATCTGAGACTCTTAATCACTTTTCCCAATTAGAAGTGGTTTCTTATTTATAAATTTGCAATATTATTTAATGTTTATTCATACTGGTATATTTAAATAAATGCTTATTGGATATTTGGCACCCAATTTGATAAGGGACTTTTGAGGCATATCGGTTGGACTCCTAAAGATAATATGCTAACAAAGAACTTCTGGTTTAGATAGAGCTCACACTTAGTATTATGGAGCATTGCATCCATGGATATGGATCTATGTTATAAAAACATGGATCTATGTTATAAAAACATCTTCATAACTTCCCATAGAAAATCTCTTAGGTGGGATTAACTCATCTGTGGCAAGTTTTTAAGAGATATTGCAGTTGTAAAATGAACGTATTATACTGTATGCAATAAGTATCACAGACATTCTACAACAGTAGTTTACTGAAAGTGGAAAACCATCTCTCACATATTGAGTAGAAATCTTCTTACATCTGATATCCAGAACAAATTACAATCTTTTTGTCCATGTAGGGTGATGTTGGGCTCGCTATGGGTAAACTATATGGAAATGATTTCAGTCAAACTACTATTTCTCGCTTTGAAGCCTTGAACCTCAGCTTTAAGAACATGTGCAAGTTAAAACCACTTCTGGAAAAGTGGCTCAATGATGCAGGTAAATTGATGTCTAGATTTTCTCATAATTTCACAGCTGATTTCTGGAATTCTGAAAATGCTTCCTGTTAATTTTCCTGAGGATATAAGTACAGGAATATATCTGTAGAAGACTTAATGCATTATACAAAAAAAATGTGGAATAGGATTTACAAGTAAAACTAGTCAGATTTTTCAAAAAAAATATTGTGCAGTATTGGCTAAAGCTTAAAGCTTTTCCATGTCTGTGTCTTATTTATAGTTGTTTTCTGTTAAAAATAACTTCATAAGCATTGCATAAAATTTTATGTTCCTAAGACAAGTGTTAAAAATATTTGAGAAAAAATACTGAGTAGTGGACATCAAACTTTTATTCTAAATAAGGATATATGCAGTTTACCACAGTGTAAAACCATATGTTTAATAAATAAGATGTTAGTATATATAGTTGTGGGAAGTTGATTTCATTCATTGGAATTCTGAGTCTCCTTTCTTTTTGCAAGTGGGTGAGCTGCTTGTTTCGTTGGAATGGATTTGTACATATGAGCTTCAGGTCCCAAACAATAGAACTTTGGAATGTATGTATGTTTTTAGGCAAGCACAATGAATGAAATTTACTTTCTTTAAACTAACTTCCTGCTTACGTTACACTAATTACCATGATTAACTTGACCTTTTTGCAGAAAACCTCTCATCTGATTCAGCTCTTTCCAGCCCAAGTGCCCTGAATTCTCCAGGGCTGGGGATTGAAGGCTTGAACCGTAGGAGGAAGAAACGCACCAGCATAGAGACCAACATACGTGTGGCCTTAGAGAAGAGTTTCCTGGAGGTCGGTACTTGCACTGTACTATTCTAGTATATAAGGTATATCAATATATTTTTAAAAAAAAGTTGATGAAATGGCGTGCAAATGTTCATATATGCACACTGTTTTAGGACTTTTGTGGAAAATAGATCACACACAAACAAGTGCATCTTTGCATTGATATGTCACTTGCATTTTTTATATTTTTATTTTAATAAATAATTGAAGATGTATTAGAGAGAAAGAGTGTAAAAGAAAAGAGCAAAAAAAAAAATAGAAAGATTTACAAGCAATATAAAATTGAATAAGGATTTTTCAAGGTAACATTAGACTATATAAAGGTAATAGTTTTATCAGTATAGTATTTCAAAATAATTATTAAAATATTATTCAATAATTAACAAGGCAGAGAGTATAATAATCATTAAACAGAATGAGCTATTTATAAAAAATATTATCTAATTGAATAATATCTATTCTTATTGCAACAATTCAGGCAAGATTTAATCATTTAAAACCTTGTGTTAAGAGAATCCCAAGTAGTACTTTTCCATAAGTAAAATTAAGATCTAAATTCAATTCCATATCAGACTTTTTAATAAATAAAAAAGTTATTTTTGACACCGAAGGATATGTTCACAACTTAGTCTGCTATTCTTTCAGAGAATGAATCGTATGTGATTTCCAGTGAGAGGCATATAAAGTATTCCAGCAGTTAAAATATGAAGGAAACTCCACATTTATTTTACTTTGTAATAAGATATAATTTGTATCTAGCGTATCTGTGGTACTTACTTCTATTATTGTAGTTTCCTTTTAATCTACCGGTAGAAAGGAATATAATCCAAATTATATCATGCAACAGAAAATAGTCTAAATGGTTTATCTTTCAGAACCAAAAGCCTACCTCGGAAGAGATAACCATGATAGCTGACCAGCTGAAAATGGAAAAAGAGGTGATCCGTGTTTGGTTCTGTAATCGGCGCCAGAAGGAAAAAAGAATTAACCCACCTAGTAGTGGTGGAACCAGCAACTCGCCCATCAAAGCAATGTTCCCTTGTCCAACTTCATTGGTAAAAATTCAAAACCATTTGAATTATGTTAGATTGGGAGATAATTTGACAACTCTTGCTAAGAATAGCAAGAGGATGATATTAATATTTTTGCTTCTAAGGCTCTCAAAATCTGATACTTATGATGAGTGGACATTAATGTACACAGTTCAGTTCTTATTATTTCTGTTTTGTAGTTGATGAAGAAAGATACTTATGCCATCTTTGTGGCATGCCACTTTGAATACTTATTTAAATCTGCCTTTGTAGTATGCTAATATATTTAATTTTGTTCTTCCACACCTAGAAAGATTAATTATTTTCTAAAGATAACAAAGGGCAGCTTCTTGTGAAAATCTAAAGCTATATAGAAGTTTTCATTTGACTCCTTTATTCATTGGTGACATCCTTTTTTTAGGATTTCAGCTATTTTCTTTTGATCTATAGGTGGCAACTACACCAAGCCTTGTGACAAGCAGTGCAGCTACCACTTTGACTGTCAATCCTGGGCTCCCTTTAACCAGCGCAACTGTAACTAGTTTGGCAGTCACAGGTAAGAGGTCATTTGGACTGCAACTCCATATAAATGCTTTCTCTTTTAAAGATAAAATTATCATCATCATGTCTACAGAGGTAATCCTGAGTGGTCACTTAACGCTCGTTCAAAGTTATGTGATCAGCGCCCCCTAGTGCTTACGAGCAAACCCCAAAATTATGACTATTGCAGCACC